>NC_040092.1:18858038-19161069 GCF_003369695.1 Bos indicus x Bos taurus | reverse complement strand
TGCAGGGGTTCGGTGGTAGGGGGTAGTTGTAGGGGAAAGGAGGAAGAAATTTCTTCTAGCCTGCCAGGTCTTAAAGAGCATTGCACGCAGAGGCCGGATAGTACAGGGGCCTAGTCCCAACTATATTTAAATTTCCTTAGCACAAATGGGATTTTAATTCCTCTCCTTCCCCATTTTTCTTGAGTCGTTTGGCGCATTGTAGGAGAAAACAGTATGCAACTCTTCCTGGTCATTGGTGAGGAATTCTCTGCCCAGGATCTCATGTTTTCTCAGGCTCATTTGAGGAAGTTGAAGCTGACCCTGGGGCTGGACTTTGGGTGTGTGTGTACTGGGGAGGAAGGTAGTAGTGGGGGGAGGTTTCCAGTAAGGGAGATTCCTTAAATCTACTGTCTAGGCTCCTTTCAAAGAAGAGGACTCTAGGGTTGTTGGTTGTTAATTCAGATCTTGCCCCAAAATTCGAGGGAGGAGCTGAGAAACAGAAGGAGCCCTTAGCCTGGATTCAAAATAGAAGCTTCTTAAACTTCTCTGCCTTTAAATCCTTAGGAATCCCCATTCACTAGGAGCCCCTGGGGATCTGAGCTGCTAAGGTCAGGGCTTTCCCCAGCTCTGGTTTTGTTCTCTCTCCTCTGAGCAGAGTTGCCTTGGCCTCCCTGCCCCTGCAACCCCCCAAGCTGCCCTAGTGAACTGTTTCTCTGGGGCAGGGGTTTCAGTGCCCTGAGATCTCATCTGTCTCCCTTCTGACCGGCCAGGGCGGGCTTGTGTCTTAGTGAATTGCTTTAGTTACCTGAGGGCTTGGGGGTGTGTGAGTATTTGTCTTCGACTCCCTCATCTCCATATTTAGGAATAAGGTTGAACTCCCCTACTTTTGGAACTCAAGAGGATGGAAACTAAGGCTTCCTTCATTCTCCCGGGCATTCCATAAGGATGTTGGGGTCTCCGCTAGACAAGCATCCATCAGACAGTAAACTAAGTGGTGAATTTTCTTTGGGCCTCACTATGTCCCCTTCATACAGCCTTCACCTGGGCAGCATCCTTCTGGGTTATCCAGCTGAAGCAAGTGTTGCGATGGCTGCAACAGAATTTTACTATTAAGACAACAAAGCTGTGCCCAGTTCCCTAGTTATTTTGGCACCAAATACAGTTTCCAGGGAAACCGGCTTTTCCCCCCTCCCCTTCACTATGCAGGATATTACAATAAGATCTTCCCTGATGCTCAGCTACAATGAGAACCCTCCTCCCAGCCTCCTCTATGGGGCTTCAGATCCTCCCAGGTGGCATTCTTCAGTTCTGCAGTTCCTTTACTTTCTGAGCTCAGCCTGGGATGCGTTTTCTCCATCCATCCCTCTTTCGCAGTGAGAGCTGGGGCTCTTTCTGTGTGGGGCTCTTTCCTGAGTTTCCTTCCCCAACCCTCGCCGCCCTTGGGCTTTCATTGACAAGTTCTGACCCGTGGGGCATGCAGGGAATGACTGAGTAGGCAGAGGAGCCAAGAGTTGGCATAGCTTCTCTTGGGCTTTGCCTCATCCATTTCCTTGTCATTTTCTAGGGATCTCTTGCTCTTTGAGCTGGTGCCTGCATCTCATATAACCCCTGCCCCTTCCTCCATCAATGTTCTTCCCCTGACCGATGGATCATGGTTCATTTCCTCCTTCGTGACTTAACCAACCTGATTTAATTCTCATCTCCAAACAGATTTCAACTATGAGTATGTGCAGAGAGAAGCTCTCAGAGTTCCCCTGGTATTTCGAGAAAAGGATGGCCTGGGAATTAAGTAAGTTGCTGAAATGAATTGCTTCTTCCCCTGTCTCCTTCCCTCACACAGTTTATAGGTTGGGATGGATTTCTTCCACTCTTTCCCCTACCTTTCGTCACTGAGCAGGATTTTTCTCTGTTATTTGGGGATTGCACTTCCTTGTTCAAGGCCTGAAAGAGGAGGCAAAAATCTCCAACGATGGGTCTGGATTCTCAGAGAATTTGGATGGAGAGGTCACAGGGTACTTCAACCGTGTGGACTTTCCCTTCTGATCCATCCCACTTATACGCAGTGACTTCCTAAAGGGAAACTGAGGCAGTGCCTAAGCTGCAAAGGGATTAGCCAGCCTTTGGGCAGAGGCAGAATGCCTATATGCCTGTTTCTACTCAGACCTCCCACTGTATGGGAAACTGGTCCTTTTCTTTGGAAGGCATGTTCCTTTTTTTTTTTGGCCCTGCCTCTTGGCATGCAGGTTCTTAGTTCCCCGAGCAGGGATCAAACCTGTGCCCCCTGCAGTGGGAGTGTGGTATCTTAGCCACTGGACCGCTGGGGAAGTCCTTGGAGGGGATGTCAGGACACTAGGTCCTGTCTCCTCTTTCTGCTGGTGCCCTAGCACCTGCCTCCCCACAGTGGCTTGTTTGGTTTACATTCTCTTTGGAGATCTGTCAGAGCTCCAGATCGGGGAGAGATCCCGGAGGAAGCCTGGAAGAACAGGTTTCTGCCCCTGGGGCAGGGGTTGGAGGAGGTTGAGGGTGTCCTCGTCACAGCCTGCCTCCTTCCACAAGCATCTACGGCCAGATTTGCTCAAGAGTCTCATTCCTATGAATAGAAATGAAACCTTTGGCATCACTGTCAATTAATAGTGAACATCATCACTGCCACAGTAGCCAGGGTCACCAAATCCTTGCAATCGGTGTGATGTGGTTTTTTTCCCCCTCGAAACTTAAAGAGGTTCCTCCCACCCTCCATACAACACCTTATGGAAAGTATTTTCTAAAAGTGGAGCCACGGAGAGAGCTAGCCACTCTAAAAGAAAGCAGAGGTTTGAATGCCCAACTCTGGTGCTTACCTTGACAGCACACTTCAGTCTTCCTGGGAAAAGTGGGTGGGGGGACAGTGAGTTCCATCCTCTTCTCTGTAGCAGTGTTGAGTTTGGGTGTCGGGGAGAGTGGGGTTTGATTTGCCTGTTGAGTTGAGAAAACTGCTCACTAGTTCCGGGGTGACCCTCCAGGCACCAACTCGTCACTACCCTTTTGCTGAGTTATCTCATTGTGGATTTTCAGCCTGAGAACCAGGGAACTCTCTTAGAAAAATGGCCTCCCCTGTCCCCATTGTGAGATCTAACCCTATTGTTTCTGGCTTCCCACCAAATGTCTGCGTTCCTCTTTTTCCAGGATGCCTGACCCTGATTTCACAGTCCGAGATGTCAAACTCCTAGTGGGTAAGTTATGTGCGTGGCGGAGGTGCTGCAGTTGGGGATGGGGGGCCCGGGGAGCAAGGCCTGTACCACCTGCCCATTTGGATATTTAACTGCCTCTGAAAAGAAAGTCCTCATGGGAGGAGGCAGGAGCAGGTGTGAACTGTAACCGTCTCCCTCTGGAGAACAGGTTGGATTGCAGAGCCGTAAGAAGCTGTATTAGAGGGTGTTTGCCAGTGCAGTTTTATGAGGCCGATTTGGACCCCAGCCTCCAGCTTGAGTGTCAGCAAGGCAATCTTAGATGTCTTCTGGTGTTTGTTTGTGGGTTGCTGGGTAAACATTGGGTGCTACGTGACCCCTGCAAGACTTTGAGAACTTCCAAGGGGGAGGGATTACTGTTCCCTACTTCCTCTGGGTTCCAGACAGGTCTAGGGCGGGGCTTGGCCCTGGGCACCTGTAGAGCTTGGCTGATCACTGAGTGTCCTAGACTCTTGACCAGGTAGTGGGCGGCCTTTCACATTTTACAGGAAGTAGTTCGATACATCAATTCTTTCCAGAAGTGTTTCTCAAGTAACTCGTACATAGCAGGCGAATTCAGAGCTATGAATAGGACAGACAAGAGCCCTGCCCTCTTGGTTGGAGTGACAGTCAAAGAAGAAGTAAACCATTTTTAAAATTTTATATCTTTTCAGAAGGTGATGGGGCTATGTAAAAATAAAGCAGCATTAATGGGATGGAGGTTGTTGGAGCTATGTTTACTTTAGATGGAGGTAGTCAGGGAGGGCCTCTGGGTGGAAGCGATGAAGACATTTGGACAGAGACCTGACTGATGAGAAACTAACTGTGGGAAAGAACATTCTAGATGGAGGGATAAACAAGGGCAGAGGGTGGGGGAAGAATGGGAGGGGTGAGGAGAGGTGGGAGAGGTCTCAGGGCCAGGCTCACAGTGGGCCCTCTAGGCCCTGGTGGGGAATCTGGGTTTGTCTCCTGGTATAATGGGGAGGCCCTTGGGGAATTTTAAAGTGTGATGAGGGGGTAGCTTTGTGATCTGATTATTTTCTTGGGAGGGGGAATTAAAAACATTTTTTAAATTGAGAGATTTCATATACCATAAAGTTCACCATTTAACCACTTTAAAGCATGCGATTCAGTGGTTCTCTTGTTTTTTTTTTTTGGCTGCATCCCAGGGCTTGTGGGATCTTAGTTCCCTGACCAGGGATTGAACCCTGGCTGCGGCAATGAAAGCGCCAAGTCCTAACTGCTGGACAGCCAGGGATTTCCACAGTGGTTCTTCATATATTTACAGTGTTATGCAATCGTTACCCACTAATTTCAGAACATTTTCATCACCCTCAAAGTAAACTCTGTACCTCCCAATTCCCCTTTCCCTCCATCCCCTGACAACCACTAATCCACTTTTTTGCCTCTGTGGGTTTGTCTATTCTGGACATTTCGTATAAGTGGAATCGTAATATGTGGTCCTTTGTATGTGGCTTCTTTCGTTTGGCCTCGTGCTTTTGAGGTTCATCGTGTAGCAACATGTCTCAGTACTATGCTGCTTTTTATGGATGAATAGCATCCCATTATATGAATAGACCACATTTTGTTTACCCATAAGTCAGTTGATAGACATTTGGGTTGTTTCTGCTTCTTGGCTTTTGTGAATAATGATACTATGACTATTCATGTACAAGTGTTAGTGTGAACAGACATTTTCACTTCTTCGGGGTAGATCCGTAGGAGGGGAATTGTTGGGTCATGAGGTAACTACATTTAATCTCTGGAGGAACTGCCAGACTGTTTTCTAAAGTAGCTGCACCCTCTTTTTTTTTTTTTTTTTCCAGCTGTGCCATTTTAAATTCCCATTAGCAACATACAAGGGTTCTAATTTCTTTGCCTTCCTTGCTCACACTTGTTATTGTCTGTCTTTTTTATGCTAGCCATCCTGGTGAGTGTGAAGTGATGTAATCTAAGTTCTATCAAAGCTGACTCTGGTGGCCGTGTGGAGGATGCAGGCAGCTGACCAGGGGCTGTGCAGATGATCCAGCTTAAGTTATTGACCCAGAGGTGTGTTAATGCAGGAAAGACTAGGACTTCTCTGGTGGTCCATTGGCTAAGAATCTGCTTTCCCCTGAAGGCGCAGGCTCAATCCCTGATCAGGAAACATGCCTGCAGCCAAAAAAAAAAAAAGAGAGGACCAGTTGGCCATAAGGAGATAGAGCTGTTGACAGAAGGATCTCAGTTAATTGATGAGGGTTTGCTCAGGAGAGATTTTTTTTTTTTAAGCTGGATTCTAGAAACACTGAAGGAAGTGGATGTCAGAGCGGAAGGAGGCAACCTTCCAGGAGTGAGCAGAAGATGGGGCGATGGACCCCATGAATCGAGTCTTAGCATAGGTCACTCTTGCTGATGCCTCTGCCCAGCCCCAACTTTTGTTGTTGGGGCTCAGCTCTGCTTTTTCACTGAGTCATTTGGGGCAAGCTACTTCACCTGCTTAAGCCTCACTTTCCTCAGCTGTGAAATGGACCTGATAGCAGAATCTGCATCAAATAAGGATCCTATAAGAAAATGAATGAATGCTTGGCTGATTGACTGGGGCGAGGGTGAGGGGGTCTCAATAAATGGTCCCTATTATTGTTCTAATGGAAGGATGTGGATCTGATGAGATTATCTTTACAGACAAGGATTAAAACCAGATTCTCAAATCTGGGGTTCAGGCATCAACATTACAGTTTGAGTAATATTGCTCTTTGCCCTTTTGAAAAATTTCCAAGCCCTCCGTGAAAGTGCAAGTTGCTCAGTTGTGTCTGACTCTTTGCGACCCCATGGACTATAGAGTCCATGGAATTCTCCAGGCCAGAATACCGGAGTGGGTAGCCTTTCCCTTCTCCAGGGGATCTTCCCAACCCAGGGATCGAACCCAGGTTTCCCACATTGCAGGCAGATTCTTTATTGTCTAAGCCACCAGGGAAGCCCAAGATTACTGGAGTGGGTAGCCCATCCCTTTTCCAGGGGAATCATCCCCACCCAGAAATCAAACTGGGGTCTCCTGCATTGCAGGTGGATTCTTTACCAACTGAGCTATGCGGGAAGCCCTCTGTAGCTTTGTTATTAGTTCTGGTTGTATGTAGGCTGCCTCTTCTTTCTTTGAGCCTCATTCTTCTCATCATGAGAGCAGGATTCAATTTCCTTTCCAGCTCTTGAGAAGCTTAGGATGCCAAAGAAAGTGGGAATTGTGGGACCTCCCTGGTCGTCCAGTGGTTGAGATTCCACGGTCTTGGTGCTGGAGGCATGAGTTCAATCCCTGATCAGGAACTAAGATCCTGCATGCTGCACAATGTAGCCAAAAAAAGGAGGGTGGAGAAGGGGGGAATACCTGCAGCCCATGTCTCTGGTGATGATTGAATGGATTGGAGAATATGAAGGTGCTTTGTAGAGTCCAGAAGCTCTGATACTGTGAGGGATGCCTGTGATGGCAGTTGGCAGGGGGTATGATAATGCCCATTTTAGTCTCTGGGAGTGCACACAGGCTTCTGGAGAGTGGCGATGGGAAACATTTGTCACAGTGACATAAGTGACAAATGTAATTCAATCTGCCCTAAGCAAAACAGAATTCAGTGGTTTACATAATAAGTTCAGGATGTGACCTTAGGCATAGCTAGATCTAGATGCTCTAAGAAGATCTCAAGAACTCGGTTCTTATTTTTTCGTTTCTGCTTCCCTTTTTTTTGTTTCCTCTTTCTGCTTCATTCTCTAGCAAGTTTCTCCCCATGTGGCAAGAAAAATGGGGAGCACAGCCCCACGCCCAGAGCTGCTTGTGGGGTCCACCCAGCAGAACCATGTGAACTGAGACGGGAAGGAGTGACTTCCCAGGGTTGCTGGTGACATGACCAGGCCCCTAGCACAAATGGAAGGTTTTTGTTTGTTTGTTTGTTTGTTTTTGGTTGTGTTGCTTGCGGGATATTAGTCGCCCAACCAGAGATTGAACCCTGGTCCTCTGCAGTGAGAGCGTGGAGTCCTAACCACTAGACTGCCAGGGAATTCCCACAACTGGGAGTTCTGCTATGGAGGGCAGAGTATAGCGATGGCTGGATCATCCCTTTTGAGTTACTGGGCTATCTCAGCCTATCTTCCAGTCACTTGCCCCCTCCCCAGGCCCTGTCTCTTGGGAGAAGCGGGTTGGTGCATGACCAGCTCTCATTTCACAACTTGGGGCTCCAGACTCTTCTCTGTCTCCTGAGATTGGGCTTTTTTCCCCCTCAGCCCTGTTTATCTGCCCACTGGGAAGACAGACACCTAGCCTCTGTTTACAGTTCCTCACCTCTAAAGAACAGAAATAGAAAGTGGCACTTTTCATTTCTTTGGTAATGTATGCTTAAAATAGAAGTTTTTATTGAAGTCTAATACACATACAGAGAAGTCCACAGTAGTTTAAATGTGTGTGACGTTAACAATTGAACCTGCCTGCCTGAGACGTCGTTTCAGTCGTGTCTGACTGTGTGTGACCCTGTGGACTGTAGCCCACCAGGTTCCTCTGTCCATGGGATTCTCCAGGCAAGAGTAGGTTGCTGTGCCCTCCTCCAGGGGATCTTCCTGACCCAGGGATCGAACTCGCATCTCTTATGTCTCCTGCATTGACAGGTGGGTTCTTTACCACTAGTGCCATGCAACCCCGGGATCAACCCCTCTTGAATTCCTGTCCAGGCTTTCCCTCCGCTGTTTTCCTGACTTCTAATAGTGTAGATGAATTTTGCCTGTTTTCATACTTTATGTTAGTGAAGTCATACAGGGTGTCTGTGCTCTTGATTTTGGCTTCCTTCATTCAACTTTGTGTTTACAAGATTCACCCAATGTGTTGTGTGCAGTTGTAGATGGCTTATTTTCATTGCTGTATGGTTTTCCATTTATGTGATTATTTCCCAGTTGATTTATTCATTCTGTTAGTGGGCATTTGCGTGACTGCCAGTGTAAGGCTGTGTGCATGGTGCTGCCATGAACATTCTAGGCATGATTGGTGAACAAATGGGTACATTTCCGTTGGGCATATACTTAAGAGCAGAATTGCTTGGGTCAGAGAGTTAGCATGTATGTTCGGTTTTAGTAAATATTGTCCAATAGTTATCTAGAGGGATTATTCTGGTTCTGCTGGCTCCATAAGCTCACCAAGAGTTGGCGTGTTCATCGTTTTCATTGTGGTCACGCCTCCATGCTGATGGGAGTATCGTTCTAGTTCACTGTGTTTCAGTTGGCATTTTTCTGATGACTCATGAAACTGAGCTCCGTTTCATTACATGTATTGGCTATTTGGAGATCTTCTGTTGTGAACTGATTGATCAAGTCCGTTTTGCATTACTGTAAAGACTATCTCTTATTTAAAAACATTTTTTTTAATTCAAGTGTAGTTGATTTACAATGTCGTGTTTGTCATGTGTGCAGCAAAATGATTCTGTTACTGAATATAGTTCCCTGTGCTGGACAATGGGGTGCTTGTTCATCTATTTTATATATAGTACTGTGTATCTATTAATCCCAGATTCCTCATTTATCCCTCCCCTCACCTTACCCTTTGGTAAGCCTAAGATTGTTTTCTATGTCTGTGAGTCTGTTTCTGTTTTATAAATAAGTTCATTTGTATCATTTTTTTAGATTCCACGTGTAAGTGATATCATATAATATTTGTCTTTGTCTGACTTCATTTAGCATAATGATAGGTCCATTCATGTTGCTGCAAATGGCAGTATTTCATTCTTTTTTTATGATTGAGTAATATTCTGTTGCATATATATATATATATATATATATTCTCCATACCTTTAGCCATTCATCTGTTGCTTTTGTGTCTTAGCTTTTGTAAATAGTGCTGCTGTGAACAGTGGGATGCATGTATATTTTCTAAATAGGATTTTTTTTCCTGGATATATGCCCAGGAGTGGGATTGCTGGATCATATGGTAACTCTATTTTTTGATTTTTAAGGAACTCTATACCATTCTCCACAGTGGTTGCACCAATTTACATTCCCACCAACAGTGTAGGAGGGTTCCCTTTTCTCCACATCCTCTCTAGCATTTATTACTTGTAGACTTTTTGGTGTTGGCCATTCCGACTGGTGTGGGGTGATACCTCATTGTAGTTTTGATTTGAATTTCTCTCATAATTAGCAACATTGAGCATCTTTTCATGTGCCTGTTGCCACCAGTACGTCTTCTTTGAAGAAAGGTCTATTTAGATCTTTGCTCGAGTTGTATGTTTTTCTGATACTGAGTTGTATGAACTGTATATTTTGGAAATTAAGCCCTTGCTGGTTGCATCATTTGTGACTATTGTCTCCCAGTCTGTAAGTGGTCTTTTCATTTTATTTATGATAAAGATTGTCTCTTGTTGATTGTGAGGTGTATCAGTTTACTATGGCCAAGCATAGCACAGTACCACAGAATGGGTGACTTAAACAACAGAAATTAATTTTCTCGTAATTCTGGAGTTGGAAGTCCAAGGTCAAGGTGTCAGCAGGGTTGGTTTCTTTGAAGGTCTCCCTCCTTGGCTTTTAGATGGCTGTCTTCTCCCTCTGTCTTCACATGGTCTTCCCTCTGTATGTGTCTGTGTTCTAATCTCCTCCTCTTATCAGAACACCAGTCTTACTGGAGTAGGGGCCACCCTCTCAGTTGGTGAAAAAAATCCACCTGCTTGTAGAAGACCTGGGTTCGATCCCTGGGTTGGGAAGATCCCCCAGAGAAGGAAACGGCAACCCACTCTGGTATTCTTGCCTGGGAAATCCCATGGAAACAGGAGCGTGGCAGGCTACAGTCTATGGGGTTGCAAAGAGTTGGATGTGGCTGAGTGATTAAAGCACCACCAAAGACCTAATTTTTAAACTTAATATCCTCTTTAAAGACTTTATCTCCAAATATGGTTACATATTGAGTTACTGGGGGTTAGAACTTCAACATATAAATTTTAGGGGACACAATTCAGCTGATAATATAAAGGTTCTTTCTGTATTCTGCATGTTAGTTAGTTTCCTACTTTTTGGGTTGCCCTGTCCTCTTAAAGATGTCTGAGAGGGAGGGGACATATGTGTACCTATGGCTGATTCATGCTCATGTATGGCAGAAACCAACACAATGTTGTAACGCAGTTATCCTTCAATTAAGAATAAATTTTAAAAAGAGATGTCTTTGAATGAACAGGCAGTTTTAATTTAACATAGACCATTTAGCTCTTCCTAGTCCAAAAGTTCACATTGTGTCTTTTCAAATTAAGAAAATTTTGCATAGTGCAAGGTCCCGAAGATATTCATATGTTTTTCTCCAAAAGTTTTATTGTTTCAATGCTTACATGTAGTCCATCTGGAGTTGATTTTTGTGTTTGGTATGAGATGGGGTCAAGATCCTTTTTTCCCCCCGATATGTTGAAGCTGAAACTCCAATCCTTTGGCCACCTGATGCGAAGAGCTGACTCATTTGAAAAGATCCTGATGTTGGGAAAGATTGAGGACAGGAGGAGAAGGGGACGACAGAGGATGAGATGGTTGGATGGCATCACTGATTCAATGGACATGGGTTTGGGTGGACTCCGGGAGTTGGTGATGGACAGGGAGGCTTGGAGTGCTGCAGTTCATGGGGTCGCAAAGAATCAGACACGACTGAACAACTGAACTGAACTGAATATAGATATCCAGTTGATCCAGTATCATTATTGAAAAATCACTCTTCTCCATGGCACTGAATCAGGTTACTTTGTTGGGAAACAGGTGACTGCATTTGTCTGAATCTGTTTGATGCTCTAATCTGTGTCTTCCACTCCCAGGATCGCTGTTCTGAATAGTTCATGTAAGAAGACTGGGGTATTTTCACATCTATGGTTTAGGAGTTGCGGGGATAGGGAGAGTGGGGAAGAGATTTCTTTTGTTGTCTCTGAAGATGCTTTAAACCCCTTGAGAACATGTACCCAGAAAGTGCAGGGTCTCCACTCCTTGTCTGGACTTATGTCACCGAAGATAGGAGGGCCCATGGCTATGGGGAGATTTGCGTATTGTCTCTTCATTGTATTTCTCTCTAATGAGGGTACCCAAGCCAACCAATGCTTCCTTTGGCCGTTTTTCTTAAAAAAAATCTCATGACAGATCACTTCATTCAGTATTTATTTGTTCACATCATTAGAGTAATACAGAGGAGCCTGGTGGGCTGCTGTCTGTGGGGTCGCACAGGGTCAGACACTACTGCAGTGACTTAGCAGCAGCAGCACCTCTTTTACTGTATGTTTACCGTGTGACCTCATTTTGTCCTCACTAATAATGGAAATTAAGTGCTGTTGTTCACTTTTCTGGGTGGGGGATCCGAGTCTCACAGCTAGTGGGCAGTGGAGACAGGATCCGAACCCAGTCCAGGGTATTTCTCAAACTCATGCTTTTTAAAAAATATTTATTCATTTGGCTGTGCCAGGTCTTAGTTGCAGTGGGTGGGATCTAGTTCCTTGACAAGGAATGGAACCTGGCTGGGCCCCCTGCATTGGGAGTGGGGAGACCTCCAGGGAGGTACCCCAAGCCCATGCTTTTGCTTTATGACTTCCTACTCTACCCTCACCCTCCTCCACTCCTCCTTCACTCACAAATTTACTGGATGTCTTTGTTGTGTCTGGCCCTAGCTCTACTCTCGACTGACTGTGTTTAGAGAGACTACATTTTTACTCTAGAAATCAAAGGTGGCTGATTTGTCCTCAGACCTTATTTTTATTGTGTGTGTGTGTGTGTGTGTGCGTGTGTGTGTGTGCGTGTGCGTGTGTGTGTGTGTGTGCAGCATGCTGGATCTCACTTCCCCTATCTGGGGTGGACTCTGTGCCCTTGTAGTGGAAGCACCGAGTCCTAACTGCTGGACTGCCAGGAAATTCCCAACTAATCATTAATTTTTTAACTTGAAGTAAAGTTGACTTAAAATATTGTATTAGTTTCATGTATATAGCAAAGTGTTTCATATACATATCTTTTCACATTATTTTCCATTTATAGGTTATTAGAAGATATTGGATATAGTTTTCTCTGTTATGCAGTAAATCCTTTTTGCTTACTATTTTATGTATAGTAGTTTATTAATCGAATACTCCTAATTTATCCCTCCACCTTTCCTAGAAGTTAAAAAAATTTTTTGTTTATTATTTATTTTATTTAATTAATTTATTTTTCACTGTACTGGGTCTTCATTGCTGTGCACAGACTTTCTCTACTTGTGGTGAGCAGGGACTGTTCTCTAGTTTTGGTTCTTGAGATTTTCATTCGGTGGCTTCTCTTGTTGCAAAGCACAGGATCTAGGGTATGTGTAGACCTTTTTAAAGTTGGTTTAAAAGCATAGACTTTAGGGATTTCCCTGGTGGTCCAGTGGTTAGGACTCCTTGCTTCCACTGCCTGGGACCCTCGTTCAATTCCTTGTTAGGGAACTAAGACCCTACAGGCTGTGTGGTGTGGTCAAAAAAAAAAAAAAATAATAATAATAACAGTAAAATAAAAATTGAAAATATTTAAAATCCTGGACGACTTTTTAGAATTCTTGTAGTCTTGCTTTCCCATTTCACAGGAGGGAAAAACTGAAACCTGGAGAGAAGTTACTTGCGAGTTGCCCAAGCAGATGGCACATCAGATTCAAATGTAGGTTTGAATGTCAGCAATTGGGAAATGATGCTTGTAACAGAACCCAAGAGGAAACATCGATTCAGGTTAGGGTGTAGATGAGTTCAGTTCTGGCCACATTGAATTCGAGCTCAGGAGTGACATTAAGGCTGGACAGACAGGTAGGGCTGGCAGGACAGATAGAAGTGCCAGGAGGGGGGAAGGTGCATGAGGCCAGGAGTGCTGAGGATCCCAAGTGAGGAGGGTTCCAGAGGGGTTCAGTTATGTTCTCAGGTATGCTTTCTTTCCAAGAGAAACACCCACCTCATTGATTTGTGCTGTTTCCATTTCCCCTAAAATCAAAATCATTTTTTTTTTTTTTTTTTTGGCTCCACTGCATGGCATGTGGGGTCTTAGTTCCCCAACTAGGGATCAAACCCAGGCCCCCTGCAGTGGAAGCACAGAGTCCCAACCGCTGGATAGCCAGGGGACATCCCTAAAATCAAACTCTTGATGCTAGGGACCTAGGGAAACTGTGTTTGCTTCTGCTCACTGTCTGCATTAACTGTTGTTCACTGAGACCTTGTTGTAAGCCAAGGATCTTTACTATAGCTTTTTGTCTGATCACACGAAATCCTATTTATTACTACCCCCATTTTATAGATGGCAAAACTGAGGCTCAGAGTGACTTGTCCACAGTCAAATAGCTAGAGTGTGGAAGAGCTGAGCTTTGTGCCCATATTTGTCTGACCGCAGAGCTGTCCTGTTAATTTCTGCATGGTACTCAGTGTCTCCTCATCCTGAGTTCTTTGTTGTTGTTGGCTGGGTGTCTTTTGGATTTTCTTGCCTGATTGGTTTCAACTCTGGTTTGTTAGTCTGTTTGGTATCTTCTTATGCCCCTCTCTCTGAGGGTCAGAGTGTTTTTAAAAAATATTTATTTTTATTTATTTGGCTGCTCCGAGTTTTAGTTGTGGCATGTGAACTCTTAGTTGTGGCATGTAGGATCTAGTTCCCTGACCAAGGATGGAAACTGGGCCCCCTGTGTTGGAATCGTAGAATCTTAGCCACTGGACCACCAGCAAAGTCACAAGGCTCAGAGTCCTGAGCCCAGGGCACAGAGGACAACCTGGCACGGGATCTGTCTTGGGAATCATCTTAAAAGGTGCAAAGGTGAGGAAGTCAGAAGATATTGGTGCTTAGGGAAAGCCTGTGGACCTTTGAGAGCATCCTCTTATTTCACAAAGAGGAAAACTGATCCGGTTTCCCAAGTTGTGCAATGATTCAGCCCTGGGCTCTCTCTTTCCTGTACCCTTGCATCTTCAATTTGGGACAGCATCCTTACTAGAACCCCTGCTTTTAGGCTTAAAAAGTGCTTCCAGTAATTTTGTTGGGCCACCAGGCAGGTCCTATTATCCCACTTTGCAGGTGAGGCAACTGAAGCCAGAGAGGGTCAGGGATTTACTTAAGGCCTCACTGCTGGGAAACAGAGGAGCAGGATTTGAACAATGACTGGTGCTCTTGCTAATAAACACTGCCTTGTGAGATGGATGAGGGAATACTCCCAAGGAGCAGAATAACAAACCAGAAACTTGAGGATGATAGAGAAGGTTCCAGAACTATGATGCAAGACACTTGCATGTACTCTCTGAAGAGTGGGCTCAGGGGGAGTTGGGGTCAGTGCCCGTGCCTGCTTTACATTAGCCTTCAAGGTGACTTGCCACAGCTTACTCCCTGCTTCGAGCCCATGGCTCTTGGAACTGACTGATGGAGCCTTCAAAGCAAGGGCCATAGGGCCACGGATTAATTTCTGCAGCTGGAATTTGTTGGATGTGGGTGAAGCCTGTGAGCACAGAGAACCAGTGAGACTGGGAGGGAGGAGGAGGAGGGAGGAGGGAGCAAGGAGAGAGAGAAGCAGAGGGGTTGCTGAACTGTTGGCCTACTTAGGAACTCCAGCACCACGCCGACATGGAAAATTTCTCCTGTAACCCCTTGGCCTCAGGGGCCTGGGTTCTAGTGCTGTGGATCCCTTGCAGGCTCCAAAAGGCACCTTGTCCCTGTTACCCGCTCCCGCGGGGTGCTCCACAGAGCTTGGACTGCCACATTCCCTTCTCAGCACTGAGCTGTGCCACTTGCCTCCTCCCCAGGGCTCAGCTTCCAGCTCGGAGACCTGGCACTTAGGTCCAGCTCCCCTTTGCCACCAGTGGCAGACCAGCCTGGGAACCTGAGAAGACGAAGTCCAGGCGCTTAATCTCCCAGCTCAGACTGGAAGGGACTGGCAGGCCTCAAGTGTCCCCAGTGACCCCTCGGGCAAGCCTCTCCATCTCTTCCCTCTTCCTCCTACTCCCCTTAGTTCACATTAAAAAAATTTTTTTTAATTTATTTTTGTCTGTGTCAGGTCTTAGCTGTGGTGCACGTGTCACCCATTGCAGTGCTTGGGGTTCTTTCTAGTTGTGGTTTAAGGGCTTAGCTGCCCCAAGACATGTGGGATCTTAGTTCCCCGACCAGGGATCTAACCCGAATCCTCCACATAGAAAGGCGGACTCTTAACTACTGGGCCACCAGGGAAGTCCCTCAGTTAACATTTAAGGGATATGATCTAAGTAAGAACTAGGCTAGGATGGGGAGGGAGGTTCAAGAGGGAGGGGATATAGGTTTACCTGTGGTTGATTCATGTTGATGTATGGCAGAAACCAACGCAATATTGTAAAGCAATTATCCATCAATTAAGAATAAATAAACTTAATTAAGAAAAAAAAAAAAAGAACTAGACTAGAGAATTCCTGGGAGGTCTGGGGGTTAAGATTCTGCCCTTTCACTGTAGGGGTCACGGGTTTGATCCCTGGTCAGGGAATTAAGATCCCACATGCTATGCGGTATAGCCAAAAAATAAAAATTAAAAATAAAAGAGAAGAATTTAAAATGGGCACCACCAACCAAAAAACTAGGCTAAAAATCAGTGTGTCAGCCCTGGAAGAGGACCTAAAAATGACCTAACCCAGTGGTTTTCAAAGGAAAATCCCTGGAATCCAGTTCTGAATTCTGAGTGCCTTCTCCCTACCCACTTCAGCCTGAGCTGCTTGTTTTTATTTATGTAGTTGGCTCTCGTCAAAGCATCTGTTTGAAGGAAGAATCTTGTGGCAATGAAAAAAATACAAAGATCAACTTCTTCCTGTCTTTACATATGAGGCAACTGAGGTCTAGAGGAGGGGCATTTGGCTCTGCAGGTAGTCACAGAGGTGGTGGTGTCTATGAAGCCAGAACCCAGGGCACGCAGATCCAAAGGGCATGGCTCTGTTTCTTCCCCATGAGAATGGCAGCTTCCACAGCATCCTGGCTTTTACCCCACTCATCTTGGGATGGCTTCTGCACATTCTGTAAGAGGATGTGGACACCGCACTGGTTTTGCCTTTTCAAGTAATGTTTGGTGCCCTTGAGCTTCTCTGCCAATTCTGGGAAAGGTGGCCCATGCCCTCCTGAGCCACGCCCTGGCATATTATTGTGGTCGAAATAGAATCCCAGAGAGAGGTAGGTATAGGAGGCCTGCAGATGCATGTTCCCCAGGTGGTGGACGGCACCCTCCGCTGTGGTAGAATAATTCTGATGAATCTGAGAGCTCATGATTGATGGGTATAAAGAGCTAAGATAAAAAAAATGCTGTTGGCTGGGACTTCCCTGGTGGTCGAGTCGTTAAGACTCTGCTTCCACGACAGGGGGTACAGTTTAATCCCTGGTCAGGGAACTAAGATCCTACATGTCACCTAATGCAGTCCACCCTCCCCCCAATTAAATATACTCAACAATCCATTCTTTAAAAATGTTGTTGGCTGGTCCTGGAGATCAGGGGTAGTTGAGTGGCTGGTTCCTAAGTTGTAACCGGAAAAAAGGTTGGAGGGTGGTGGGAGGCTGGAAGAAGGGGTGTTCCTGGGTTTTTTCCATCCCAACACTGTTGAAGCAGAAGACAAGTCTTCAGGGCCACGGAGTGCTCTCTCACACCTAGTCTTTTAAAAACTAGGAAGCTTAATTACTAAGGAATTTTTTTGTTTGTTTTTTAAAAGCTAAAAGTTTTTAAAATTCCTTAAAATGAGTAAATATCCTATCGTTTGTTCAAATTTCCAGTTGTTTCCTATATGGCACAAATGTTACTTTCTTTTTTAAACAGTTTCATGAGTCAGAATGTAAATAAGGGTTTTGCATTGTGATTGGTTGAGGTATCTTTTAACTCTTTTATAATCTCTGGGCTCTTCCTCGATCTCTTTCCAATCTGAAGAAGTTGGATTGTTTGAGCTATAGAATTTTTCATTACTTGGACTCAGCCTTGGAGTAGCTTTTCTGCGGGCGTCCCTGGTAACTCAGCTGGTAAAGAATCCACCTGCAATGCAGGAGACCCCGTTTCCATTCCTGGTCGGGAAGAGCCTCTGGAGAAGGGATAAGCTACCCACTCCAGTGTTCTTGGGCTTTGCTGGTGGCTCAGAGGACCGGGAGACCTGGGTTCGATCCCTGGATTGGGAAGATCTCCTGGAGGAGGGGATGGCAACCCACTCCAGTATTCTTGCCTGGAGAATCCCCAGGGACAGAGGAATTTCTGTAAATTGGCAGTTGGCCGAATTAATAGATGCTTGATCAGACTCAGAGCCTGTCTCGCTCATTCGTAATTAGTTCATTCATTTTTTTTTTTGCTTCATAGATCCGTCAGGAGGGGCATGTTAGTTCTTGCTTCTCCCTCTCTCCTCCATCTCTCTTCCTGCTGTTAGCATCTGTTGACGTCTATCTCCGTCATTTTATATTATTTTATTTTAGCGGTGCTGTAGCGCTTGCGTGACCTTAGTTCCCCAACCAGGGATCACCCCCGACCCGTGCAATGGGACCCTGGGGCCCCTCCATTGGACCACCAGTAGTCCTCCTTTGCCCTTTATTGTCTGGAATACGTCTATGGAGAAAAACTTACCCTCCTCTGCAGCTTGCTTCGAGCTGGCCCTTATCTCAGCTGTGTCAGACTCCTAAGCTTATAGTCACTTCACTCAGTATCCTTTCGCCTCCCCAGGACGTATTCTGAGGTTCCTGCATCTCTCATCCCCGCCTGCGGGCTGGAACGCAGCGGGATTGAATCCGGTTACTGGTACACCCATGTTTCCCTGGGGGTTTATAGAGCCTGGGCATCCAGAAGAACTATCTTTGCTCCTCCCTGTATTCCTACTTCGTCTCCTCCCACCCACCCGCTGCGGCTTGCGGGACACCTGGGGGAGCCGGACGGCGTTCCCTGAACACTGAGGACGCTATTCTTAGAACCGCTCCAGATACAGTCCATTGGCCTCCCACCCTAGGGCCTCTTCCCTCCGGCGACCCTCCGCCCCAGCTGCCCCTGGCAGTTCTAACCACTTCAGAGTCCGGACTTACTTTTCCGCTGAGGGTGGGGCAGATCGAGGTGGGTCAACAGGGGACCTTCCCCCCGGGAAGGATCAGAGTGGAGTGAGGATGCACAGAAGCCCTGGGGATTGTGTTGGGGAGAGGGGGTTCTGGAAGCCTGGTTTGTTGTTGTTCACTCAGTCGTGTCTGACTCTTTGTAATCCCATGGACTGCAGCACTCCAGGCTTCCCTGTCCTTCACCGTCTCTAGGAACTTGCTCAAACTCATGTCCATTGAGTCGGTGATGCCATCCAACCATCTCATCTTCTGCTGTCCCCTTCTCCTGCCATCTATCTCTCCTAGCATCAGGATCTTTTCTAATGAGTCAGTTCTTTTTATTAGGTGGCCAAAGTATTAGAGCTTCAGCTTCAGCATCAGTCCTTCCAATGAATAGTCAGGTTGATTTCCTTTAGGATTGCCTGGTTTGATCTCTTTGCAGTCCAAGGGACTCCCAAGAGTCTTCTCTGGCACCACAGTTCAAAAGCCTGGTTAGTGCTCAAAAAAGTAAAAAGCAGGCCTTTCCCATGGGTATCCTTCTTGTTCAGTGATGGTTGTCTGTAGAGGTGGGGCTCTGGACTGCTCAATACTTCTTGATGTTTTTTAGGCTGGGAGGGAGGGGTGTGTGGGGCATTTTGCCCAATGCAAAGAGGGTTACTCTTATCTGCCTCTGGATACCCCCAGGTTGTTTCTTCAGTTCAGCTGTCATTTATATGTGAAGTAATAGGTTAAATGCTGGACAGCAAGAAGAATGACACTCAACATTTGTTTATTTCTTTAGTCACTATTTTTAAAATACTTATTTATTGTTTATTTATTACTATATTTATCTGGCTGTGTCTGATCTTAGTTGCAGCACTCGTGCTTACTGCACGCAGAATCTTTGGGTGCCGGCATGTGAACCCTTAGTTGCCATCTGTGGGATCTTAGTTCCCCAACTAGGGATGGAACCCTGGCCTGCTGCAGGGAAAGAGCAGAGCCCTAAACAGTGGACCACAAGGGAAGTCCCTATATTTAAAAGAAAAAATGTATTTATTTTTGGCTACACTGGGTCTTTGTTGTTGTGCCCTGGTTTTCTCTAGTATCAGTGCTGGGGCTTCTCATTGTGGTGGCTTCTCTTGTTGCAGAACACCCGCTCTAGAATACCCGGACTTCAGTAGTTATGGTCCATGGGCTTAGTTGTTCCCAGGCCTGTGGGATCTTCCTGGACCAGGGACTGAACCCACGTGCCATGCAATTGGCAGGCGGGTTGTTAACTATTGGGCCACCAGAGAAGTCCCTCTGTATTTTTTATGATGTGTGTTTTAAGTGGATAGAAGACTTTTGGAAGAAAAAAGATAATTGTAGAAAAATCAACTTTGTTGGTCATTTAGTGTCTGAATGTTTTTGTTTAATAATATCTTTACTGAGTTATAATTCACATACCATACAATTCACCTATTTAAAGTGTACAATTCAATGGTTTGTCGTCTGTCCACAGAGTTTGTGCAATCATCACCACAGTCAATTTTAGAACATTTTCATTACCCCCATACCTATGACCCCTCTCCATTAGCCATCCTTTTAGACTGACTGGCAGAGATTTAACTGACTCTGATTTCCCACCACCTCACTTTCTCTACCTGTAATTATATATATTAAAAAAAAAATTGTTTTTAAATTTTTTATTAGAGTGTAGTTGAGTGGGAAAGATCCCCCAGAGGAAGATATGGCATCCCATGGACAGAGGGTCCTGGAAGGCTATGGTCCATTGGGTCACAAAGAGCTGGACGTGACTGTAGTGACTGAGCAAGCACATGTAGTTGATTAAAATGTTGTGTTAGCTGCAGGTGTACAGCAGAGTGATTCAGTTGTACATATACAAGTATCTGTTCTTCTTCAAATTCTTCTCCCATTTAGGTTATTACAGAATATTGAGCAGAATTTCTTGTGCTACCCAGTAGGTCCTTGTTGTCTATTTTAAATATAGTGGTTCCACCTGTGATTATAAATGAAATTGCCCAATTAGGTAACACTTCCTACTTGCAGGCACTTCTCAGAAGTCTTTCATGTACATTAGCTCATTTAAATCATATGACAACACCATAGGCTGGCTACCAGGTTATAGATGGGGAAACTGCTACTCTGAGATGCTAAGAGGCCTGAGGGCCAGCTGGGATTCAAACCCACAAAGTCTTAGCTTAATGAGTGAAAGTCACTCAGTCATGTCCGACTCTTTGGGACCCCATGGCCTGTAGCCTACCAGGCTTCTCTGTCCATGGATTTCTCCAGGCCAGAGATTGGAATGGGTAGCTGTTCCCTTCTCCAGGGGATCTTCCCAACCCAAGGATCAGGGATCAAACCCAAGTCTCCGCATAGCAGACAGATTATTTACCATTTGAGCCACCAGGGAAGCTTAACTACCATATATATATATATATATATATAATTTATATTTTAATGCATCGAGTCTCTAATGCATCATGTCTTAGTTACAGAATGGGGGATATTCATTGCATCATGCAGGATCTTTCCTTGCAGCACAGATTCTCTAGTTGTCCATGGGTTCAGTAGTTGCCTTGTGGGCTTAGTTGCCCCTTGGCATGTGGGATCTTAGTTCCCCAACCAGGGATTGAACCTGCATCCCTTGCAATTGCAAGGTGGATTCTTAACCACTGGACTGCCAGGGAGTTCCCCAGCATAACCACTATATTGTACTGATGGGGCAGCTAGCTCCAGGCCTTTAATGCCACTTGTTCCAGCCTGTAGGGCTGTGAGTCCCATCACCTACCTGCCCAGTGAATCTCCTTCCCCAGGGGGCTTTGTGGATGGGACCCTGAGCAAAGTGAGGGAGGAGAGGCAGGGGGAGGCTGGAGGCGGGCCAGAAAGTGGGGAGAACTTGGTGGGGGGGCGGCTGTTCTTTTCCCCTCCCCACGCTAACGGCAGGTTCTCTGCCAGGTGGGCTTTCCAGAAAAGCTGAGCAGAGCCCACCTGTTCCAAGAGCCCTAGTGAGGAAGGAGCTGGCACTATCCAGAGCTTGGCCAGAGTTTCCTGCAAAGTTCAGGGATGCCCCCTGGTGGATTTGCACTCCTGACTCAAAACCAAAGCGCTTCTCCAAGGCTTCCTGGGATCTATGGGGCGAGGAGCTGGCCTCTGAAGGCAGGGATCATTTTTCAGCCTTAGCATGTGATCAAGATTGAGTATTGCAGGGGGCAGGGGCCAAGGTTGGGGGTTAAGAACGTTGGTGCCGGCATTAGATGGATTTGGCTTCAAATCCCAGCTCTGCTGCTCAATAACCGAGCTTTTGGGGTAAGTTAGTTGCGGAGGGAAACAGATTGATTGAAGAGGGATTCTTTTTAAGATTGGAGAGTGATTCAGTGAGGAACACTGATGGGATGATGTCATTGAGTAGACAAGGTGTAGGGTTGTAGGATGAGGCATATTCTGGATGCTGGGTTAGGGGCAGGTTTTGTTTTGCGGGGCCTCCCACGTAGGATCTGGAGCTCTAGCTGGCTGGAGCCACCAGCCTGTGGATTCTGTCCCCAGGTAGCCGACGGCTGGTGGACGTGATGGACGTGAACACCCAGAAAGGCACGGAGATGAGCATGTCCCAGTTCGTACGGTACTACGAGACGCCCGAGGCCCAGCGGGACAAGCTGTACAACGTCATCAGCCTTGAGTTCAGCCACACCAAGCTGGAGCACTTGGTCAAGCGTCCCACCGTGGTAGGTCCCCAGCTGTGGTTCCCCTCCCCAGTCCCTTCCCCCTCCTCTCCTTGCCTGAGGCCAGCCTGCACTTGCCTGTCGGGGGAGGGCAGGAGGGATTTGGGAGCATGAGGAGGAGGAGGGTTGAGGCAGTGATGGGGTCCAACTTAAGGGTACATGGGGCCAGGAAGCGCTGATGGTGGTCTGGCTGGATTTCAGGTAGACCTGGTGGACTGGGTGGACAACATGTGGCCTCAGCACTTGAAGGAGAAGCAGACGGAAGCCACGAATGCCATTGCAGAGATGAAGTACCCGAAAGTGAAGAAGTAAGACTGGCTGCCTGGTGGCGGGAGCTGGGAGTGGGTGACTCTCAGCCTTGTAGGGGGTGAGGGCTGGAAATGAGCCTGGGCTGAGGCCGCAGCTCTTTGGGGTGCTGCTGGGATGTGAGTGCTGGGGGTCCTGAGTGTGGGCAGGTTGGCTCTGCATTCTGCTCTGGGTCTGGATTCTTCATCCAGATGGTTCTTGGGCCTTCCTGCCAGCCCTGCCCAGGGGGATGTGATCTGAAGAGGAGGAGGAGTAATGGAAACCATCTCTCTGTGCATATGTGTGTGTGTATGTGTGTGCGTACTTGTCAAACATTCTACTACTCCCTCCAAGTGACAATGTGTCTTAGGAGTGGATTTTCTAGGGACCCACCGTGGACACTTTGCTTTTGCCGAGGGCTGGATAGGGGTCTGGTATTCTTTTGCTTCCTGTTGCTGAGACCAGGCACCTCTGATAGAGAAGAACCTTCTCTGAATAAAGCCAGGGGCCACTTCCTCACCAGACACTCCTTAGAGAGACAGTGTCCTCTAAGGGGGAGGTTGGTGCTGTGCTGGAAAGGTTGGCCACATCTAATTATGGGGACATCACTACAGGCAGCGTGACCAGCAAGTCCTGAGACCAATTATTTAACATGGGCAGAGGTGGCTGTGAGCACCTCCGTGTTCTAGGATTTGAGTGGAGGACCCTTGGGATGACGAAGTCACCTTGGGGCTCCTGCCATCTCAGGCCCTCTGTTTCTATCTTTAAAATGAGAATGAGATGCTCGCGGGCCAGGCAGTTGCTCTGTGCTTCCTAGAAGAGTTGGCTCTGGTGGCTCTGAATCCATTAGCATCTCTCTGCCGAGCCCTGCTGCCAGGAGTGCCCCCAGGAGCTTAAAGGCTGTGAACTTCTCATTCACTCAGCCCTTCATTCAGTGCATATTGAATGCAAACTCCGTGCCAGGCTTTGTAAGGGAGGCCAGCACGCTGGCCCTGGGCTTCCCAACGTTTTGCTTTCAAGCTCTCTCTCTGTTTAATTACTTCTCAGGCATTTTTTCTCCTCTCAAAGCTGATGCTTCTTAATACCCATTGGATCTGGGCTGCCTTGAAGGGAAAGACTGGGCTCAGGGTGGGGTTTGTAGGAGGGTTTTCAATTCTGTTCTGTTTCGATGCGATTGCAGCAAAATTTATGGAGACCGTGGGACAGGGAAGTAATAGAGAAACAGGTCTAAAAGCCCCTACCTTCTGGAGAACAACGGGCCATTAACGCGAGGGCAAGGTACAGCTCTCATCCTGTGTGTGTATGTTAGTCGTGTCTGACTCTTTGCGACTCCATGGACTGTAGCCTGCCAGGCTCTTTAGTCCATGGAATTCTCCAGGCAAGAATACTGGAGTGGGTTGCCATTCCCTCCTCCAGGGGATCTTCCCAACCCAGGGATCGAACCCAGGTCTCCTGCATTGCAGGCAGTTTCTTTACCATCTGAGCCACCAGGGAAGCCAGCTTTCATCCTAGGCAGAGAGAAACAGGTTCCCAGAAGGGAAATGGGGAAAAGAGGAATCTTTTTTGGCTGCTGGCCTCAGAAAATCCTGTCAGAGGGGATGTTTGACATGGGATTTAAAGGACAGAGGAGATGGGAGGGAAGTGGGGAGGGATGGAGGTAGGCAAGTGCCAAGGGCCTTGATGGAATCACAGAGGCGGAGCTTGAGGAACAAGTGTGGGACTCAGATTAGAGGTAGATCCTGGCTCTCTTTGATTGATCGATCGATTGATTCCACCTATATATTGAACAACTGATTGGTGCTGGGCACTGAGAATACAATGGGGAGAAAACCGTGTAAGCTCCCTGCCCTCATGGAGCTTATGGTCTGTGCAGGAGACCTATTAATCCAATGATCAGAGAAACAAATGGAAGTTTGCAGTTGTGATGAGGCCACAAGGCAGAGACCTCTGGAGTTAAAGAGCTTGTACCAGGGGATTCATCAGGTCATGGAGGGCAGGGCAAGCCACCTTGAACTGTGGTCTGAAGGGAAGAGGAATTATTTAAGTGAAAAGACCTTGGAAGAGCTTTTCTGACTGTGTACAGAGCCTGGGGTGGTGGGGAGGGCTGGGAAGAGGGTGGGGCTGAAGGACTTGCCAAAAAGGCCAGTAGGAGTGGAGCAGAGCAAGGGAGGGTCAGTGGTGCAGGATGAAGGGTGGGCCAGGCTGACAGGAGTCATGCTGCTGCTGCTAAGTCACTTCAGTCGTGTCCGACTCTGTGCGACCCCATAGACGGCAGCCCACCAGGCTCCCCCGTCCCTGGGATTCTCCAGGCAAGAACACTGGAGTGGGTTGCCATTTCCTTCTCCAATGCATGAAAGTGAAAAGTGAAAGTGAAGTTGCTTAGTCATGTCTGACTCTTCACGACCCCATGGACTGCAGCCCACCAGGCTCTTCCCTCCATGGGATTTTCCAGGCAAGAGTACTGGAGTGGGGTGCCATTGCCTTCTCTGATTATCCTCCTAAGGAGCCTTTTTTATTTTTAAAGACATTTCTCTTCTAAACACATCTTTCTCCTAATTGCCCACCTCCCAAAATTTAATGTCACCAAGATACCATGTATCTGTTTGTGTATATATATTGTGTACTTTACACATACAAAGAGTAAGATTTTGTTTCACCCCTTGGGAGTGCATCAGCCTGTAGAGGGGGGATGCTCTTGCCTGAGGAGGAACACTAGGCTCACAGGAAGGCCAGGTGAGAATATTATCAGACACGGGGCAGGAGTAAGTCTGTTTCTTCAGTGGGTCTCCTTCCATGAAGAAACTGCATGGTCTCAAGAGAAAATAGTTACAGATACTGATATACAGGGCTCTCTCAATGAAAAAGGTAGCTTATAATTAGTAAGGCCCACTAACAAAACCCAGCCTACAATCCCAGCTTGTAATCATTTTTTTAACATCTAACTGAATAGACAGCCAAGGATCAACAACTATATGAGGAAAGCCTGGAATATTAAAAAAAAAAAGGGGGTGGGGTGGGGCGGGAGGGCTAAAAAACTTCAGAAAAAGAGAACTTATAATTAATATTCATGATACAGGAGATACCTCCTTTTTACTGAGCTTTGCCAATAGCGTTTTTTTTGTTATTTTCTTTCTCTTTTTTTTACAAATTGAAGTTTTGTGGCAACTCTATGTCAATCAAAGTCTACAGGTTCCATTTTTCCAAGAGCATCTGCTCACTTCATGTCTTTGTCACGTTTTGATAATTCTTATAGTACTACAAATATTTTCATTATTATTTTATTTATTGTAGTGATCTGTGATAAGTGATCTTTGATGTTACCATATGACTTGCTGAAGGCTCAGATGATGGTCAGCGTTTTTTATCATTAAGGCATTTTTTAAATTAAAGAATGTACAATTTTTTGAGGAGAGTCATAAAGCTAGTGTGCGTGCTAAGTCATTTCAGTTGTGTCTGACTCTGTCACCCGATGGGATGTAGCCTGCCAGGCTCCTCTATCCATGGGGTTCTCCAGGCAAGAATACTGGAGTGGATTGCCATGGGGGTCTGTATTTCTCCTAAGAGCAATCAGAAACCTCTTGAATTACAAAAATATATATATATATTTTGATTACTCGGCATGTGGCATCTTAGTTTCCCAACCAGGGATTGAACCCACACCCCCTGCATTGGAAGAGCAGAGTCTTAACCACTGGACCACCAGGGAAGTCCCCAGAAACCTTGGAGATTTTAAGCAGAGAGGGATGTGTTCAGATTTGCATTCTGCAAATTCTGCAGCTGCAGTGTGGATTGAAGGAGGTGTGGGGGCAGACTGATAGAGCAGCCATTGCATCATCTACCTGAGGATGGGTAATGGGGCAGGGTTAGGGGAGAGCAGAGCACAAATGGGACATGTATTTAGGAAGGTGAAATAGACAGCCTTGGGTGACAGATTTCAATTAAGTAATGTCTACCTCGCCTGTCTGAGATAGTCAGTGTATTCTTCACTTTATTGAAAGATTCCTTTAAATAGGAAGCTCTGTTAATACACTGAGAGTTCTATCTAGTTACCAAAAAAAGAGTCACCCACAATTTTCTAGAACCACATGTCTTGGACATATTGGTTGGATCATGTGGCAAATAAATTTACAAACCCTGTCAGTGGCCTAGAACTTGTTATAGGATTTGAAGCTTGTTAGGAAGGAAATTGTCACCTTGGAAGTAGTACGTTTGTTCGGCTGAAACAAATGCTAATTTCAGTTAATAAACAAGGTAAAAAATCCCATGATGATGAAGTCCTCTGGGATCATAGAATTGTTCTTTGGAATTTAATTAAAATGACACGTTCTAGAAACCAGAGTTTTCATGCTGGAGGTGCCTGGAGAGTGGAAACAGGAAGGGTCACCTGAACCGAGGGTTTGCAGCGGGGCGAGAGGAGGGTTACCAAGCCATGCCTGCTTCCTCCCTGGTTCCAGGGTTTATGCCCTTTGATCGTGGTGAGGAGGTAAGGAATTTTAATGGATTTTTGTTCAGGAATTTCAGGCAAGGAAGGGGTGGAGACAGTTGTCAAGGGGGTAGTTGCAACGTTGTGGGAGACAGAATATGTGTAAAGGGTATACTAGTGTGGGAATTCTCTGGTGGTCTAGTGTTTGGGACTTGGTGCTTTCACTACTGTGGCTCCCACTGGATCCCTAGTGGGGGAACTAAGATCCCACAAGCCGCATGGTGCAGCCAAAATATAAATAACTAGTGTGTATATATATATTTATACTAGTTATTAATTACCTCTTGCATTTGCTGTGTATTACATGCAAGACATTAAGTAGTTGGTAGACTGCAGTGAATAAATAAACAGAGTCCCTCTTCTCACAGAGCTTGTATTCTGGATGGGAGAAGAGACAGGCCAGGATAAATTATATTATGTGTGTGTGTGTGTGTGTGTGTGTGTGTGTGTGTATGTGTTAGTTGCTCAGTTGTGTCTTACTCTTTGTAACCCCATGGATTGTATGTAGCCTGCCTGGCTCCTGTGTCCATGGAATTCTCCAGGCAAGAATACTGGAGTGGGTTGCCATTCCCTTCTCCAGGGGATCTTCCGGACCCAGGGATCGAACCTGGGTCTCCTACATTGCAGGCAGATTCTTTACTGTCTGAGCCATTAGGGAAGCTCTAAATTATATTATAATTTACCCTAAATTATTATATTATCCTAAGTTATAATATATATTAAGAAATGATAAGTATCATTAGCAGGATAAAGGGAAAAGGTGATGACAGGGTGGACTGAATATCAGCTGCACCATCTTATTTCTGCCACATCCTCCCCACCCCCATCGCTGTCCTGTAGAAACAATTTGTACAGAATTATTTGTCTTGGGAAATTCCTTACCGTTGTACAAACAGTGACAATGACTTGGAAGTATCCCTGTTAGTTGTTTATTGCTACATTACACTTTAAACTTAACAACTTAAAAAATGTATATCTTAGTAGCATCAGCTCACAGCTTCTGAAGGGCAGGTGTGACTCAGGTGGGTAATTATGGCTCAAAGTCTTGCTTACACTTGGGTTAAAACTTAGACCTGGGGGATTCCCTGATGGTCCAGTGGTTAAGCCTCTGCACTTTCACTGCCAAGGGCCTAGGTTCCATCCCAGGTCGGGGAACTAAGATCCCACAAGCCATGGGGTATGGCAAAAAAAAAAACAAACAAAAAACCAGCTTAGGCGTGGGCCTCAATTCTTCACTACGTGGGCCTCTCTGTAAGGCTGCTTGAGTGTCCTCAAGATGTGGCAGCTTCCTTCCCTCCATCAGGAGTGGTTTGAGAGAGAACAGGAGGAAGCTACAGTGCCTTTTATAACCTAATTTTGGAAGTCACATACTTTTTCGATCATGCTAAGTCCCTTCATTCATTTCCGACTCTTTGTGATGCTATGGACTATAGCCTGCCAGGCTCCTCTGTCCGTGGAATTTTCCAGGCAAGAATGCTGGAGTAGATAGCCATTTCCTCCTCCCGGGTATCTTCCCAACCCAGGAATCGAACCCACGTCTCCTGTGTCTCCTGCATTGGCAGGGGGGTTCTTTACCACCAGTGCCATGTGGGAAGCCTGACATACTATTTACTTCTGCATTATTCTAGTTAGTTAAAAGCAAGTCACTAAATCCAGCCCACGCTCAAGGGAGGGGAATTTGGCTCTGCCTCTGGAAGGGGTAGGGGAGCACTCAGAGACTTTTTGGACGTGTTTTACAACTTCTACAGTAATCTCCTAGGTCTGTGACATGGGCACACGTTTTCCACTTAGGACTGTAGGATATTTTAACGCATTTCAGAAAGAAATGGGCAAGTCGTTTCCCTTCTCACCTGCTCACACTCCAGGCTTGCAGAAATGAGGTTTGCTGGTGTATTGGAGATATACCATGTACCAAAAGAGCTTAGAAGCCCAGCCTAAACGGGATCCCATATAAAGCATACACTTGGCTCCCCACAAATTGAAAATTGACCACATTTTCTGGAAGTGGCAGGAAGAATAAAGGAATAATGTGAGGGTACAAAGGTGAAACAGGATGAAGACAGGCACTGGAAAGACCAAGTTTTGGGGCCGCCTCTGCTACTCCCTGTACCTATGCAAGTGTTTCATCTCTTTTTTTTTTTTAAATAAATTATTTATCTATTTGGTTGTCCAAGGTCTGAGCTGTGGCAGGCAGGATTTTTTTAAATTGTGGCGTATGAACTCATAGTTGTGGCATGTAGAGTCTAGTTCCTTGACCAGGGATTGAACCTGGGCCCCCTGCATTCAGAGCATGGAGTCTCAGCCACTGGACCACCAGGGAAGTCTGGATCTTCACTTCCGTCTACAAAACGGGGATCCTGTGATCCCTGCCCTGCATCCCTGCCATGCTAAAGGGAAGATGGAGCCTACAATGGATGTGAAATGTAGTTGGGATAAAATGTTTTTGTCCATGTGGTCTCATGTATAGAGACGCAGAGGCTGCAGCTGCCATCGGAATCCTGGCATCCACTGCTTTCTAATCTACCCTCCCTCATATTTACATAAGGCATCTCTACAACCCATATTTACCTTCTCACTCTCATCAGTCATGTTTGCTGGCATCGTAAATGATTTCCCCTGTGTAATATATCACACAGAGAAATTGACACGGAGACGCTGCTGCTGTCACACACGGGCCATGCCCTGGACCCAGGCCTCTGGATTCCTGGGTTTTCCCTTGTACCTCAAAAAGAAGAGCAAAGAAAACTGTCCTTTCCTGTAGTGCCATGTATGGACCCAGGTGCTGTGTTTTATACTTAGCACACAAATCTCAAAAATATAGGAAGCAGGTTACTTTTGTTGTTGTCCAGTCGCTAAGTTGTATGGGACTATTTGCAACCCTGTGAACTGCAGCATACCGGATTTTGCTCAAACTCATGTCCATTGAGTCGGTGATGCCATCCAACCATCTCATCCTCTATTGCTCCCTTCTGCCCTCAATCTTTCCCAGCACAGGGTCTTTTCCAATGAGTCGGCTCTTTGCATCAGGTGGCCAAAGTATTGGAGCTTCAGCATCAGTCCTTCCAGTGAATAGTCAGGGTTGATTTCCTTTAGGATTGACTGGTTTGATCTCCTTGCAGTCCACGGGACTCTCAAGAGTCTTCTCCATTACTACAATTCGAAAGCATCAATTCTTTGGCCCTCAGCCTTCTTTATGGTCCAGCTGTCACATCCGTAAGATAAATGGAAGCTGAAATTCACAGTCGTTCAATGCAGTATGCATGTAGCAGCTGAGCGTAAGTCAGTAGGAGCTGCTTCTGGGTAACCAGAGAGGCAACGTTTAAAAAAAAAAAAAAGCCTTTAAAAAAACCCAAAAAACCAGTGCTGGCCAAACCAAATCAGTTCAGGGCCTGGTTTGATCTGTGAGGGCCATGAGTTAGAGGGCCCTGAGTAGTTTAACAAATGGGATGCTGAGTTCCAGAGGCAGGGAACGATTTGGTCTAGTTCACATAGCTGATTGAATAATTATAGGGCTGTTGCTGGGTGCTGCATTTACATGGATGAATCTGGTATGGTCCCTCCTCTCAAGTAGCTGAGGCATTTGTGACTTTAAAAGTAATATGGGGAAGTTCCCTGGTGGCCTAGTGGTTAGGATTGGGTGCTTTCCCTGCGAAGGCCTCAGTTCAATCTCTGGTCAGGGAACCGTCCTGTATGCTGGTGATGCGGCCAAAATACAAAATTAAAAAAAAAAGAAAGGTAATATGTCTCCCATGTGGACAGCTTGATCCTGTTGTCAGGGCCTTCTCCTCTCTTAGATCATTTAACTCAATGACTGGTGTTCAGATTCAGGGTCAGGGATAATCATTGTCATGACTGTCTTTTCTTTTAAATAGGCAAAGTATTCATAAGGTAAAAAATTCAACCCTTTCTAGGGCGTTTACAGTTTAACTTCACAGCAGGCCATCAGGGAGGTTCCAATGCATGAGCCATCCTGTAAATGACAACACAAAGCAGCACCCTGGGACAGGGGATTGACCACCTTGAAATGGCTCAGTGTTCACTTCCCTAAAATGGGGATTATTGGGTTGTTTAGAGGGTAAAATGTTATCATACCAGTAAACAGCTATTATTATGAGCAGCTGATAATTGGAACCTATTCATTAAGAATGGTTAGTAGCCTGGGGAATGGGACTTGGCTAAAGAAAGGAGAAGTTTGATTTCTGTCCCTGCAGCCAGCATACTACCATCTCCTGCCCTTTTTGTAGTTTGGGAGGAGGGCGGGAAGGGTGGGATGAAAAGTGGGCTGTTGTCCTGATGAGCCCGCCTGGGAGGGAGGGGACTTCTGATTTGAGCTGGGCTAACTCTTTTAGGGGTTCCCTGGTGGCTCAGTGATAAAAAAAATCCACCTGCAGGAGACTCCATTCTGGTATTCTTGCCTGGGAAATCCCATGGACAGAGGAACCTGGCTGTCTACAGCCCACGGGGTCACAAAAAAAGATTTAGTGACTAAACAACAGTTCCTTCAGTTAGTGTCTGAGGTTTGGCTGTAACCTGCAGACTCTGCTGTTTGTGAGTCTTGGGATTTACCAGGGAGATGTGGGGAGAATGGCTGAGAAACTCTGAGGCTGTTTGGATAAGTACCTCACTTCAAGGTTAGTGATCAGGGTGAGCCTCTCTGCTTTCTCACCTGTAAAATGGGTACAATCCTGGGAATGACCTTACAGGGTTGTTGTGAAGGTTGGATTCATCATCAAAGTGTCTATCTCAGTGAATTTCTACAGGAGTTCTATGATGTGGGGTTACTGAGCTACTAAGGGAGCAGATAAGGGACAGGGCTGCAAGAGCATCTTAGATTGCAAATGAACTTCAGGTCACCTCCCTGCCCTCAGGACAAGTATCCTGCTGAGAGAGGGGAAGTGGTTGTCCAAGGTCATACTGGAGTGTGTTTTAAGGCCAGAGCAGAGTCCCTGGTCCCTGGGCTGCCACACCCGGGATCTGACAAGCCCTCCACCTGCTGGCACTGGCCCTTCCTATAGCTTTGCCCCGATGGGTGCGTTTCAGGAAGCTAATTTTGTTGGGTCGTCGCCTTCAACAGCAGGATAGCATCCACACTCCCTGAAAACATGTGTGCGGGAGTCCCCGTGCGCCTGCCAGTAGAACAGAGGTGGGGAGAGCTATCCTGGTGCCCCCACCCAGCCGGGGTGAGGGGGCGGCCGTGGGCGGCGGCGGCGTCCCCTGGCGCTGGTCTGGCGCGCTTCCTTGTCACCGCCGCGGCCTCCCTCCGCCTCCCTGGCGGCCGCCGTGCCGCGCGGGTGTTCAGTTTCAGCGCGGGGATGAGTGCAGGCTGCGCCTAGCTCCCCGAGAAAGGAAGGAAGCCAGCAAGCGAGGGCTCCGCGGTCCTCGACCGGGGCCTGGCAGCACCGTGGAGGGTGCTCGGCTCTGGTCGCGGGGGCCGGGCGAGCGTCCAGCTTCTGCCGCCCAAGGGGACACCCGGGAGCCGCACCGCCGAGGGTAACCGCGGGCGGGGCTGGGCGGGCGTCCCTGCGTGGCGCCCTGCGGGCCCCAGGCTGCCCGGGAGCCCCCACTCCTTCGGGGCGCGCTGGGGCGGGGTGTGGGTCGCCTCCTGCCCGCGGGCTGAACGGCCGGCGTCGCGGAGCGGCTCTTTGTGTCTCCCGGGGCTGCGTGTAAGTGTGTAGAGTGTGTGCACGCGGGCGCGCTCTCATCGCCTCCAGCCCCATCACCCGGTGCCAGCTTTCCAGGCACCCCCCGCCTCCCCCGCGTACCAGACCTTTGCCCGAGGGGACGCCCCCTGGGCTGCCGGGGGAGTTTCGCCAAGTTGGAGGGAAAAGGGCGGGGTGGGGTTGCCCCGCCTCCCCAGACGCCAGGCAGTGCCCCAAAGTTAGTGCTGCAGGTGCAGCGCCCCCACCTTCCAGGCTCCTCCCCAACCAGCCCGAGCCTTGGGAGGCAGGAGCCCCCCCAAAGGCTTGGGGGCGCCTGATATAAAGCCGCCAACTTGGAAGGTGGAAGACCTCACAGAAAACCACCCGCGCCGGTGCGGGGGTGGGGGTGGGGGGTAGGGGGCGCGGCTTTCCGGGCAGGGGGCGGCCGCGGCCCAGGCGGAACCAAGGCTGGCTGGCCGGCCGCCGTGAGAGCTTAGCGGCCGTGGCACCGAGCCGGGGTGCCCATGTGACTGCGGTGTGCTTTGGAAGAGGAAGCTGTTAGAGGTCAGTGCAAAGGCGTCACGCCAGAGAGAGCCAGAAGCGGGAGTGAGGGGGGAGACGTGGGATGAGCATGGCGGGGCGAAGGCTGCAGCCACCGGGACCAAAGCGGCCCTCTCCCAGCTCCCCTGGCTGCCCTAAAGCATGCAATTGCCCGGCAGGAGGGACCGGTCGGTCCTGGACGCCTGGAAATGAGGGACCTGGGAGGAGGGACCTCTCCAGGAGAGGCTGGTCTGGAAGTGGCTCCCCGGAGCTCCGAGGGGCCTCAGAGGATGCTGGAGGGTGACTGGGAGGGTAGAACAGACGCCAGCTCAACTTGGAGAACTTTCCCTTGCACGCAGCAGCCGCAGCTTGAAGGGATTCCCTTTCCACACTTGCCAGGGAGGTTGGGGCTGAGGCTGGAGATGGGCAGGTTGAGGTGGGTGACCTGTTTGACCAGGCAGGCTTGGGTCTGGGGCCCAAGAGCCAAAACTACTCTCTTTTCTGCTTTGGGCACCGGGGAGAGTGTCCAGCTGCAGGCCAAAGGAAGCATCTCGCCTTGCTCCATCCCACGAACACTTAAATTGTTTTTCCTAGACTGTTTTCTGCCAGGGGCCTGGAGGAGGTGGAAATCAAGGTTAGATTAAAAAAAGAAGAGATGGTTTTAGGAAAATGAGGACTAATATTTTGAAGTGGTGCTTCAGGCCGGTGTGGTCCATGGGGATGGGGGTGGGGTGGGGGCTTCAGCACCCCCCTGCCCCTTGAGTTCCTTGGAGAGATGAGAAACACCCAGGCCTTCGGCTAGGGACCTGGCTGGGTGGGCAGGGAGGAGGCAGCGGGGTGTGGAGCCGGAGCCGGAGCCGGAGCTGGGACTTTAACAGCCTCAGCGCCAGCACCGCAGCCCGCGCCTGTCTTCGTGACTGGGCTGCGTCCTGCGCTGTCAACTACACCCCTCCGATGGGGTTGCTAGGCAGCGGGGCTCTGATGTGCGGGAAGGCCTTCTGATTTGTCAGCCTCCTGCAGACACATGGTTAAGGCTCCTTCCAGCCTATCCGGAGGAGGGACGCGGGGCACGCCGCCTGCATACTGCCGACAGCCCCGGGTCCACCTGAATGTGAGGTGCAAAAGGCAACCAGAGGGAGGGGCCACCTGGAACCCTCCAGCTTCCTAACCAGCTCTGCCCCACGCCCCCCTCCTCCCCTCCACCCCATTATCTCCTCTTAAGCTGCAGGTTCCTCCCTGCCCGTCCCCGCCCCATTCCTCCCCTCTTCCCCAAAACCGTGGAAAAGCAAAGTGCAGCGGGGAAAAGAGGTCAGTGGGGTAAGCATGTGTGTGCGGGCCTCTGGAGGTGCTAGGGTGTGTGAGCATGAGCCCTGGGGGACTGCCCCCAGCAGTGGCTCTTGTGGGAAGGGATAGGTGGGAGGGAGGGGGCCCTGGCACCGCCATCTGCCAGGCCCAGACCTGGAAGCCTGTCCGTCCCCCTCCTGAGCTCTGCCTAGCCCTAGGAGGGCGGCAAGTGGAGGGAGGAGGGAGGAGATGGCTGAGTAAGGAAGGATGGGTTTTCTGGCAGTTGCAGGAGCTTAGAAGCAGAGCTGCTGGCAGGTTTCTTCTTCCAAATGTACTCCCTCTGTCCCAGCCTCTAAGGGCCAAGCTCTCCTTCCCTCTTTCCCTCCCTCTTTGCCTCTCCACCATCCCACCCCTAGTGGCTTTACCACTTGACTTTTTTTTTGAGATGTACTTCACACACCATTCATCCATTTAAAGTGTACAATTCAGTGTTTCTTAGCATGTTTACGGAGTCATGCAACCACCATCAATTTTGGAACATTTTTGTCACCCCACAACAAAACCGTGTACCCACTAGCTGTCACTCTCCATTTCCTCCCCCAACCTCCTTCAGCCTCTGGCCACCACTGTCCTGCTGTCTGTCTCGAGATTTGCCTACTCTGGACATTCCATACATGGAATCGAACACTGTGGTCTTTTACGGCTGATACCCTTGTACTTTCAGCTGCATTGCTTACTTTGCAATCAATTGCAGTTTGTCTTGCCATTTAACTTTTTCAGGGCTGTGTTCCAGTAAGAGTGTTTCATCCTTCAGGTCAGGGGTCTATGCTTTTCTCTAAGTGCCATGCCTAGCTCTGGACTGGACCACTGCTTGGCTCTCAGTCAATGATTGTTGAATGAAGGAGGAGATGAATGGGGACTAGTAATTGGCAAGCAATGCAGGTGGTTTACAACTGAATTCCAGGGGGCCCAGCTGCTAGGGGCCTGGCAGCTTGGGAGAACAGCAGGTACAGGAGCTGGAAGGAGTAGAAAGGAAGCCTCTTGCTTGCGTAGGAGGTGTGGGGGTGGGACAAGAGTAGAAACTGTCTGCAAGGAAGACAGTGGCCTGTGGGTTGCCAGTTCTTTCTCTGGCGGGAACCTGAGAACAAAGATGCCTCCCCCAGCCTTGGGGGCAGATAGCCAATGCTTGAGATTCATCACGTGATCACAGGGGCTTCCCCCATGGGGAACTCCAATTAGATTTGGGTTTTTTAAAAAAGAAAATTCCCCAGCGTCAGCGTTTATCAAAGGGCAGCAGGTCAAGCATCTCTGAAGCTCTTTGCTCACCTCCTGTGATTCAGGCACTGAATTGTTTTTTCTATTTTTTCGCGCCTGTGCTGCAGGTACTGTCTGATGAGTGTGAAGGGTTGTTTCACTGACTTCCACATCGACTTTGGAGGTACTTCCGTTTGGTACCATGTTTTCCGGGGTGGGAAGGTAAGTTGAGTTGAGTCTCTTCAAATCTCTGTGCATCCCTGACTGTTTGTGCATGGAGGGGCTCTCACCTTTCTCCTTCCACCCACCTTCCTCAGCAAGCCCCCACCCTGTGAGTACTTTGAGGGCCACTTGGTACCCTGGGGCCACCTCCTCACTGTCTTTTTCTGGAGGGAAAGATCAAGGTCAACTCTTTTGTATCACTTCTGGTCACCCATTCACCCCTGTTCACCCAGTCCATCAATGTCCTAAGCATCTTAGGCCCGATTGGGAGCATGAATGCTTCAGTCCTGTCTGACTCTTTGTGACCTCATGGATTATAGCCTGCCAGGCTCCTCTGTCTACAGGATGCTCCAGGCAAAGATACTGGAATCGGTTGTTATGTCCTCCTCCAGGGATCTTCCCGACCCAGGGATCAAACCCCAGTCTCTTATGTCTCCTGCATTGGGAGGTGGGTTCTTTACCACTCGCACCACCTGGGAAGCATCTTAGGCCACATTAGAACTCCAGATTTGGCTCCCAAGAACCCCCCAGCATTCACTTCCCCCAGCTGTAGTTCCAGCTCCAGCACTGTGACCTTTTAACTTACAAGTCTAGTTGCTGGCACCACCTGCCTCCAAGAACATTTTCCATGAGGGACAGATATCACCCAGGGAAAGGAGGTGAGGCATGTGTTCAGGATGCTCCTGCTGTGTCTGCCCCTGTGTGCCTGTCCATATGGGAACGGAGGGGTCCCTGCACAGACGTGGGTGTTCCTTGAGAATATGTATGTGCCGTCCTGCTCCTCTGGGTCTGCGTGTGCATGTGTTTTAACCAAACATGTTGGGAGAAATTCTGGTTAGAAAGTCACCCCACTTGGTTCCAGATGTTTTTCTTCCTCCAGAGCGAGCGCAAGCTGGGTTTATTTATTGGGCCATTTTATCCTACAACTTAAGAAATCCCCCTTCCTCTCTTTGCCCCACCTCCCCCCACAAGCCCATGGCTCAGGAGAAAGAATATTCTACCCAGTCTAAGTCTTTCCACCCTGGTGTTTCAGCTGGAATGAAGATTCTCTAAAGGCAGGCAGGGGGCCTCCCAGACCAGCAGCACAGCCCTCCCTGCCCCTCCAGAGACCCTTTGGGGAACCTGGTCCTAGAGGGGTCCCTGGGGATGGGTCCTCCCCCATCCTCTCTGCTCCCAGGCAGGTGGGGCTGTCTCCTGGCTTGTGGCAGAGCCTGGAAGAAATCAGAGACTTTGGCCTGGATCTTTAACCTATTGCTTCCTTTTCCTCCTAAGATTTTTTGGCTGATTCCTCCAACCTTGCACAATTTGGCACTGTATGAGGAGTGGGTGCTGTCAGGCAAACAGAGCGACATCTTCCTGGGAGACCGCGTGGAGCGATGCCAAAGAATTGAGCTGAAACAGGGTTACACGTTTTTCATCCCTTCCGGTAGGTTCCCGCGAGGCTGGCACTGGGCTGTCTCTTAGCAGCCTCCTGTGACCAGGGGTTTAGGCCAGGCGACGGGGTCTCTCTGGGCCTCCCGGCCTTGGGCAGTCTCCAAGAGAAGCAGGCCTTAGGCTGCAGGGGAAAAACAACCTCTCACATTGTACCTGTTTCTTCCTGCCCGAGGGCTAGAATTTTCTCCTGGGAGAAAGCCAGAGCCCTCCCAGTCTGGGGAAGTTTGAACGCCTTTCTCCAAGATGTCCTGCTGAGATTTCTGATAATGAGGATGAGGGTGGTCCTGTGGGGAGGGAAGGGGTGACTTTACCCTACGGGCTGGGGATGGGGAAGAGGAGAGTTGGCCCAGGGGAAGGATGACCCCATGGAAGCCAGGGTAGAGAGGAATGCACCCAGAGTGGCAGCCTCCTTCCTGCAGAATGAGATGAAATGTAATTTGGCTCAAGGTCAATTCCTGCACTTGGACTCTCCCCTTCCCCCCAAAATAATTAGCTCCATAACTACAACAGAGGGCAGTAATTAAGAGCATGGGCCCTGGGGCCAGAATACCCCACCCTAATTCAAATTCCTTCTCTGATATTTACCAGCTGTGACTTCCTGGAAATAACTTAACCTCTCAGTGCCTCAGTGTTCTCATCTGTAAAATGAGAGACTTACTGGGTAGTAATGAGGACTGAGTGAGCCAAGACCTGTTTGCCTACAGTTCCTGGGGGATAGGCTGAGGGCTTTGGCCAGTTACAAACTGAGTCACTAGTGGATGTGGCCAGGGACCTGGGACCCTTAGGCTGCCTTGGTGGTGGTTTAGTCTTTAAGGTAAGGTAAGGTAAGTCACTTCAGTCGTGTCCGACTCTGTGCGACCCCATAGACGGCAGACCACCAGGCTCCCCCGTCCCTGGGATTCTCCAGGCAAGAACACTGGAGTGGGTTGCCATTTCCTTCTCTAATGCATGAAAGTGAAAAGTGAAAGTGAAGTCACCCAGTCGTGTCCAACTCTTAGCGACCCCATGGACTGCAGCCTTCCAGGCTCCTCCGTCCATGGGATTTTCCAGGCAAGAGTACTGGAGTGGGGTGCCATTGTTTTCTCCGATTAGTAAATTGTGTCCAACTCTTGCAACCCATGGGATTCTCCAGATAAGAATATTGGAGTGGGTTGCCATTTCCTTCTCCATAGGCTGCATTAGCGGAAGCGTTTTACCCTGCATGGGGAAGGTAACAATCCCACTGGATAGAAGAGTGAGTGAGTTGGTCAGGCCACCTGATTGTGTTCCTTGTGGGTTGTAAATTGGAGGAGAAGTCAACCTGGAGAGAGAGAAAAGAGTCTGGATATCACATCAGGTGAGTTGCAAAGAGTTGCAAAGAGTCGGACACGACTGAACGACTGAACTGAACTGAGGTAAATTTGAAGGGGCAGTTGGATTGTTTCACCATGGAAGTGAAGACGTATGGTAACGGCCGTCAGCCAGCTGAAGGGTCATCTGGAAGAAGAGGTGTCTCCAAGTAGTGCTGGACTGACTTGCTCTGCTAGGCACTGAGCTCCCCATCACTGGAAGTATACAAGTAGAGGTTATATGCCAAGGAGCCTGCAGAGAATTTGCCGCTGAATGTAAGTGTGGCTCTTAGGGTAGGCATATCCTTTGAGGCCAGTAAGATTCATTGGATGGAGAAGATAGTCACACTTGAGTTTCTGAGAGATGGACTGGAGTTGGCCTTGGGTCTGCGCCAAGCAGTAGTGTCAACTGAAGGAGGAGTGGTTGTGGTGATAGTTCCTGCCATGGGCATGTGGGACCTGCATACGTGGGTTCTTCTAGAAAGTTGGGCAGAGATTTCACTGGTCAGTAAATCTGGGATTTGGAGGTGGCAGGGTGTAGTGGGGGTAACTTTGTTGTCAGGGCCCCGGATCCATCTTTGGACCTGCTTGACCTGGGGAGGCTTGGGACCCCTGCTTGAGACGGGAAGGAATTGCAGTTGGTGGGCAGTGTTTATGGAGCACACCCTGGCCGGTGTGGTGTGGAGAGATGGGAAGGAGGTGGTAATCTGCAGTGGGTTCAGGGCCACTCTGGGTTCTGGAGGACTGGCCCTGCTAGATTCAAAGGAAGGCTGGTGTGCTCTTGATCTTGCTGTTGTCTTTGTGACTTTGGGTTAATCTTTTCCCTTCTCTGTGCCTCAACTGTCCCATCTCTACAATGGGGGCAGGGTGAGGCTGAACTCTGGGACCCTCAAGATCCCTCCCAGGGACTTCCCTGGTAGTCCAGTGGTTAAGACTCCACCCTTCTACTGCAGGGGGCACAGGTTCAAATGCTGTGTGGTGTGGCCATTAAAAAAAAGATTCCTCCCAACTCTGTCCCCTGAGCGCAGGCCTCCCACCCTTCCCAGGAAGACAGGCCTTTTCCTCACAGGGTCTTTTGCTGAACTGGGAGGTGGCTCATTGCTTTCCCCCGATCTGGGATGGGAAGGGTGTTAATTTTGATGACTTGGGCAGATTGGAAAAGGTCTCAAGAAGCAGCCATGTAAACCCCAGCTGGGGTATGACTGTGTGTTGAAGGCAGAAAGAGGAGATGTGGCTTTTAACTGCAGCTGGCAGGAATCTGTTTAGATCCCAGAAAAGACTTCTGGCCCTAAGGGTCTTGAGTGAGACACTAGGATTTTTTTTCCTGGATTTTTTTGGAAGAAAAAAAGAGACAATTGAAATTTGTCACCTTCTCGGGGGCAGGGTGTACATGTGGTTCCAGACACTGATTTCATGAACCTTGTAATTTTGCTAAATATGGACTTTACTTAACCTGTCACCTGTTTGTGCTATTGTTTTATGAAAGGAAGACTATTCTGACACTAAAAAAGATGGTTGTACACAAATCCAGAATAAAGAACAGTCATTAGTTTTGAGTCTATGAGACTATACCATTTTCATTTTTCTCATCTTGTTACCAACCAGTGAAAACTTAAGGGCCAGAGTTTTGGGGTCCCTGAGCATCTTGGGTCCTCATGGGAGCCCAGGGATTCTTGCTAGCATCATACCCTCTGAAGCGAACACACATCTGAGATTTGTGGTAGCTGGGATGTGGCTTTGGGGAGAAAGGGCCCCGGGGATTCCTGCCGCTGCATGTGTGAGCTATTGGGTGTAGAAAGTGGAGACTCTCACTCTGGCATTTCCCACCCCTGACCTGGGTTTTCACCCCCTTGGTGTGACCTCAGACATGTTCTGCCTCACGCTGGTCTCAGGCCTCGCTCCCTCTCAGCCCTGTGAGAGCTAGTAGATGCTGGTGGGAGAGGAAGATGTCAACTGTAGACTCGGTTGAGCCTTCTTTTGTCTGAGGGTGAAAGGGTTGGGTGCTAGCTGTGCTTCAGAGGTGGTGGTTATTCAGACTTCCTTCCTGGGTAGTCCAGGAAAGCTGCCTGGAAGAGGAAGAATGTTGAAGGTGACCGAGGAGTAAGATGACCTGGATAAAGGGGCTGGGGTTTGTCCCGCTGAACTGGCCAGCTCTCAAAGGCAGAGGAGGTGGGACTACAATGGCCTCACCCGTCCGCACAGAGTCAGAGTCCAGAGTGGGTTGGGTGTCCCCAAGATTTAACCTGATCATTGGGAATAAGGAATGCTGGAGTTGGAACTCAGCAGTGGACCTAGTGACATCTTTTTCCTTTCCTTGACCTGACCTATGTCCAGTTCCCCTTTTGGAGAACTGTAGTTAATAGTAATAAGAACTTACATTACTGAGTAATGATCCTTTTATGCACATAAGTTCTGTGTGCATAAGGAAACTTCCCCCCACCCCTCCCCCTTTCTATTTTTAATTTTTTTTTTGACTGTGCTTGGTCTTTGTTGTGGCGTGCAGGCTTCTCAAGTTGCAGCACATGGGCTCTCTAGTTGCAGCGCTTGGGCTGAGTTGCCCTACAGCATGTGGGATCTTAGTTCCCTGACCAGGGATCAGAGTCATCTGCTGTACGGAAGTCCCATTCCACCCGCTTTTTAAAAGTGAAGGTTCCTAAGGTCCAGAGAAGTGAACACCCTAGTCCAAGGTCACACAGTTTATAAGTGACAGGGCAAGATGGAACCTAGGTGTGTCTGGTTTCAGATCCCACCTGGTTTCCCATCAGCCTGGGGGTCAGCAGGCTTGGGATCTGGTTCCCTTCTTGGCTCTGTGACTTGGGGATAATTGTGTGCTCATTTAATAGACTTTCTTAAGGGTCAACTTGGCAGTGTGAAAGGTGCTGGGGAGGCCGAGAGACAGACTTCCTCCATCGTGAGTACATATCTAGCCAGCTAGCAGTGGGATGGAGGAGCCCAGTACAGGGGCCTGGGAAAGACCCTCCTCAGTCATCTTTGCCTGGTAGTGAAATTCACAGTAGCTCCAGGCATTTCCTAGACTCAGGCCAGTCTGAGAAAACAGTAACTCACAGCTATTTAACAGTGTTACCTGGCTTGGACCTGAGATGATCCATCTGTAAAATGGGTACAGAGCAGAGAAAGAAGGGCAGTGAAGCAGGCTGAGGTGGAGGGCCTCTGGCAACCCAGAGAATTGCTGCTCAGCTCCAGCCAGTTAGGCCCAGGTGGGAATGGGGCCTGGGTGGGGGGCCATTGTCTCATTTATCAGCAAAGTGTTAGTTGCTCAGTTGTGTCTGACTCTTTGCAACCCCATGGACTGTAGCCCACCAGGCTCCTCTGTCCATGGGATTCTCCCAGGCAAGAATACTGGAATGGGTTCCCATTTCCTCCTCCAAGGGATTGTCCCAACCCAGGGATTGAACCCGGCTGTCCTGCATTGCAGGCAGATTCTTTAAGTTCTGAGCCACCAGGGAAGCCCATTTATCTGGAGTGGAAGCCAATTCAGATAGCCTTGTGAAATTTCCCTATTGTGATAACACAGGCAGGTCAAACTCTACACACCCCTGGTTCTGATGCAGCCCATGGCTTGGTACCAGCGAGGAGGTCCTGGAATGGAGAGGCCATCCTGGCAGCTGCCGTGCCAAGTCCCGGGCCTGGCTCTGAACAGGGTGTTCATGGGTGTTCCTGAAAGCAACAGGCCGTGGGCCTCTGGGAGGCATCCTGAGTTTTGTGGACTGTAGACATACCCTTGCTGTAGCCACTGATATAGACAGATGTGGGTCAGGGCCTTTGCATTCCAAATCCTGAGTGGCTGGGCTGTGGGTCAGACTCTTTGTGCCCCCTCTGGCCTTCTTGGCCCCTCAGGTCCCAGAGAACACACCTGTCAGTAGGTTTTGTTGGGTTGCCTGCTTTCCTTCCATGACTGGATCTGTCTCCCATTGCCTGGCCTGAATAGCCTTTGTGATTAACTTCATGTTGTTGGAGACTTCTGGCCCGGAAGCAGGAGGTAGATGCCAGCTTCTTGGCACAGTTGCCAGTCTGGGGACACCTGTTCCCTGGTGCTTCCTGGGGTGCAGTGAATGAGTCGCCATCAGGGAGGGTGGGTTCAGATGGGACTTATGAATTTTATTACTTCCCCTCCTTGGTCGTTCAGAGACAATTTATTTTATTAAAAAAAATTTTTTTGGCTGTGCCACACAGCATGTGGGGTCTTAGTTCCCCCACCAGGAATAGAACCTGAACCCTCTGCAGTGGAAGCGTGGAGTCTTAACCACTGAACCTCCAGGGAAGTCCAAGAAACAAGCATTTAAGATGTGAAAAGGGCTGGGGAGAGGGGCTGGGCAGCAACTCTAATCCAAATAAGGTTGCCTGACCCACCTGCAGGGCACTGGCCTGGAGAGGAGAGTGGAGAGAAGTTTCTAGAACTCCTGGAATATCTGGGAACACAGATTCCCTGCCCTCCCTCCCCCCGCAACAGCATCTCTCACATCAGAGGGATAACTGTAAGGCAGGTGTGTCTGCCTTTCCAGAAGGGAGAGTCCAGGGCTGATGAACGCAGATTCACGTGGCCGCTGTTCTTTCTGAAGCCCTCGTGATGGCCAAGACTGCAGCGAATATCAGTGGTAGTTGCTTACATGGTTTGAGTTCTTACTCACAAGGGAAGCAGTGATCTTCCTCATTTCACACAGGCACGTGGAGGCCGGAGTGGGGACAGTCAGGTGCCCCAGGCCACATGGTGGATCAGCCCTGGAGACCATCTCCATCTCCGGGCATGAGCTTTCGTGGGGTGGAGCTGCAGCATAGGAATGGGACCCAGGAATCCTCGTCCCATTTGGGCTTCACCGCACCATGAGCATCTGCCTGAGTCCCGCTGTCCTAGGTCCCAGCCTTGGGAAGTGTTGCTTAAATAATGCTGATGGTGGTAACCGCAATCGTAATAGATAGCGTGGCTCTGCTTGGTAGAAACAAAAAAATGTACAGTTGAGACAATCTGCTGAGGTGGAGAGGCTGAAGCAAATGTGGGAACCGTGGCTTTGGAGGCCGCAAGGAGCGGGGGAGGGGCAGGGAGGGAGCCCAGGACACGCCACAAGGGCACACCTGGCTGGCACAGATGCTGCCAGAGATGCGGGAGGTAACAGCAGATCCGGGTTACATAAAGCCTTCGCCCCCATGCCGTTAGCTGGCGAGTTCCCCTGCCCTCCCCGCCCTGCGCGCCACCAGGCCTGTCCCACCTATTGTCCCCAGCAGGGGAGGGCCAGCCGCCCAGAGCGTCGACACAGATGCCAGCAGTGGCCTTGGAGCCTCCGGCTCTCTTCCCAGGTGGTAGCGCTGCTCCCGGCAGCCGTGGCCACCCGCCGCTGACCCTGACTCAGGGCTGGCGTGTTCAGCTTGCCGAGGAAGCAGGCTGGATCTGCTCCCACTCAGGGATTGGTGGGGAGGCCTCTGTAATTTTCCTCTGAGCAAATGAGTTAGGCTCCAGGTTGTGGGTAGAAGGCTCAGGATCTCAGGTCACCCGTGTGTTCCCTTTCCCCCCTGCTGATCCTCTGTCTTTGACTGGGAGTCCCCTGTCCTTGTCTTTTTGCCTCTGTCTTGTTTGTTTCTCTCTTTGCCTCCGCTCCTGTGTTTTGCCGGCCTGTCTCCCGGGACTCCCGGGGCCTGTGCTAAGCCCCTGATGCAGTGTCTAAAAAACCGAGATGCTTTCACTCACCAGCTGTGACGTCATTCAGCAAGTGACTTACCTTCTCTTAGCCTCAGCTTCAGTATCTGTTAATGAGAGTGGGATATAACACCCCCTCTCCCCCAGCTCTGCGCTGTCCAGTGTGGTAGCTGGGTGCCACAGGGAGGTCTGCTGAGCTCTGAGAACACAGTCTGAGATGGGTTAGTTACTCACTGGAGGAATTAGGCAGCTTGCTTTGTCTCTAGCCATCACGTCATGGGCCAAGAGCAGGGGCTGATTCCTTGGGTTCCAATCCTTACAACTGATTTCACTTTGCTCTGCCTCAGTCTTCTCATCTGTGATTTGGGGATGAATGTTGCATGTACCTTGTAGCGATCTTGTGAGAATTAGATGAGATGAGGCCTGGAATGCCTTCAGACCAGGGCCTGGCCCAGAGGGATCCTTCTCATAACTGTAGTGCCAGCTTCTGGGCTGGGAGCTCAGGGAGATGAAAAAGCCCTGCTCCAAGCTGTTCAGAAGCTGCAGTCAGACAAGAGAGACTTGTCAGCAGCTGCAGGGCACAGCAGACTCAGAGCTGATATGGGGGGTGCAAGAGACCACCTGGAAATGGGCCGTGGGTGATTTTGATGGCAGGAGGTGGCCTCAGGCAGAGGAGGGCCTCTGGGTCCTGCAGCTCTGTCAAGATGTCAGGAGCCTTAGCTATGGCCTCGAGCCATCCCTGAGTAATCCTTGACCCCTCCTGAGATGAGGCATCTCTGGAATGATGCGGAAGAGGCTTCAGGCCGTATGAGTAGTCTGAGTGAGGGGTTTCCAGCTCCCTGACTGGCAGCAGCAGGGGACAGCCTGTCTCTGTTGGCGTCTACAGTCGGGTTTTTCATAACACTTTGTCACTCAGGTCTTCAGGACAAGGGGCTGGTCTGCAGCTGCCCCCCTGGCTGGACTTGAGCTAGCCAGGGGTCTTGGCTTGCAGTGATCCAGTGGGGCTTCAGGTCTGGGTCCTCCAGGACAGCTAGGAGCTCAGCTATCTGCATCACACAGCCTGAACATCCTCGGGTGCTCACCCAGGCCTTCCACTCGATCCTACGTGCGGGCCTAATGGGGCATTACCACAGGGCCAGCTGCTGACCCTTTCTTTCCGTGCCCTTCCCCACCCCAGGCTGGATCCATGCAGTCTACACTCCCGTAGACTCTCTGGTGTTCGGCGGGAACATCCTGCACAGCTTCAACGTGCCCATGCAGCTGCGGATCTACGAGATCGAGGACAGAACGCGGGTGAGGCGGCTTCCTTTTCTTATGACCGTGCCAGCCCCTGAGCTCTGCCTCGTCCTCAGGGCACACGGGGCGGTCCTTCCAAAGTCCTTCCTGGCTCCTTGTCCCTCCTGAGTTCCCTGCCTCAAGCCAGGTCTTGGTCCTAGTTCTCTGGGGCAGGGGGTGCCCACGAGAGCCTCCACTCAGAGCCCCGGGTGTTTCTGTTCACCTCCAGACCCGTGGCACCCAAAACCCCCTTGTCGAAGAGGAAGTATCTCTTGAGAAAGCACTGTAAGATGTCAGGAACTCTGGCTCTTCCTTCTTCTCTTGTGTATAAAGGGACGTGAGGGAGTGGGGTGGGGGTGGGGGTTGGTGGTTGATGGTTGTGCTGGTAGTTTGGAGCGGGGTTAGGATCTTGGGAAGCAGCTCAGATCTTGACCATGGGGGGACCCTGAGGAAGCCAGTGTCGATCTGTGAGTCCACTGGGGGACTGTCCCTGAGCTCCGTCTCAGTGTCTGCTTGCTGCTGTTGGGGGGGTGGGGCCCTTGTCTTCTTGACACAAAGTCTCCCCTACCTCACACCCCAGGAGCAGAGTCCAAGCCTCAGACACCTGACCTGGGTCCTCCACTCTGTTCCCATTCCACAAATTTCCTCTGAAAATCCCTGTCCCTTCCATGCAGGAAACAGACCCAGTGTCCCCGGGCATTTGAGACAGGTCTGAGAGTGGGAAGCCAGGACACAAAAGGCCTACTTCTTCGTTCTTAACAGTTATTCGAGTGTTTCTTCGCCCTTTAAATTGAGATGTAATCCACACACACAAAGTGCACAATTCACTGGCGTTTAGCATGTGCCGATGTTCACAGCCATCACTTCTAATGCAAAGGAGTTTTCATCACCCTACGAAGAAACCCCGTCCTCAGTAGCCGTCACTCCCCACTCCCCCGTCCCCAGCCTCTGGCAGTCACTGGTCTGTTTTCTGTCTCTGGATTTGCCTATTCTGGATATTTTATGGAAATGGCATCGTATAGCCTGTCCTTTTCTGTTTGGCTTCTTTCACCTAGCAGCATCTTCAGGCTCATCTACAGTTGTGGTATCTGTCAGTGCTTTGTTCCCATGGCTTAATTCTATTTCATTGTATGGGTAGACCACACCTGGCCATCTCAGGCTTTGCCTTGGAAGTGACTTTTGCCCCAGAGAGGGTTGCCATTCATGGACCCTCTCATAGAAGCAGATGCTCTGTGCTCAGGGTTCCTGCCTTTCTTGGTCTTGTTTCCGGGCCTTGGTCTGCCTGGAATCACATGCATGGGTCAAAGTCTTAGCCACTCTGTGTGCACTAACCTTTTTAGTAGTCCTGGTGTTGAGGAGCCTCGTCCACAGGTTCCCTGGGAACCACTCTATGCTGTGTTCAGTGGGCAGGTGTGTTCACAAGGGCGAGTGCATATCTTCAGCCTGGTGGGTTTGCTACTGGGATGCCTGGATCCCAGGGGTCCAGCTTTGTGGAATTTCATGCCTCTCTTCTGTTGCCTGCCGACCATCCCTCTCCTGGTTTTGGTGAGGCCAGTCCCAGCCCTGGTCTGGAGGCTGCTGCCCCGTGGTGTTCTAGAGAAAGGCACCATTTGGGTGCCAGTGGTCAACTTGTAGTCTGGGTCAAGAGCTGTCTGGGACTCTGGCCAACTGTCCTTTGGCCAGCCCCTAAAGAATGGACCGGTTTGTTTGTGAGCAGACGGGTAGGTGTGGGAGAGCAAAGGAGAAAGAAGTCAAGCACACAACTTTCCAGGCAATTCCTGAAAGCCCGAATCAGGCTGGAATATTTCTAAAGGCTACAGAAACTCACTTGGCAGCTGTCCCCGCTCCCCCCGAGGGAATCTGGATCCTACTTCTCCGTGGATTGGGGTCCTGTCGTCATTCTGTTAGGAGCCCAGCTGCCCTCCCCCATCAGCAGGAGGCGGGAGGGAGGGTAATGGAGTGGAACCCCCAGCGCCATGCTGAGCTGCTGTGGAATATCGCGCCTACATCGAGATGAGCATGGCAGGGCCCCCTCCCCTAAGGCCCACTGTTCCCTGTCTCAGTGGGCATCCCATCTGGTTTCCTGAAGCAGGTGGATGGGCGGGGGGTTGAGGGGGAGAGGCCGGGGGTGGGGGTGGGGGGAATGGGGCGCAGGCTGGGCGGGAACCAGCAGCAGGCTGTTTAATCTGCTTTGATTTCTGGTCTTTGGAGAGGGCTTGGCTACAAGGCCCGATTGTTTATGTCTTAGGAGCCAAAGCAGACAAAAGATGCTGGGAAGAGAGCCCTGGAAGCCAGATAAAATGCCAGGGCTGCTCCTCGTCAGCTCGCTACAGCTTAATTTTTTATATCCCTGTGAGCTTTCTTAAGAAGGTTATGGCCATTTAAAAATAGTTTTTCGAGAGTCCAAAAACATGGATTTGCTTGGAAACCAAATGCTGGGGGCAGGACAGAGGAAACCATCAGTCTCTAAGCCCTGGGGTATGGGCTTGATTTAGAAAAATCATTTGCCTTTGTGGCCCAAGGTGGGGGACCTCCCCATAGACATCAGGGGAACCCCAATGTTCTCTTATGTTTAGGAAGCATGTCTGGCTCTCATGATTTGAATTTTTCTCGTCTGGATGAGAGGTGACCACCCTGCTGCCCATAAAGCAAGCATGAACAGGTGCAGGTGTTCTGGGACTGGGTTTTTCATTTCCTGACCATCTTTCCCCTCTCATTCTAAAGATAAGCAGAGGGGTGAAGAGCTAACCAAAGACTGGATGTGTCGCATGTTTATTATTTGAAGATAGCATCTCAACAACTCTCACTCCATATTTTTAACTCCAGTTGGCTTGATAAAGGATAGGAATGGTCCAATTGATCACTAAACTGCCGTCTCTCATATTTATCTTTCTTTCCCCCGCCCAATGGCTCTAGTGAAAACAGCCTTCTCAGGAAAGGTAATGAATGCCAACATGCCCCATTCCCTCTCAGCTAGCGAATCTATTTGGAAATTGCAGATAATTTATCCTTCCTCCCACCTTTCCCCTACCATTGGATTTTTTTTTTCCATTGACTTTTTTTTTTTCCAGGAGAAAAACAATTTTTAAGACACTTCCACCCACCCTCATATTTTAGTTTCTCAAGTCCTTGAGACCTTGGGGTTCTAGATGCACCGAAACATCTTTGGTTCTGATCGCCTGAGGTCACTCAGCTCCAGGAGGAAGGGCTTAGGCCAGGTGCCACTCGAATGGACCTTTGGGAACTCAAACTGACCCCTTGAGACCCGCTGAGAGATTGATTACTCCCCTAGGCTGGGAGCATTGCATGCTTTCTGACTGCCTTGCCTTTCGATGATCAGCTCAATTTGGTGAGGCTCCGAATGTGTCAACAAGTAATGTTGAGCAATCGTGTGTTTAATGTTCCCAGGCATGTGGCTGAAACCTTTTGAAGGCGAAGGGTGGAAGGCGACAACCTGTTTGTAAGTCAATTCTTTGCAAATTTTGTTTCCTGCGGTGCTCTCTTGGAAAAAAAAAATTAAAAAAAAACAAAAACAAAAACAAAAAATAATTCTTTCATCAGCATTTGTTTTCACCCAGCTGGTTTCCCTTGGGTTCAGCAACGATGAGGGGAGACTTATCCTCCTCTCCGGAACTACAAAACAATTTTTTTCTTAATCTAGAAAGATTCTCAGGTGCCTTGGTGCCCATCAGGGCCAAGTGGCTCAGACGGTTTCCCAAATTTGAAAAGTCAAAAGCAACTTGAGAGTTTTATCAATCAAGTCAGGAGATGCGAGGGAGGGTCTGAGAAGAGGCAGACCTGCCTGTCCTCAACTTGCTTTGTAGGTTTTGACGATTTATTTCAAAATCTCTTGGCCCTTGTTCTGGAGTAGGGGTGGGGTGGGGCTGAGAACCACCTCCTCCCCAAACTCTCTTCACAGGAGGCCAGGACAGCCTCAGGCCCAAGAGCTTCTCTCCTTTTCAAACTCTGGAGGACACTGATCCAATGACTGTGAAAAACGATGAATACTCTCCCAGCAATAAAACTGGGGTTCTTGGGAAAGTAAGCTGGAGCCAAGGAAACCGCTAAATGATATTCCCAACTCCATGCATCTCCCCAGGAGCTCAAAAGCATGCGGCAGCCAGGATGTCATCCTAAAGCATACCATCCCCCAGAGGCAGGGAGATCAGATGGACCCAGGATGCAAATGGGAGAAGTGGGGACAGGGCCTTGCAGTCGGGAAACTGAGTCAGTGGGATCTGGGATGGATGGGAACTGGAACTGGGACTCTCAGAGAGCAGAGAGGGGGCCTTATCCAGGTGGACATCAAGAGAGGCAGGAAGACCGGATTTTAGGGATGATGGAGTAGATGGAGCATCTAGGTCTGCCTGTATTTGCCTTCCTCCCAGATGTAGAATCTCACCTGTTGGTTGTCAGCAAAGCAAGGTGGGAGAGTGCGCTTCCTTGACACCCAATTCCCTGAGTTCCTAGAGGACAGGAGAGGTGAGGAGGGGTCTCTGGCCGCCACACAGGTCCCTCAAGGCTGATGCATGCTCGGTGAGAGGGTCCAGGAGTGAATGTGGACATGTGGGAGCCATGAGTGGTCTCAGAGAAGAGGGCCCAGCTGTGGGAGATGGACCATCTCCCACCACCCTTGCCCTCTTGGGATGTAGTTTCTGGAAGGCTCCTCCATGCCAGGGCCATCAGTTTTATTGCTTCTTTCCCATCTCTTGCTGCCATCTCATCCGTATAGAGTCCGTGCTGCCAACCATTGGAATCCCCCTGGGGCCCCCGGCCTTTTCACAGCTCTGATGCACCAAACTCTCAGCACCTATACTTCCTCTCCTGTAAGAAACAGTCAAAAGGGGATCTCCAGCTGGACGCCTGCTCCAGACCCGGGGGGTGTGTCCTGCAGTGTTAGGACTGTCCCAGGTCACACGTGGGACTTGTGTCACAGGGAGTCCTCTGTGGAGCTAAGGCTGGCAGTGCCAGATGTCGTGGGGGAGGCGTAGGAGGTGGGCCCCTCTGAGGCCCCGCCCCTGATGGCAGGAGAGGCCACACCCCCTCCATCCTCATTGGTCCGTCTGTTGTGGCCTCCTTCTCTTGAGTACAGGAGATACTTGACAGCCTGTCTACAAACGGGTAAGGTTTGGGGTTTGATTTCTGTTTTTCAAGGCGGGAAGGAGCGGTGGTAGAATCTATGCAAGGATTTTTGAGAATGGGCGAGGAGCCTGTGTCTGTGGTAGCTAGAATCAGGCAGGGGCTCGCAGCCGCAGGTACCCGCGCCCTCCGCCATCAGATCAGGGGACACCTCTGTTTCTCTGCATCTCACCGAAGCACAAAGTGGACCCTGTACAGCTTTCCCTGTGCAAAGCTCGAGGACCTTTGCAATGACGCTCTCACATAGGCCTCTTCCCCGCTCTTCCTCCTCATTCGTGCATGCTGGTATCTTGCCCCTTTCAGCGCTTCCCTCCAGCCCATACCCCCGCCCCCCCTGCATTTTTCCTTCACACCATTTGTGCTCTTGCTAAGATGATGAAAATGACTCCCACTCCCAGGAACTCCCCCATACCCCATCCCAGTGCCCTTCTCTCCCGCCTTTCCCTTCTGCCCTCCAGAAGCTGACCTCTGCTCCTGGATCTCTGCTTTCAGGTGCAGCCCAAATTCCGTTACCCCTTCTACTATGAGATGTGCTGGTATGTCTTGGAGAGATACGTGTACTGTATGACCCAGCGGTCCTACCTCACTCAGGAATACCAGAGAGAATCAATGCTTATTGGTGAGTGAGCCTTGCTCGGCTGCCTCAACAGCTCAGCTGCAGCAGAAATAATTTTTTTTTTTTTAATTCTCAGCAGTATTGTTTTTTTTTTTTCCATCTCTAAGTCAGTATTTCTATTTATCTTTAAAGATTAATTTTTATTGGGGTACAGTTGCTTTTGATGTTGTGCTAGTTTCTACTGAATAGCAAAATGAACCAGCTATACGTATACATATATCCCCTCCCAGAAGTAATTTTTTTCAGTGGGGCTTTGGGAGTCCTGGGTTCCAGGAATTCTTCTGAGCCAGTGTTATCGGGCAGATTCCTAGAGACTCTTGAGGAGGGGCAGGGAAGTCATCCTTCTTAGCTTCCCACTTGAAATAGTCCTAAGTGAAGGAAATCATGACCTCCAACAGAGTCATCTTGGTGGCCCCCAGGTTTTACTGGTTGATTATACAGAGGTGGGGAGGGGCTAGTCCCCTGGCATGGTTACTGAGACAGGCTCCCCACCGAGCAAAGTTTCCTGATTCTATTTTTTTTAGTCCCTCCCTGGCCACCAACTGATTTTTTTTCTCCCTGCACTAGAGGTTAGATTTTTGTCTATATAGAAGCAGTCCTAAGAGATTCAACCAGTTCCCCAAAACCCAGGCCAGTTATAAGCCAGAGGGAGGGGTTGACCAGAGTTGGGGGTGCAAGCTTGGCAGAGCGGTGGGTGGTTTTGACAGAGGCAGGGAGAGAGCATTTATAGCTGCAGCTGCAACGCCCTGCCCAGCTGCTATTACTTAAAGGGACATCACACTCCCCCCACAAATGGCTCAGTCCTTGAATCTTGGCTCACAGGCACCCACCCTGAAGTTGTATGTAGCTTGTGACAGCCTCGAAGAGCGATCTGTAGGAAGAATATGCTTCTTCCCCTCAGCCTCTGAGCTGCTACAGTCGAGGATTTCTTCTGGATGCTAGAGTCACTGTGCTGCACTCACTGCATCTTTCTCATCATGGGATAGAAAAATGGGGTTGGCCGATCTCCTTTAGGGCCTGAACAATTTCTGCTGCGATTTACAAGATGTTTAGATTTGTTTTTTCCCTCTTACTAAACCTCTTCCTTCCTTCCCTTGACTACTGTCCTGACTTCCAGGGGTTTCAGGCCTGACATGTGATGGAGAACCAATGTTTCAGCTGGTGGGGGGGGGGGTCTTGATTGGGGAGCGCCTTTTGGAAATTCAGTTCTGTCTGGGGTTCTGGGGGGGTGGGTAGTTTCATCCCTGTTAGATGATTCAGGTGCTCAAAAATACCCAGACCTTAACAGGCTCCTCTTGGGGAGCTTCCAGCCTGGTAGCAGATGGGAAATGATCCTGAAGTAGTGTGATGACCTCTATGGTTGCAGTAGCTACATGTTCCCTTGGGGACCAGAGGTGGATTTCGTGGCAGTCCGCAGGACCAGGAAAGAGAGGGTCACCACTCTCACTTGGAAATTTAGGGCCATAGAAGAAAGTTCCTTATTCTGTTCCAGGCTTGAGAGGAAGTCTTATGGTAACGTTTGGGTCACTGGTACCCACGTTTCTCTTCAATTTTCTTGCCAGTTTCCCCCTACCAAAGAGAAGGGGGGATATTTGGGGGACACCTCATTTCTTGAGAGCTAATTGTGTGCCAGGAACAATGCTCTGTGATGCCTTATTTAATGCTCACTATGAGTGTTCAAGGGAAATATTTTGTGCCTAAATTTTTTAAAGAGCATTCTTGAGATATAGTTCACATATCATACAATTCACCCTTTTAAATATGTACCATTCAGTGATTTTTAATGTGTTCTCAGGGTAGTGCAGACACAAGCACGGTCAGTTTTTAGATCATTTTCATCATCCCCAAAGGCATTCTGTGCCCTTGAGCTACTATGTCCTTTCAGCCCAAGCCCGTGACCTCAGCCCTAAGCAACCACGAATCTACCTTCTGTTTTTATGTAGTTTCTTCCTGTTCTGGACTTTGGATATGAATGGAATCGTTTAATATTTGCTCATTTTTGCTTTATTTTTTCCCATATTGAAAGATACAGTACCAGGTGTGTTCAGAGAGGTGAGGCAACCTGTCAGGATACACACAACTGGGGAAAAGCAGAGCTGTGTCTGGCTGATGGCAGTCTTTCTAGGGCCTGAGGGAGGCAGAGGCCATTAGAATGTCAGAAGGAGCTCAGTGTGCAGAGGAAAGGGAGGCACAGCAAGTGGGGCTTCCAGGGACTTCCAGCAGGGAGTTTGGGGTGTTCATCTCTTTCTTGTGACATTCTCCCTCCACGCCTCCTGCCCCGACCCCATTCTTAGATGCCCCAAGAAAGCCCAGCATAGACGGCTTCTCATCTGATTCCTGGCTGGAGATGGAGGAGGAGTCCTGTGAGCAGCAGCCCCAGGAGGAGAAGGAGGAAGAGGAGGAAGAAGAGGAAGAGGAGGAGGGTGCAGATAAGACCCCCAGAGCATCCACCGATGGCCCTGCCTCACCCACGAGCACCCCGTCCGAGGACCAGGAGGCCCCCGGGAAGAAGCCCAAAGCCCCTGCCATGCGGTTCCTCAAAAGGACTCTGTCAAACGAGTCAGAGGACAGCGTGAAGTCTGCCACGATGCCCACTGACTACCCCAAGACGCCCACCGGCTCTCCTGCCACTGAGGTCTCTGCCAAATGGACCCACCTCACCGAGTTTGAACTGAAGGGCCTGAAAGCTCTGGTGGAGAAACTTGAATCCCTCCCGGAGAACAAGAAGTGTGTCCCTGAGGGCATCGAGGACCCCCAGGCCCTCCTGGAGGGTGTGAAGGTGGGCAAAGGGGGTTGCCTTGGGCTGGGCAGCTAAGGAGGGTTGGGCAGGTCTTGTTCAACATACAGGTTCTCGAGGGTAGCTCAGCTCCAGGGAGCTTGGGACAGACTGTCCTGGGGGGAACGTCCATGCTTGGAGAGGGACCTTGGGTCCAAACAAGCCCATCTGGGGTGTCCAAGTAGAGGCCACGATTGAGATCCCTGCAAGGGGATCTCGTAGTGGAAGTTGGCTCTGTAGTTGACAATGATCTCTCTCTTAGGACACGTTGAGAATCCCAGCCATTGAGGACAGTAGGGTGTCACTACTTAGAGTGTGCCAGTAGTGCTGTGGTTGGGCTTGGGGACAAACTCCTGACATCATGTTCAGGGAGACTTGCTGCCCTGGGCTGGCTTTTTTACCGCAGAGGATGCCTCTGTTTCATGTGAACAGGTTGTTCATCCTGGTTGTCCCCTAAGTGACCATCTCAGGTGGGCCACCAGGATTGAGAGGTCTTTAAGTAGAGCCTAATTATTATTAATTTTTAAATTTTAAATTAGAAGATAATTACTTTACAGCATTGTGATGGTTTCTGCCATACATCACCATGAATCGGTCATAGGTATACATATGTCCCCTCCCTCTTGAACCTTCCTCCCACCTCTCTCTCACCTCCCTCCCAGAGCCTAATTATTGAGCAAGCTCGTTGAGCACCAGCTGTGTTGGCCACAGGGGAATGAGAAGCAGGCAGGTAAAGAAATCAGGAGGAAATTCCCTGGTGGTCTCCAGGACTTGATGACTTCACCACTGTGGCATGGGTTCAGTCCTTGTTTGGGGAACTAAGATCCTGCAAGCTTAGCAGTGTGGCCAAAAAGAAATTGGGAGACAGGGAATTGAGTGCCTGTGTGTACCCAGGTCAGGGGAGTAGGGTAAGGGGACATTCATTGGCCACATCAGGGCCAGGGCTCTGGGACAGTTATGTACAGGGAATTTGAGTTGGGCCTCAGAGATTACATAGAGTTCTTCAGATGAGGAAGGCTGTTCTAGGCAGACTACAAATATGAAGTGTATTTAAGAAATAGGAAATATACTGGGAGACCTTGTCTGATAGTAATCATAACATTTGTTGAAAGCTTATGTGTGTGTGTGTGTTAGTTGCTCAGTCATGTCCTACTCTTTGCAACCCCATGGACTATAGCCCGCCAGGCTCCTCTGTCCATGGAATTCTCCAGGCAAGAATACTGGAGTGGGTTACCACTGCCTCCTCCAGGGGATCTTCCCAACAGAGGGATTGAACCCTGGTCTCCTGCATTGCAGGCAGTTTCTTTACCATCTGAGCCACCAAGAAAGCCCTGTTGAAAGCTTACTACCTGCCAGGTAGCAGGGCTCAGCAGGTGGTAGGTACCTGACAAGGAAGTTGACTCAGAGAGGTAAAATGACCTGTTCGCGGGGACAGCTCTGTCACCTATATCTGGACAGTAGGGTCAGGATGAAGCCTTCAGAGTGCCTGTGTGGATATCACTGTGTGGAACTGCCTCCTATCTCGGCATTGATAAGGTTTTTGGCTGTGAGGCCTCAGAGATGTTTGGGCTTCCTTCTCCAATGTCTGATTCTCAAGTGAATCATCTGCCCACTGGAGTTGAAAACTGAATTCATGTCTCTTGTTTGATGGCTGCAAACTCAACCCAGGATTTGTTAATTAGTTCATTTGTACATTTGTTCACTTAGAAAACATTGTGTCAGATCCTGGGATATAGAAATATTAAGACTGTTCTGCTGCCTTTGAGGTGCTCAGCGATCAGGGGCTGAACTCTTGGGGTCTAGTGGAGGTGAGACCTGGGGCTGTGTCAGGTAGCTTAACAGGTGCCACCAGCAGAGGGAGCTGGTGTACAGGATCATTAATTCAGGTATATCTCACTTTATATAGCAGGTTATTCCCTGCAGATGCTGTGAATTCAGATCTTATGACTCTGGGAAATTGCCAAGTAAAAGAACTTTGTGATGAATATCCCCACAAAGCATATCTTTACTTTCAAATAGGTCTTTTTAAAACTGATTCTTGACTGATTGGGAGGTTGCTTGACCTCTTGAGAGTTTCATGAAAGTACGCATGTACACACAAAATTTTGCACGCAGTATCAGAGGGTTTTGGACTCCTGAGCCTGCTCCTGAACCCCAGCTTAAGACCCTCTAATCTTGTGGAATGGAGTTTTAGATATTGGGTTTCCTAAAGGAAGCCTTGGAATTGTGCATTGTGGCTACTTTTCTCTTCTAAGGTCCTATAAAATGAAAGCAAGGTATTTTCATCAATAATAACATCACTAATAGCATTAGATTTCCAAAATGTTGTAAATGAGTTTAAAAAACACATGTTCATCTGAAAAGGAAGTGTTGTTGTGGAGCCTTTTTTACTTTGTTATGTCCATGTGCAGTGTTGCTAGTTCCTGGTTGGTCAGATTTCTTTCTAGGGATAGGATTCAGCCCCTTGTAGCCCTCACCTGTGCCTACCTGATGGCCCTCTGAGGCTAGATTCAGCCTTGGCCCCGTGGTAGTGTGAAGGAGGCCTAGGGTAGGAGCTTAGACAAATTTCAAGGAGCCCAGCCTCTTTCGTCCCCATCCCCCACCTTGGGCTCAGTGGTAGCTCATGATGATGTGTGATAATGAGTGGATTTCAATTACTGTGTGCTCCTATAGGTCTTTTTCATATATAAATTCATTTAAACCTCCTAGCAATCCTCTGTGTTACTTTTGTTACCCCCATTTTACAGATGGGAAAATTGAGGTACAGATTAGGTTAAGTGACTTGCTCAAGGCCACATGTACTGCTTGATGGGGAAGTCCATGCGCTTACCTCCTAGACCATGCTTTGTTTGGCTGCTGTAGAGAAACTGATTCTCTCTCTTAGAGGCCACTCTGAATTTAGGGAGAAGGTCTTAAGTTGACTATTAATGGCATTCTTTACAGAACAGGCAACACATTTATTTGGTCCTGGGACAAAAACTGTAAATTGGTAATCTTAGGACAAAATCTAGCCTCTAGGCATGGCATTTGACCTGTGCAGTGTTGAACATATTTTTGTAATTATTTGCCAACATTAACACCCCACTTCAGTACTCTTGCCTGGAAAATCCCATGGACGGAGGAGCCTGGTAGGCTGCAGTCCATGAGGTCGCTAAGAGTCAGACACGACTGAGCGACTTCTCTCTCACTTTTCACTTTCATGCTTTTGAGAAGGAAATGGCAACCCACTCCAGTATTCTTGCTTGGAGAATCCCAGGGATGGGGGAACCTGGTGGTCTGCCGTCTATGGGGTCGCACAGAGTCGGACACGACTGAAGCGACTTAGCAGCAGCAGCAGCCAACATTAAAAAATCAGAAGAGTAAGTGAAAAAGAAAAAAAATCAAGAGTTATTTAAAATATCTTGGCTATCCTGGCTTATGTTTCTGACTGACTCTGAAAGTGAAAGTTAGTCACTCTTCGTGACCCTATTGACTGTAGCAGCAAGAAATGAGTAACAAATGATCTTATATACCCCAGTCCCCACCATTCCCTACTGCCTTCTGAATGTTGGCTTACCATTAGGCTCACCCATCTCTTTTTGGTATAATCTAGCCAACTTAGCTTATTTATTGACTTAACTTGTCTTCAGAGATATTTATAGTCTTGAGTCTTGTCTGAGGAAAGCCTTTTCAGGCTAAAGAGCTTATAAATTGGGTGGACAAGTCTCCTTAAAGCCCCAGGAAAATCAGAGCCTCTGTTCTCATCTCTGAGTATTGTGTGGCCTGCATGGGGGAAGTGGACCAATCACCTTTTCCAGAGTAGGGAGAGCTACTTCCTGGCTGTCTGGTCAGGCCATCAGCCCCTCCCCGTCCCTAGAGACCCAGAAGAGATTTTGAACCTAAGACTAGCTTCTAGAATGAGTGTGTTGTCACAGAGGGCGAACAGCTTCTTCCTGGCTGCTCGCTATAGGTCCTTTTGTTCTCTCCTCTCAGATGCTGGGGTTTCTTTTGCATTGGCTGAGAAATAAAAGTCAGCTCAGGAATGTGGGTTCCAGATAGAATTCTTAGCTGATGCCCCCTGCTCCCACTACTATTGAACGATTTGTGTTTCTCACCAGTGTTGGTTCCCCCTTGATGATTGATCAGTCATGATCTTTGACTTTTGTGGCAAAAAGATGATGTCTTTTCTTCTGTCTCTTTCTCTGAGGCCTCAGAGATGGCTGCTAATGGTGGCTCATGGTAACCAGACCCCCTGGGATTAGAGACACTCCCCAAAGTATTAATATTAATGTCAGTCTCCAGATGGCTAGGTTTTAGCTTTTATCAGAAATTCTTTTTTTTTTTTCTTTCATTCATAATGTATATTTTAAAATTGTGGTAACGTATATTTACCATTTTCATTATTGATTAATTATACTGACTAGATCACCAGCTTAGAATCTTCAAGAAAGAAGATTTACGATTTTCACCATTTTAAAGTGTACAGTTTAGTGGTGTTAAGCACATTCACAGTATTGTGCAGCCACCACCTCTGTCTAGTTCAGAACTTTTTCATCACCTTAGGCAGAGCCTTATACCATCAGCAGTCAGGCTCTATTTCCCCCCTCACCCCAACCTGCGTTCTGTCTTTATGGACTTATTTATTCTGGATAGTTCACCTGTCTAAGAGTTGTAAGTGTAGGGAGTTCCCTGGTAGCCTGGTGGTTAGGATTTGAGACTTTCACTGCTGTTGCCTGGGTTTTCAGTCCCTGGTTGGGGCAAGCTACGTTGCATGGCCAAGGGGAAAAAAGAAGTTTTGAGTATAATATTATAATCTTAACTGATTGGTGTTTGTTTTTTTTTTTTTAATAAACATTACAGGTTACAGGATAGAAAATGTCTCCTTCCTCAGTTCTGACTTCCTGGAGAATAACTTCTGTTAGTCATCTGCTGAACATACTTTTGGAGCTTTTTCCCTCACATCCATGTATATAAACATATATATATATATTTTTTTTAATTGGTTCATACTTGCTTTTTGTCCCTTTTTTTTTTTTTTTCTTTTTGTCCCTTTAAAGCTTCCTTTTTTGTGTCTGTTTCTTTTTAAAACTACTTATTTGTTTTTGTTTGCGCCGGGTCTTCGTCACTACATGCAGGCCTTCTCTAGTTGCAGTGAGCAGGCCTTCTCATTGCAGTGGCTCCTCCTGTTGTAGAACATAGGCTCTGGGCTCACTGGCTTCAGTAGTTGCAGCACGTGGGCTCAGTGGTTGGGGCTCTGGGCTCCAGAGCACAGGCTCAGCAGTTGTGGCTCACAGGCCTAGTTACTCCAAGGCAGGTGGAATAGTCCCAGATCAGGAATTGAACCCCCGTGTCTTCTGCATTGGTTGGCGGATTCTTTACCACTGAGCCACCAGCGGAGCCTGACTGTCTTTTAAGACAGTCATTCTGCTAGGGTTGCAGGATGTTGGCCTGTGTGCAACGGGAAAATAGGAAATGGGGACATGAAACATGCTTTCCTTTGATTTCTGTTCTTAGCTGTTTGCTGTGTGGTCTTGAGCAAGTCAATCACCTTTCTGTTTACTTGTATGTCAATCTCAGATATTAGACTAAATGTGCTTTGTTCCTCCAGAGCCCAGATTCTGTGGTTCCTTGGCCATTCAGAAATGTGTAACTGATTGAAATCGGAATATCTTCACTGTAAAATAAGGATAGTAACAGGAACCTAGGGCACTGAATTATTGTGTGGGACAATGAGGTAATGAGCACCTAGCTCTCTTAGTAAGCCCTCGGAGAAAAATTAGCTATTCTTAGACAGCAGGCAAAGGAGAGTCAGACTGGCTCTGACCAGCTCCCCTCCCTTCCCATGCTCTTTCCCTGCCTTTCAGCGTCTCTATCCCTGCTTAAGGGTTAATGATTACCACCTGTATTAGTTTCCTAGCGCTGCTATAACAAAGTACCACAGACTGGCTCAAACAACAGAAATTGTCTCATGGTTCTGGGAGGTAGAAGTCTGAAATCAAAACTATGCTTACTCTGAAGCCTCTACGGGAGGATTTTTCCTCATCTCTTCCAGCTTTTCTTGGTTGCTGGCAATCCTTAGAGTTCCTGGGCTTGTAGCTACCTCACTCCAGTCTCTGCCACAGTTTGTACACTGGCAGTCTGTGTTTTCTGTGTTTCTGTGTGTCTTCTCTTCTCATAAGGACATCAGTCTGTAGATTAGGTCTCATTCTAATCCTGTATGACCCATTTTCCAATTAGGACATACTCTGAAGTTCTACATGCACCTGAATTTTGAGGGGCAAAGATTCCCTGAAGGAGGAAATGGCAACCCCCGCCTCCAGTATTCTTGCCTGGGAAATCCCACGGACAGAAGAGCATGGAGAGCTACGGTCCACGGGGTCGCAGAGAGTCAGACATGGCTGACTTGAGTGTGTGTGTGTGTGCACACACACATGTGCTGTTCAATTCAGTGCAGTCTTTTTCCCTTTTCTTTCTTGGATTGGCAACCATTAATCAGTGGACGGACTAGTTCATAGTGAGATGGGAATTGGCCTGCATGCTGTCCTTCCTTAAAGAGTCCATACTTTCAACTAGAACTCAAGGAGAGAGCTTGAGGCTCCTGATGGGAGAGAAGGAGGGCATATGGGCATTACTCTAAATAGTTGTAAATGACTTGAAAATAACCAGATGCATTGCAAGCTTGTGAGGACTTGGGCCTAAGTGCGCAGTCACCACTGAGATAGGACATGGGAGAGTCTTCATTAGATATGTTTTTGCCAGGTGATTCTGCATCTGTCCTTGTTAATTAAGATAATACCAAGCTCTCTTTTACATGATTCTGTGCTCCTTTGGCTGCCAGAGTATCTGGCTAGGGGTGGAAACACCAGTGTACTGTGGATAACCATCTTTCTTATTACATGGAACTATGAGGGCCTCACAGAATTATGAGACTGATGGAGTTGTCAGGCCACATGGAATTGTGGGCCCCGCATGGCATTATGGGGCCTCGGAGTTATGCAACTGGTGGAATTGTGAGACTGCATGGAATTATGGGGCTGCATGGAATTATGGGGCCACATAAAACTGTGGGTCTGCATGGAATTGTGGGATTGCATAGAATTGTGGGTCTGTGTGGGATTATGGGACTGCATAGAATTATGGGGCTGCATGGAATTGTGGGTCTGCAAGGAATTATGGGGCTGCATGGAGTTATGGGACTGCACAGAATTATGGGGCTGCATAGAATTGTGGGGCAGAGTGGAATCAAGGAGCTGAAAGAGACAGTGAGGGGTGACTGCTTTCAGGTGTTACTGTTTTTATTTTTAAACACTAAAAAAGAGATCAATGGTATTGCTCTTTCATCAAAACCCAACTAGGAAACAATCCAAAATAAGAGTGCATCACCCAAACAGGTATAATCTTTTAAGACCAAAGGTTCTGGAATCGGGTTGACTCCCCTGCACCATCCATTAATCAGCTGACTGCTCTGGGGGAATGTAGTAAAATAGGGATAGAAGGAATCATGCCTCATCGAGTTTAGTGAGGTGACATATTTAAAAAGCCTTAGAACAGGGCCTTTAAGTACTCAGTGAGCTAGAGCTGAGCTCACTGATACCGTGGAGTGAGAGCAGGCTCATTAAGGGTCAATTGTGAGAGTGTGTGTGAAACTCATGACTGTAAAAGGAAGGTGTGTGCAGCTTTTCTCCCTTGGGGTCATCAGGTCTGCCCCCGAGAACACACCTGCTTATCTAAGTTGCCCTTCCTGGGTCTTGCTCTTTTGTGAAACAGTGAGATGTAGAACCCAGACCTCCAACACTGTTGGCTTTTTAAAAGCCATCATACCCTGCCTGCTTCAGAGGAGCCAGAAGGTGGGAAGCCAGTGGGGGGGCTACAGCTTGTTTTGTTCACCCTGAAGATGACCCAGAGTATAGAAAACAGGGGACAACCAGATTCAGCCTGGTCAGGGGGTCAGGCCTCCAGTAGTCGCTGAGGCTCTTCTGCCTGGGGCTGCATGTTATACTGAGCCCTGGGTTTGGTATTTTGGATGAGCTGTGAACGGATAGAGCATTGATGCAGGGATAAATGAGACAGGCCTGTCACCTAAGCCATATGTATTCTGAGTCTGCTGCTGATACCACTTCAGGAGAATGAAGGAGAGCAGTGAGGGGCAGAAGATCTGAGTTCTAGACACCTGTGTACCCCTAGGCCTGAAAAATGGATATGTTGATCCATGCCACTTAGGGGCCCTTGGCTTAAAATTAGCTTCTTGGTCCCTGAATCACATTTTTATCCCCTCTAGTTGTGCAGCTAAATCAGCTTTTAAACTGTCGTTCCAACTAAATAAACTTAAAAAAATTTCCCCCCTATGCTTGCTGGTGCTGCTGCTAAGTTGCTTCAGTCATGTCCCACTCTGTGCGACCCCATAGATGGCAGCCCACCAGGCTCCCCCATCCCTGGGATTCTCCAGGCAAGTACACTGGAGTGGGTTGCCATTTCCTTCTCCAGTGCATGAAAGTGAAAAGTGAAAGTGAAGTCGCTCAGTCGTGTCCGACTCTTAGCGACCCCATGGACTGCAGCCTACCAGGCTCCTCCATCCATGGGATTTTCCAGGCAAGAGTACTGGAGTAGGGTGCCATTGCCTTCTCTGCCCCCTATGCTTAGATCTTGTTAAATGGATGAATTCTGCAAACAGAGAATGGGGACAGCATATCCCAACTGGAAATATGGCATAAGCCAGAAGAGATTGACTAACATTTGTTTCTGCTCCCAGATGGCATGAGTGGTAAAGAACTTGCCAATGCAGAAGACTTTGGCACAGTCCATAGGGTCACAAACAGTCAGAGACTTAGCATGCATGCACGCAACGTTTATTGAGCATTATCCACATGCCAAATACTTTCCATGCGTTATGATCCTGGCAAGGTGGAGACAGTTATTAATCCATTTCTTAGACAGGAACCTGAGTCTCAGTGAGATGTGGTGATTTGCCCAAATCATGTAGCTAATAAGCTTTTAATCATGATGTTTGTTGTTATTTAGTCTCCAAGTTGTGTCCGACTCCTTTTGCGACTCCATGGACAAGACAGGGCTCCTCTAACCCATCAGGCTCCTCTGTCCATGGAATTTTCCAGGCAACAATACTGGAGTGGGTTGCCATTTCCTTCCCCAGGGGAATCTTCCCTACTCAGGGATCGAATCCGAGTCTCATGCATTGGCAGGCAGATTCTGTATCACTGAGCCACCAGGGAAGCTCCCCTTAATTGTGATGCACTATGACATCATATGGTGTGTTCGTTTCCTGTGGGCTGCCATAACAAATGACCACAAACTTGGTGATTAAAACAATAGAAATTGATTCTCTAACAGTTCCAGAGGCTAAAAGTCAGAAATCGAGGTGTGCTCCCTGGGAAGGCTCTGGGGAGGATCCTATTTGCTCTTCCAGATTCTGGTATTGCCTGGAGTTCTTTAGCTTGTGGTTGTGTACTTCCCGTCTCTGCCTCTGTCTTCCCATGGCCTTCTCCTTTACGTCTCTGTTCAAATCTCTCCTTTCTCTTATTTTTAAAACAATTTTATTTATGTTTTGCTGTGCTGGGTTTTTGTTGCTGTGTGGACTATTCTCTAATTGTGGCAAGCAGGGACTACTCTTCGTTGTGGTGCACAGGCTTCTCATTGCAGTTGCTTCTCTTGTTGCGAAGCACAAGCGCTAGGGTACACGGTCTTCAGTAGTTGTGGCTCCAGGCTCCAGAGCACAGGCTCAGTAGTTGTGGCACATGGGCTTAGTTGCTCCGAGGCATGTGGGATAGTCCCAGATCAGGAACCAAACCCGCGACTCCTACATTGACAGGTGGATTCTTTACCACTGAGCCATCAGGGAAGCCCCCCTCCTTTCTTTGATAAAGACATCAGTCACTGGATGTAGGGTCTACCCTATCCAAAATTACTTTTTGAGACCCCTTAACTAATTACATCTGCTAAGACCCTTTTTCCAAGTAAGGTCACATTCACAGGTACCAGGAATTAGGACTTGAACATATCTTTATTTATTTATTTTTGTCCACACTTCGGGGCTTATGCAGTTCCGTGACCCAGGGGTTGAACCTGGGCCCTTGGCAGTGAAAGCACAGAGTCCTAACCACTGGACCACCAGGGAATTCCCTGAACATATCTTCTTGAGAGATGCAGTTCAGCACAGTACAGATGGGTTTTTATAGGCAGGCACAAGAAGAACTAAAGAGCCTCTTGATGAAAGTGAAAGAGGAGAGTGAAAAAGTTGGCTTAAAGCTCAACATTCAGAAAACTAAGATCATGGCATCCGGTCCCATCACTTCATGGCAAATAGATGGGAAACAGTGTCAGACTTTATTTTTTTGGGCTCCAAAATCACTGCAGATGGTGATTGCAGCCATGAAATTAAAAGATGCTTATTCCTTGGCAGGAAAGTTATGACCAACTTAGACAGCATATTAAAAAGCAGAGACATTACTTTGCCAACAAAGGTCCATCTAGTCAAGGTTATGGTTTTTGCAATAGTCATGTATGGATGTGAAGTTGGACTATAAAGAAAGCTGAGCACTAAAGAATTGATGCTTTTGAACTGTGGTGTTGGAGAAGACTGTTGGGAGTCCCTTGGACTGCAAGGAGATCCAAGCAGTCCATCCTAAAGGAGATCAGTCCTGGGTGTTCATTGGAAGGACTGATGTTGAAGCTGAAACTCCAATACTTGGCCACCTGATGCAAAGAGCTGACTCATTTGAAAAGACCCTGATGCTGGGAAAGATTAAAGGCAGGAGGAGAACAGGATGACAGAGGATGAGATGGTTGGATGGCATCACCGACTCAATGGACATGAGTTTGGATAGGCTCTGGGAGTTGGTGATGGACAGGGAGGCCTGGCGTGCTGCAGTTCATGGGGTCGCAAAGAGTCAAGACACGACTGAGCGACTGAACTGAACAAGATGGTTGGGCTGGGGTGGAGGGAGGGATCTTGGGAGACCCAAGGTGCATTGATGCCTGCTTACAGGGGTCCTTACCTGTGGCCAGGAGGGACCCCTGAGACTGCCGAGTTCCCCAACAGCAGCCTGAGCTACTCCATGCCGTGTTGCTCTCCCTCTACAGGCCTGTGGTTAGGGCTTCTTTCCTGATGCTTGCCTCTGCTTTACTGTCACAGTGTTGGTATTTTTAGTCACAGTTATAGATGCAGTTTCTAATTATTAATGCCGCATTCTGGGGAGCATGGGGCCTGAATCCATTGTTGACTAATTAAGCTTTTCGAGAGAAGTTGGCATCAGGAAGAGTGGAAGCCCAGCTTATCCATTGTCTGTGGTTATCTTGTTAGGTCAAAAGCAGGGCAGTTTCTAGCAGAAAGGGCCTGGTGACCCCAGTCTTTCTCTTTCTAGAAACCCGGCCCTGTGGCTTCCTACTAAAAGGCTTGTATGGTATAACCCAAGAGTGCTGGGCTGGTACAGGCACCCAGGCCTCCTCGTCTCTGCTTCTAAGAGCCCCAGGGAGTGTATAAATTCTGGCAGAGCCCAGGGAAGCCAGTGACATGATTCCCTTCAGCGCAATTTATTTCTCAGAGAGAAAATGTCCAATTAGAATAATCTCCTCTTCCTGCAGCCTGTCACATACAAATGAAAACACAATACTTCCCTGAGGGACAGAGCCCAGAGCGCCCCCTGGTGGCCACTGACAGCCACATGTGGAGAGGTATCGCTTCCTTCAGGAAGTGTGTGAGATCCCCGACTGAGGGATACTTGGGGAGGTGTCTGTTAATTTTAATTATTATTTATAATTATGTCTTAATTATTAATAATACTTATGACTTCAGTAATAGATTTTTGTAACCAGACATTCCTCTAAAGAGGCCTGCCTCACTTGAATGCTTGTGAGTCACTGACTCCAGCTCTGATAGTGAAATGACAGGAAATCTTGAGACAGTTCAGAAGGAAACTCAAACCAAACCAAGGCAACTATTTTCAATCATACGCAGAGTAGTCTTTGTAAACTGGTCACCCCGTGGCCCAAGCCAGCCCACAGATATATTTGGCTCACAAGTGTTGTTTGTTTTTTATTTTTTAAAAAATTTTCAGTCAGTTGCCAACATTTGAAATTGGAAAGATTTCAAATAAAACTCTGGATCTTTGGTTTCTTCTGAAAATCAGAGATCTAGTGGGGCTTTCATTCCCACAGGAGGTTAGTAGGTTGAAATTAGAAAGCATCTGCTATCTTTTAATAGGGCATGTGATCTCTAGTTTGCCACAGGTGACCACACCACTCTCTGTCTTTCTGGTCCATTTATATTTTTCACTTTACCTGATTGGTTCCTGGAGGCATTTGAGTTTGTCATGCCTAGCCTAGAGTTAAAGGTTGGGATGGGGGGTGGGGGCAGAAAGTCCTGTGGAAGTCCTCTGCCCCGCCCCCTCCCAACCATATGGCCAGATATCTGTACATGTATTCATAACCATATAAGCTTTGGTTACACATGCACTATCTTCCTGAAAAGCTCTTTTTGTGTTAATGATTTTGGGGGGTGGGCAGGAAACATTTTTAGAAAAAACAAACTGATGTATTGTGGAGGAGGGTGTGAAATTCATATGGGTTAGTAAGAACCATGAAATGTCAGCAAAACTTCATGGTTGTGCAGGCCCAATTTGGTCATGGAAGCCTCTTCTGTGATATGGGGGGCACAGACCTCTTCTGTGATTTGGGGGAGCTGTTTGAGATGCTTTGTAAAGGCATTAGTAGTCAAATTAGTTCTCTCTCTTCTTGGCAAAGAACAGGTGACTGTGATTCATTTCTGTATTTGCGAGTTGAATGGTAACTCTAAGCCCAGATTTTCTCCTAGGTGTCTTTTTAATAATGGGGTAGGATCAGCTGGAGAGGTTGCTGCCATGATCTCCTGAGGCTTTACCGCCCAGTGTTACTCTTTAGGCTTGTCATCAGATGGACCAGGTCAATGCCGGCTTCTGCCCACCTCTCAGCTCTGTGACCTTGAACTGTATCAGTGAACCTCTCAAGTTTAGTTTCTGCTTTTGTGAAACAGGGAGAATCAGTCCTACCCCACAGGTAGGAATTTTTTTTTTTCTTTTTTGGCCGCGCTTGCTAGGTCTTTATTGCAGCGTGCAGGTTTCTCTAGTTGTGGCCTGTGGGCCTCGTTGCCCCACGGCGTGTGAGATCTTAGTTCACAGACCAGGGATTGAACCCATATCCCCTGCATAGAAGGTGGATTCTTTACCACTGGACCACCAGGGAAGTCTCCCAGTTGAGATCATTTTAACGTTTAGGGCAAGCACTCAACAAATGTTTCTAAGAATGGTAGTAAAATTACCTCCAGCTTTGTAGCCTCCTATCAGGGTGCAGACATCGCTGCTCCACCCCAGGGCCACACGTTAGGAAGCTGTGGCTTACCCGAGATCCCACAGGTTGTCCTAGATCTTCTGACTCTAAAACTAGTGTCGTCCCAGGCATAACAGCAAAAGTTTAACTGGAGAGGTAGTATGTGCCCAACTTGTACTTTCTAGAAGGTCTTGAATCCATTCCTTTATTTATTAATGGCTGTGCTGGGTCTTTGTCGCTGCAGGGAGCCTTTGTCTAGTTGCGGCGAGAGAGTGCTGCTCTTTGTTGTGGTACGTGGACTTCTCAGTGTGGAGACTTCCTTGTTGTGGAGCATGGGCTCTAGGCATGCCTCAGGCTCAGCAGTTGTGGTTCGCCAGCTTAGTTACTCCTCAACATGTGGAATCTTCCCCAACCAGGGATCGAACCCATGTTCCCTGCATTGGCAGGCAGATTTCCAACCACTGGACCACCATTCAGGGAAGTCCTGGATCCATTCCTTAGGGAGGGACTGCTTTGCCCCACTTCTTCCTCCCCAGTTAAAAATAGATAAAAATATTTTAAAATATAATAGTTAAAAATATTGTTGTTTAGTTGCAAAGTAGTGTCTGCACTGTTTTGCAGCCCCGTGGACTGTAGCCCACCAGGCTCCTCTGTCCATGGCATTTCCTAGGCAAGAATACTGGAGTGGGTTGCCATGTCCTCCTCCAGGGGATCTTTCTGACCCAGGCATTGAACCCGAGTCCCTTGCTTTGGCGAGTGGATTCTTCACCCCTCAGCCAGTGGTAAAATATACATAACATAAAATTTTAACCATGTTTAAGCATTCAGTTCAGTGACATTAAGTACATTTCCATTGTTGTGCAACCATCACCATCCATAGCCAGAGCTTTTTGATCTTCCTGAACTTAAAACTCTATATCCAGAAAAAAATTAAAGTAAGAAAATCCCCTCCATATCCATTAAATAGTAACTCCCCACTTGTCCCCTCCCCCCACCCATGGCTACCAGCTTTCTACTTTACACTTTTATGAATTTACTGCTTTAGGCACCTCATATTAGTGGCTTCATGTGGTTCTTGTCCTTTTGTGTTTGGCTTATTTCACTGAGCGTAACGTCGTTCAGGTTTATCGTTGTTATAGCATGTGACAGAATTCCCTTCCTTTTTCAGGCTGTATAATATTCCATGGGTTGTGTGTTATCCATTTATCCATCCGTGGACACTTGGGTTGTTCCTGCTGTTTGGCTGTTGTGAACAGTGTTACTGTGAACATGGTTCCATTCCCTTTTCAGAGACGGGCTGAATGATGCCAAGGTTAAAGAGCCAAGGTCATCAAGAGCCTCCAGCCCTTCCTGGCTGAGTGCTAGTCAACAGTTCCCTTCCCCCCTTGAGCCCTGCCCTTCTCATCTGCCCTGTGGAAATGGTCGTTCATCCCACAGGGTGGCCAAGAGGATTGGATAAGAGTGTGGACATGCGATGTTTATTATGGTGCCCGCTGCGGAGCAAGACCTCAGGGCCTCTTACTCCCATCCTTTCATTCAACACAATGTGAGGTGCCTGCCCTCCTGACGTGTACATTCTCTCAACCTGGCTGCTTCCACCTACTCCTAGAGGTGGACCAAGGTGGGGAGAGGGCTGTGGAAATGGCCCATTCGGATGCAACTTCTGAGGGGTGCAGTGTCTGTGAAAGCCATAATTTAAAAAATGAAGCTGATAAAAAGTTGATTTGCTTTTTATCATCACCAGGAATGGGCAGTTCTAAACAACGTCAGTGGAAATTCCCTGGCAATCCAGTGGTTAGGACTCTGCGCTTCCATTGCTGGGGTCACGGGTTCTTTATCCTTGATTGGGGAACTAAGATTTGGTGGTGCATCCAAAAAACCCCAAAACAAACAAACAAAAAACAATGTTAGTGATCAAATACTCCCTCCTCCAGGCACGATCGCTGCCACTGCCCCAGCTTTTGGTTGCCTCTGATGCTCCATGTGAAGTCCATACCGGAGATGAATCGTGTCTGCTTGTTTCCCTTCTGTTGTATTATTTTTTAAATATGCTGCATAGGTGTTAGCAAAATTGGCAGCCTAAGAATCCTGTTTTCCTTTATTGTAACTGTTACTACTGTCTTATTAGCATTTTTAAAATGATTATTTTCTCATCGCTATTGTTTTAAAATTATTTTAAAATTGTTTTAGAAGTGTAATTGTTGATTTGTGTTTTAGAACAGTTTTAGATTTTCAGAAAAATTCTGCACATAATACAGAGTTTCCACATACCCTACACCCTATTTCCCCAAGTTACTAACATCCTACCTTAATATGGTGCATTTGTTACTTCTAATGAAACATTATTGATACATTGTTGTTAAGTGTATAATTTATTCACTTTTCCTCAGTTTTTCCTTGTGTGCTTTCTCTCACCCCTTGGCTGTGATAGTCTCTCAGAGTTTGCTTGTGTGTGTCAACCTTGACAGATTTGAGGTCAGACATTCAGCAGAAAGTCCCTCTTTGGGGATTTGTGGCTTCATTTTTTTAAGATATTTACTGGAGGCTTCCCGTAGGTTAGTCATTGTGTAAGGCTGGGGGATATCGCAGTGAACCAAGACATTTTATAAAAACAGCGTTTATAAATCATTGACGTTGACTGTTGGACTTGGAGAAAGTTGTACGTGCTGAGAATTGAACCCGGAGCCCAAGCCCCTGACCTTCTGTTGGCCTCCTTCCATGGGAAGAGGAGGGAGTTATTCAGGCGTGTTTGAGGTAATAAAGCACAGTTTGAAAAATCAGGCAACCAATTGAAAATTAAAGCAGGAAAATCAGGAGAATAAATTAGAAGTGAATTGGATTCTTTCTGGTGAAGACTAGGGAAAGTGAGTTAAAATCATCTTCACCTACATTTATCTTCTGAGCTCTTTTGCACTTCCTGTTAAGTGCTGCTATGCAACTTACTCCGTCCTTGGATGTCTCTGCAGGAGTGTTTTTTGTGCAATCCAAAAATTAGTGGTTGGGGTCAGAATAAACCAGTAACAGTTCCCTGTCCATCCCTCAACACTTTCTTATGGTATGGTGCGGATTCAGCCCCAAATCCCACGTGGATGCATCCCATGACATGGTCATGGGGCAGGAAGTCTGATGCCGGAGAGCAGGGTTCAAGGCTCTGCCCTCTTGGTCTGGGATGGCATCCAAGTCCTTTGAGCATTTCTGAATCTTGGTTGCCTTACTGGATAGGGATAATTCAGCGGAGTGACATCTTACACCTTGATGAGGTTCTGCAGTTGGCTGCACAAAACACCAAAAGCTGCTAAAGTCAGGATTACCCTGTAAAGCATTGAAACCACCTACAAAGGAGTGACCATGAAGTGCCACGAGGGAGACCCGCACAAAGTCCGGCTGTGTCCATCACAGCCCATTTTTTTCTGCCATCATTTGTCCAGTTGACTGAGTACTTATGTTTAGGGACCTTGATGCAAAAAACAAAGACATGTCTTTACACACCAGGATGAGAGGACCTAGGGCATACTTGCTGACTGGTGAAAAACCAGAGTCAGGGCTCATCGGTGAGACCTCATGTTTGCTTTGTTTGTTTCTCTGAGGACATAGTTGAATTCTTGTACGTTAGAGGATTTATTAGACCGCTGCCCAGCAAGCACCTCCCAGAGGACGGTGTAAGGATTAAAGGAGGCTGGGTCCATGAGAGTCTTTGGTGCTCTGGACAAATGTTTGTTGTCGTATGGTCAGTGAGCAATATGTTCGTGGAAGTCTCAGGGAGGTGGGCGATTTGCTTTTTAAAAACTTTTTTGGAGAAGGGGATGTTTTGTGTTTTACGGAGCCTGGGGAACCCTGGCAACTTGGTTTCTATTGAGCATGTAAGTATTGGTGGAGTCAGGGGGCAGGCAGTGAAGCTGCAGAGAACTTTGTCTTTTGCTGGGTAAGGGCCAGCCTCCACTCCCTTCAGAGACATCTCCTGTACCCTGGGCTAATATGGCTCCTTTGCTTGACTACAGAATGTCCTGAAGGAGCACGCGGAGGACGACCCCAGTCTGGCCATCACTGGGGTCCCCGTAGTCACTTGGCCAAAGAAGACTCCAAAGGTAAGACACAGATCACCCACAGCTGGGAGACCGTATCCACTGCTTTTTCACATCTCCTGTAAGATGAATGTCGGCAGCTTTTCAGGGGGAACTCCAGGGAGAGGCCTCCGAGTCCATATGAATGGTGCTGGTGATTTTTTTTCCTTGCAAGTTTTTGTTTTTCCAAGGGGAATCATTTCCCCTTGCTGTGGAAACTGCAGGCAGTGCCCCTTTGTGGTCACGCAGAAAACTGCAGGGAAATGATACCTCACCTTTGCCTGTCACTAGGTGATCTTTCTTCTTTTCCTCCCCTCTCTCCTTGCTTCTCTATCTCCGTCCTTCCTTTGTCCTCCAGCTGCTTCATGGGCTGTTTTCTCCTTTTTTAAAAAAATTTTTATGTATTTGACTGTGTCTGTTTTAGTTGAGGCACGTGGAATCTTTAGTTGCAGCATGTAGTATCTTGTTCCCTCACCAGGGACCAAACCCAGGCCCCCTGCATTGGGAGCAGAGTCTTAGCCACTAGACCACAGTGAAATCCCTGTTTCACCACAGGAAATCTGTTTTCTCCTCTTTTCAAAGTTAACTTTTTTCCTCTTTATAAATGGATCCTTGGGAATTCCCTGGAAGTCCAGTGGGTAGGACTCTGTGCTTCCACTGCAAGGGACACAGGTTCAATCCCTGGTCAGAGAATTAATATCCTGCATGCCTTGCAGTGTGACCAAAAAACAAAAACCATAGGAAGGGTTGATGCTTACCATGAAAAATCTAATCAAACAGGAATGGACAAGGATGCTGAGAAGAGTAGTAGTACTGTCACTGAGAACTTAGTCCTCTACATGCCCTGTTTTATTTAGACTCCCACAATCCAGTGAATAGACTTATGATTTGTTTTACCAATGGGGAAACCGAGGCTTAAAAAGGCGAAGTTACTTGTTAGGTTACTTGGCAGAGCCGAGGATGCAAACATAGGTCTAACTGACGGCGGAGACCTAACTTTCAACCAATACCTGCCCCAGTGTCTTCCGTCCAGAGAAAACCAATAACATCTTGGTGTATCTAGGGTGGGATATATATATGTGAACCCATTCATCTGTCATCAGTCTGTCTTGGCTTCCTCACTTTCTTGAGCAAGTCATATGAGTTCCAAGAGCCTTGCTTCCTCATTTGTAGAAAGGTGTTATACCGGCACCTACTTTGAGTGGTCATTGTGAGGACTAAAAATAACACATGCAGAGTCCATAGGACGAGGGCTGACTCATGGTAAGTTCTCCAAATGTTGGTTGTAAACTAAGCAGCCTTCCTGTTGATGGGTATTTTGCTAATTTCTGATTTTTTACTGTTATAAAAAACACTGAAAGGAACTTTCTAGAACTTTCTCAATCTGTACTGTCCAAAAGGCCATGAGCCATGTGTGGCTATTAAGCACTTTAGATACAGCAAGCTTAAATTAAGAGGTGCTGCTGGTATAATATACATAACAGATTTTAAAGACAATATAAAAAATAACAGTGTACAATACCGCATATATTGATTGCATGTTGAAATTAGGGTTGCCAGATTTGAAAAAGGAAGCTCATTTAAATTTGAACTTCAGATTTTCAGACAATTAAACAGACAGCTTTTTAGTTTAATATGTCCCGTATATTACATGGGATATATTTATGCTAAAAAAGTTCTTGTTCTTTTCTGAAATGTAATATGGCTGTATTTTTATTTGCTGAATCTGGCAACCCTCATTGAAATGATCATATTTGTGTGTTAGTCACTCAATTGTGTCCGACTCTTTGTGACCCCATGGACTGTAGCCTGCCAGGCTCCTCTGTCCATGGAATTCTCCAGGCAAGAATACTGGAGTGGGTTGCCATGCCCTCCTCCAGGGAATCTTCCCGTCCCAGGAATCAAACCTGGGTCTCCTGCATTGCAGGCAGATTCTTTACCATCTGTGACCAGGGAAGCCCGATAATCCATTAAACAAAATGGATTATTAATACTCATTTCACCTGTTTCTTTTTATCTTTTAAAGAGTGGCTTCAAGTACTTATGTGGCTCACATTATGTTTCTGTTGGACATTGCTGTTCTGGGTTATCCTGTTAACCTTTTTGATTATCTTTGATTATCTTCCTAAATGTGGACTTGTTAATGGAGAGAAGGCACCCAATTCCTTGTGGGTGTTGAATTCTGATTCTGTCTGAAGCTTAGTGGGAACTGAAGTGGCCATAGGATTGAAAAGGATTTGCCTCCACATCTTCTACCTTTAGCTCCCCGATCTGTGGACATGCGTGGGGTTTCAGAGCTGACTTTCCCCTAAATGGGCAGAAATATAAATGTCATTTGTCAGATCACAGACTGTACTTGAACACATGGCACCTTGAAATAGCCCAGCCAGGCCCCATGGTTGCTTTGAACTTGTAGAGGAAACCGTGGCTTTGCCTTGCTGCCCGCTTCCCTCATGGTGGAGGAACTGCTTCATGGAATGGATTGGCATTTGTAGAACATGGGCTTCAAAAGGAACCCACTTGGCATTGTTCACTGTAATCTCAGAGTTAATGGAGGTGTTCAGACCAGCCTTTCTGGAGATCACTTCAGGATCATAAATGTGCCCTGTCTTCTGCTTCTAGGCATTTTTTTTTTTTTATTCAAACCTCTGCCCCCTTTCCTCTTAAGGTCTGTAAACAAGAAGCTGGCTTCTGGGGGCAGTAGTTCTTATTGAAGTTTCCTCTGGAGGATTGGTTTATAAGCATGGGACTATAATGCATGGCTGGTGTCAACATGGGTAGGAGAAGTTGGAACCCTTAGGCAGGTTGGGAAAGAGTGGGTGGGAGGGAGAAGAGCGAGCCTTTGACATTTAACAATCCTCATGGTAGCAGGCTTTTCTTTTTTTTTTTTTTTAATCTTATAATAAATAAGACTCCCATACTTTATGGTTCTCCCACTTAAAGTGTATAGTTAAATGTTTTTAATATATTGAAAATATTCAGAGTTGTGGAACCATCCCCACAACCACAATCTTCATTTTAGAACATTTTCATACCCCTTAGAAGAAACTCCATCCGCAGTCAGTTCCCCTTCCCCCAACCCCTGGAAACTTTCTGTCTCCATGGATTTGCCTATTCTGGACATTTCATATAAATAGAATTATACAGTATGTGGCCTTTTGTGACTACTTTCACTTAGCAGAATGTTTCCAAGGTTCGTCTCCATTGTGCATCTATCAGTATTTTATGCCTTTATAGGGTTGAATAATATTCCATTGTACGGATGGACCACAGTCCGTTTATCTGTTCATCTGTCCATGGGCATTTGTGCTCTTTCTCCCTTTTGGCTATTGTGATTGATTCCATGAATAATTTATGTACAGGTTTTTATGTGAAGTTGTGTTTTCATTTCTCTTGGGTAGAAACCTAGGCATGCAATTGGCTTGCTGCTGCTGCTAAGTTGCTTCAGTCGTGTCCGACTCTGTGTGACCCCATAGACGGCAGCCCACCAGGCTTCCCCGTCCCTGGGATTCTCCAGGCAAGAACACTGGAGTGGGTTGCCATTTCCTTCTCCAGTGCACGAAAGTGAAAAGTGAAAGTGAAGTCGCTCAGTCGTGTCTGACTCTGTGCGACTCCATAGAGAGCAGCCCACCAGGCTCCTCTGTCCACAGGATTTTCCAGGCAAGAGTACTGGAGTGGGTTGCCATTGCCTTCTCCATGCAATTGGCTTGCCAGATGGTAACTCTATGAGGAACTGCCAGACTGTTTCCCAAAGTGGCTACAGCATTTTGTGTTCCCCTCGGCAATTACAAGAGTTCCAATTTCTCCACATCTTCACCCAACACCTATTGCCTATCTTTTTTTTTTTCAGTTAAAAAAATTTTTGGCTGCATGTGCCACGCAGCATATGGGATCTTAATTCCCTGACCAGAGATGGAACCCATGCCCCCTGCACTGGAAGCTCAGAATCTTAACCACTGGACACCACGGAAGTCTCATATTGCCTGTCTTTTTCATTAGAGCCATTCGAGTTTTTTTTTCCTATGAATTATTTGAAGTTAATTGTATGAGTTTGCAAGGGCCAGCATAACAAAATACCCCAGACTGAGGGGCTGAAATGACAGAAAAATTAATTTTCTCACCTTTATGGAAGCCAGAAGTCTGAGATCAAGATGTCAGTTGGCAGGATTTATTTCTTCTGAGGATTCTCTCCTTGGTTTATAGATGGCCGTTGTCTCTCTGCGTCTTCGCATGGTCTTCCTTTTGTGCGTGTTCTAATCTCCTCTTCTTATAAGGACACCATTTATACTGGAGAAGGCAATGGCACCCCACTCCAGTACTCTTGCCTGGAAAATCCCATGGATGGAGGAGCCTGGTAGGCTGAAGTCCATGGGGTCGCTAAGAGTCGGACACGACTGAGCAACTTCACTTTCACTTTTCACTTTCATGCACTAGAGAAGGAAATGGCAACCCACTCCAGTGTTCTTGCCTGGAGAATCCCAGGGACGGGGGAGCCTGGTGGGCTGCCGTCTACGGGGTCGCACAGAGTCGGACACGACTGAAGTGACTTACCTTACCTATTACCTCATTAAAGACCTATCTCTAGGGACTTCCCTGGTGGTACAGTGGTTAAGACTCTACGCTTCCACTGCAGGGGGCCCTGTTCCATCCCTGGCCAGGGAACTAGATCCTGCATGCTGCAATTAAAAAAACAAAATGCATGGTGCAATGAAAGAGTGAAGATCCCTTGTGCTGTAACTAAGACCTGTGCAGCCAAATTAAAAAAAAAAAAGACCTATTTTCAAACACAGTCACATTCTGAGGTGCTGGGGGTCAGACTTCAACATATGGATTTGAGGAGGACACAGTTTAGTCCATAACATGTATTTCACATTATACAAAAAGGAATAAATCATATAATAATGAATATCATGATTCCCCCTTCAACTGTAGAAATAAATTATTTCCGGTATAACCAAACCCCCGTGTATTCCTTCTAAATGTATGCAACAGTTCTGAGGTCTTATTGAATTCTTACAATGAGGCTGGGAGGATGGGATTATCTTCATGAGGCAGCTGAAACTGGAGGTTCAGAGAGGTACGATGGTAAGTCTGAGGCCACCCAGCTTATGAATTTAAGGTGTTCATCCCCAGATTTGTCCCTGCGCCTGAGGAACTCTCTCAGACGTGGCGGAGGGCAGGGGGAGGGGCGGCCGGGTGCCGTATTTATGCGTTTCCTGGCTGGTGGGGTTAAGAAGTTAACAGGAAAGGAAGAAGTAAGTACACGACTGACTGCCTGGGCCGCCCAGGTCTCTCGATTCCCAGGTTTGCAGTCCGCTTCCTCCCAATTTGATGCAGGTTGGCTTGAAAGATCAAGGGTGCTCATTGAGGCTGTCAGGATGCGAAGTCAGGAGCGGTCCGGGTCTGTCTCAGGTTACTTAAATAATTAATGCTAAATGATGATTAGCAAGAAATGCTTTGATCTCCCACCTTGCCTCCTGGAGAACAAAGTCCCTTTCTGGAACTGATTAGGTGCCATGAGGTCATTTCTGATGTGGCGTCTTTCAAATCAGAGATGCTACTGAATCACCCTTGGTCACCGTCCCCCCACCCCCACTCCACTCCATTGGCTGTTTTCACCAGTGGTGATGGATTTGTTTTGATCCGTCTATACTCTGGCCACTTCCTTTTATGACCAAGTGGTAAGATTTGGAGCGGGGGGAGGTTGTCTGTGACCTTAGAGCCAAACTGAGGGAACTGAACTACTTTGAGGCCCGACTTCTGACCTCAGCCTTATTAGTGTGTTGACCTCCCTCACAGCAGCCAGACGCTTCTACCGGGCCAGGCTGCAGGTTGGTTCCCAGAAAAGGAAACTGAGGAAGGAGGTGAGAGGAAGCCACGGTTTTCCTGGAAAGAGAACAGGTTGATGCATTTGCTTCTTAATCTCTAGTGGCCAAATCAGGCTGCCTCTTGAATTTCAATTATTGTCAATTTTTCTGGAGTGGAGGAGCAGAGAGGCTGCAGAGTGTACCAAGAACTCTGACAGCGACATGGGGACAGCCCTCTACAGCAGTTAGTGGATCAGCTTCCTTACGGGGACGTCACCGGAACCACGGGAGGAAGACAGACACACACACAGCTGACATCTGTGTCATGCTTCAGTTCTGCTCTTCCCCTTCCTCCATACTTGGGCATTTAGATCTGGGAGGCCTGATAAATCTGGGGTCTCCCCGGAGCATCACACACAGCCTTTCCCTGAAGGATAGTCACCTAAGTCATTAAAAGAGGCCCCCATGTTCCCCCTCCTGTTCCCACTGCCCTGTTCCCAGCTCCTGTCTCCCCCAAGTAATTAAGTTGATGGTGTACAGTTGAGGAGGAGGATAATGCCTGCCATTTATTGTTGCCTGCTCAGGGCCAGATCATTTCCTACAAAGGCCGTGTGGCCTCATGAGGACCCATGCTCAGGCTGGTGACATCTGCTTTACCTGGGAAATGTTTTTTTTTTTTTTCTAAGTTGTTTCCTGGGCTCCCCTGAGACACTCTTATTCATTAGGTGTTGGTGGGGCCTAGGAATCTGCACTTGTTAAATGCTTCACAGGTAATTCTCATGCACAGTGAGGCTGAGCTCTGGGGTCAGGTACACCTGGACTCCTGGCTCTGCCAGTTACTAACTGTGTGGTCATGGGACAGTCTGAGCCTTAGTTTACTCACCTATGGAAAGGGCTCATAGCGCTTTCCTACAAGGTTGCTGTGAGGGGCTGTCTGCAGAATGCCTCTATAGTAGCCCTTCCATCCGGAGAAGGCAATGGCACACCACTCCAGTACTCTTGCCTGGAAAATCCCATGGACAGAGGAGGCTGGTAGGCTGCAGTCCATGGGGTCGCTAAGAGTCTGACTCTACTGAGCGACTTTACTTTCACTTTTCAGTTTCACACATTGGAGAAGGAAATGGCAACCCACTCCAGTATTCTTGCCTGGAGAATCCCAGGAACGGGGGAGCCTGGTGGGCTGCCATCTCTGGGGTTGCACAGAGTCGGACGCGACTGAAGCGACTTAGCAGCAGTAGCAGCAGCCCTTCCATCAGTGATAGCAATTAGGCTTTTTCATAGTTCTGTTAGTAAATAATAATCCCGAATCTGCCCATCTAGAAGGCAGAAATAGAAGACACTGGAGGAGGAGCTGGGTCAGAAGCAGGTGATTAGTTTAGAGACATTCCCCATCTCTACATGATTACTGGCTGATGCAAAAACTCAATCTCAGGCAAGGCCCTGAATGGCTCAATTTCGCGGAGGTAGTCACAGCTGGCATTTCCCTAAAGGGGGCTGGTTTAAGAAACTGGTTCTTTATGCCTTCTGCACTCCACTGGAGGGAGGAACCCTAGGCCTGTGAGCAGAAGGGTAACTTGTCTTAGAATGTGCGTGAGAGCAGCCTTGGAGATCAGGAACAGGCAGCGGGGAGACCGGCAGCAGGGGCTGTAGGGCGGAGAGGCACAATCCAGGACCCCCACCTAGAGTCCCCAGGGCTTCCCTAAGTGACAGCTAAGTCATCTGTGGAGTTTGGAGGCCAGCAGGTTGCCAGGAGCACAGACAGTAAAAACCCCTGATCACAGAATACCCACAAGAGATGGTCTGCTCATTCTGGATAATGTTGCCTCCAACATCAGCAAGAGAAAAATCCCATTGATGGTCAAAGAACGCCACCGTTTCTTAGAAGCTGGGACCCCAGGTCTCTGACCAGATATATGATCTCTGATTCCAGAATCCGTAATCTCTGAACCATATGACTGGGATCCTATCAGAGCCCCCTGCCTTTTTCAGTTGAACCCAACGATGCTCTGTAAATTGAGCCTCTGTTCAACTCCCCTCCGTGACCTGGTGGGAGGGTGCCAGGATGCCATTTCATTTCCTGCTAAGATCCTGACTGATAGACAGACTTCCCGTTTTCTCCTTCTGCTGGACATCCACATTCTACTCTGCATTTTTTAAAATTTTGTTTATTTTTGGCTGTGCTGGGTCTCTCTAGTTGTGGTGAGCAGGACGACTGTTTGTTGCGGAGCACGGGCTCCAGGCTCAAGGACTCAGTAGCTGTGGTACATGGGCCTAGTTGCCCCCAGGCATGTTCGATCTTCTTGGACTAGGGAACCCATGTCCCCTGCAATTTCAAGGCCGACTCTTAACCACCAGGGAAGTCCCTATACTCTGCATTTTGCTGCATATCTGTCTTAAGCTTCCATTAGCTTCTTGAGACTGGAGCTCATCTTATTAATTTTTTTCTCATCCTTTTTTGTATCCTGTCATGCAAGATTGGTCCCAGAAAATGTTCAGTGAATGAATGAACTTGATCGCAAGGTTTCCCCAGAGCTTCTAGAAGATGAAGTTGTAGTCAGTCAGTTCAGTCTCCTTGCTGTCTTTTACCTGCTCTCCAGATGCCTCAGAGTCATCACTAGTGAAAGTAAGCCTCTCTCCTTACTTTAATTTGTGTGTCCCAGTTGCAGCCAATAAAAGAATGGTGAATAGAAGAGCACTATGAAAGGCTCTTGGTCTTCCCTGGACCCTTTTGTCCCTCACATTTAAGCATCTCCCTTCATCCTCTTGGACTTAAAAAGATCTTATCTCTCACCTGGAACTTTTCAGCTATCAACTGTATCATTTTATTGAAACTTTAAGACAGTGATCAGCTGAAATAACCTGTAATTAAAGTCTGCAGCCCAGGATTTCTTTCTTAGTCTGATAACCTGCTTGGCTGTCTGTGTTAATAATGCCAAAGACAAATTCTTGGAAAGCAATCGAGATACCCAGGGCTTTCCTGTCTTTGGTGGAGTAATTAGAAGGCCTGGCTGGCACTGTAAGTGATTGCTTGCCATTATCATGGTTTTATTTCTAGAACAGTGCTCTATCCTTCAGGCTTTTCCTTTTTTTTTTTTTTTTTATCAAATGGCATTGTATATTTCCTGTTTCAAAGGAGGATACTTGATCATTGACGTTGGAAGTAAGTTGTGACAGCCCTCCCCACCCCAACCCCTGCGTGTCTAATCTGGCTTTATCAGGAAGATGGATGTGTGTGCAACCAAGTGATGTTGTCAGATAGTCTGCTCCCCAAATGTAGGTGATCTAGAGAAAAAAGGGGCACAGTTAAGTGAATACAGGTGAAATATTTGCTTTATTTAAGTTTGCTTCCTGTTACAAAAAGGGGAAGAGGAAGTCCATTTGTTGGGACAAGGGGAACTTTAATTATATACAAAGAAAATAGGTAGAAAGTGAAAGCTCTGGTAAAACCTGCTCTAAGTCACTCACCTTCTTCAATGAATGTAAATGACTAAACAGCAAAGCATGTTGCAGGAATTCAGAGATAATCTCCCTTAAAAGAATGATTTTGGGAGGGAGTATTTAAATTCATTTCTCTCTTAGTTAATATTTATGGGACAAGATGGCAGGAAGGGTTGTGTTGGGGACTGCTCTGGGGAAACTTGTTGGTTTGAGTGTACCCAGTTGATTGATTTTTCTTGGGGAGGGTGTTCTTTTATTTCTTTTTACTTATTAGTTTATTTTTTAAAATTGAAGTATAATTGATTTACAATGTTGTGTTCACTTCTGGTGTACAACAGAGTGATTCATTTTTGTATAGTAAATATTACACATTTTTCAGATTCTTTTCCATTATAGGTTATTGCGTGATATTGAATATAGTTCCCTATGCTATACAGTAGGACTTGTTGTTTACTTATATATAGTAGTTTGTATCTGCTAATTCGTAATTCCTAATCTACCTCTCCCCACTCCTTTCCCCTTTGGCAACCATAAGATTTTCTATGTCTGTGAGTCTGTTTTGTAAATATGTGCACTTGTACCATGTTTTACGTTCCACATATAAGTGATATCAGATGCGTTTTGTCTCTCTCTGACTTTCTTCCCTTAGTATAGTAATCTCTAGGTCCATCTTTTTATTTTATCTTTTATCACATTTCCTTAAATTGTGGGAAAGAGACAGCATAAAATTGACTATGTTAGCTATTTTTGGGTGTACTTGAGTGGCATTTTGAGTGGCATTGAGTACATTCACATTGTTGTTAACCATCACCACCATCCGTCTCCAGAACTTTTTCATCATCTGAAACTGGAATTCTTAATCCCTTAAACACTAAATCCCCATTCCCCCATGTTCTACTTTTTTTATCTCTGTGAATTTGACTCTTCTAGATGCCATGTATAAGTGGAATCATACAGTGTTTGTCTTTTGTGACTGGCTCCTTTCACTTAGCATGTCTTCAGGGTTCATCCATGCTGTAGCATGTGCCAGAATCTCTTTCCTTTTTAGAGCTGAATGGTTTTCCATTGTATGTATATACATTTTATTTACCCATTTATCTGTCGATGGGCACTTGGGTCACTTCCACCTTTGGCTGTTATAAATAATGCTGCTGTGAAAAGAGGTGAGTGAAAATCTTTTCAAGTCCTTATTTTCAGTTCTTTTGGGTACATACCTAGAAATGAAATTGCTGGAATCATAGGATAATTATGTTTTAATTTTTGGAGGGGCTGCCATACTGTTTTCCACAGTGACTGCATCAAGCATTCCTATCAACAGTGCACAAGGAGTTCCAGTTTCTCCACATCCTGGCTATTGTTATTTTCTGTTTGTTTGTTTTTCATAATAGCCTTCCTAATGGGTATGTTGTTTTTCAACTAACTTTATTTTTTATGTTCAAGTATTCTTTAGAGTATTACAGACATCATGTCATTCCATCCCTCAATACTTAGGTTTGCATCCCTGAAAAATAATATTTTTCTCCATTCTTGAAATAACATTATTATACCTAGCAAAACTGACAGTTCCTCCTGATGCTGAGTCATATAAATTATCTTTTACAGCTACTTTGTTCAAATCAGGATCCGCTCCAAGAATCTGTTCTTAATTCTCTTTTAATCTTGACCTTTCTCAGAATATTGATTGGTAGAGAAGATGGAACCATGTCCTGAAGAATATCTCACCTTATGCATTTGTCTGATTGCTTCCTCATGGTGATATTTAGCTTTTTCGTTATCTCTTGTAATTTCTGTAAATTAGAAATTAGGTCTAAAGGTTTGGTTAGATTGAAGTTAAATATCATAGGCAGTGGATTAAAGCAATGGTGGTCTGATTATTCCCTCATCATTCAATTACGTTCATCCCTCTTTGCTCCAGAGAATAATCTGGAAGGGAATACATTAGGCCCTTACTTCCATTTACCACTCACTGATGATTTCAACACCAGTTATCATTCTTTTCCTGTATCAATAATTTTCTCAAGAGCTGAAAATAAACCTTTGGGACTCCTCTGGCAGTCCAGCGGTTAAGACTCTACGCTTCACTGCAGGGTGCCATGGGTTCAATCCTTGATCGGGACCTAAGATCCCTCACACTGCACAGCACAGCCAAAAAAAAAAAAAGAAAATGAATCTTTGAAGTATTATCATCCCTCCGTTATGCACTAGCTGGCTTTTTTTCTGCAGTTTTCCCTCATCAATGGGCACTTCCCTTGAATATACTTCCTCCTGAAAAGGCTGCACACATGCTTAATTCTTTCCCTTTAAACACCAATTTTCAAACTAAGGAGTTGGTATAATGGTTGCTTCAAATGGTGACAGATGAGTTTTGTCAGACTTTTTCTATTTTGAGTATCTTGGTAAACTCATGGATTTTCATAGATCCAAGGGGCTTGTAGAGGCAAATTGGCCTGCTGGAGCTGAGCCATTTTTAAAGGAAAGCAAGAATGTACGTGAAGAAGGCAGCCAGAGTATATGTGTGAGAGAGCGTGTGTGTCTCTGTCTGTTCCCCCATCCCTGCTCCCAGCCATACCAACCAGTGTGTATTCACATTTGTTATGCGTCCTTAAGTGAAGCTTTCAAGTGCTGTCAAAGCCCATCAGACCCCCATGGTGACTGTTAGCAGCTCATTTAGGAGGTGATTCAACTATCACCTTGGTTTGTAAGTTTCAACCTGCTCCAGGGCTGAGTGGCTACATTTCCTAACCAGGTTACCTTTCAGGGACAGGAACAAAGATCACTCTTAAATGATACCTGATGAAAAGGAAAAAAAATTATGTGTGTGTGTGTATGTATATACAAATATTTGTTGTATATAAATACAAATATATATACAAATATTGTATATATACATATATACCCAAACACATGTGTATATATATACAGATACACTTTCTAAAAACTTTTTATATTGGAGTATAGCTGATAAACAATCTTATGGCAGTTTCAGGTGGACAGCAAAGGGACTCAGCCATGCATATACATGTATCTATTCTCCCCCAAACTCCCCTCCCATCCAGGCTGCCATGAAACATTGAGCAGAGTTCCCTGTGCTGTACAGTAGGACCTTGTTGGTTATCCATTTTAAATATAGCAGTGTATACATATCCATCCCAAACTCCCTAATACATAATTTTTAAAATTGAAGTAAAATTCAGTTAGCATAAAATTAGCCATTTTAAAGTACCAATTCAGTGACATTTCGTATTTTCACAGTGTTGTGTAAGCATCACCTCCTTCTAAACCCCAGGATATTTTCATCACTCCCCAAAGAAACCCCGTGCCTATTAGAGGGTCATTTTCCATTCTCCCATCGCATCCCCACCCAGCCCCTGGCAATCATGAATTGGCTTTTGGCCCCTGTGGATTTTTCTATTCTGGACATTTTATATAAATGGAATCATACTATATGGTGTGTTTCACTTGGTGTGTTTTCAAGATTCAACACGTTGTAGCTTGTATCACTACTCCGTTGCTTTTATGGCTGAATAACATGCCATTGTATGGATATACCACATTCTGTTTACCTTTCATCGATGGACAGAATTTGATTTGTTTCCGCCGTTTGCCCATTGTGAACAGAGCTGTTAATTTTCCTCCTGTTTTGCCTCTTCACTGTCTGCGTTATCGTCCCATTTTGAGTAAGCTTTGTATTTGGTCTTTTTAAGTCTTTATAACCTGGTCTTCCAAGGTCTTTCTTTGAAGGATGGTGGGATGGACAGTGAGGGGTGCTCTGACTACGAAGGAGACCAAGGGCAAGATTTGGTCTTGTTAAGAAAAATATTTGGGGGGTCTTCCCTGGTGGTCCAGTGGTTAGGACTCAGTGCTTCCATTGCAGGGGGCAGGGGTTTGATCCCGGGTTAGGGAACTAAAATCCCACATGCAAAGTAGACAGGGGGAAAAAAAATTACGAAAGTCCTGCATGAGGGAATTCCCTGGTGATCCAGTAGTTAGGACTCCATGCTCTCACTGCAGGCATACAGGTTCAGTCCCTGGTTGGAGAACCAACATCCCACATACCAAGTACTTCGGAAAAAAAAAAAAAAACAATAAAAAAAATAATAAAAAGTCCTGGTTATAGGCCCAAATTAGGCTGGCATTTTATGTACTTGTAGTCCCTATTTTCTGGGGTGGGAGGTGGGATTGCAAAGTGAATCCATTAATCTTGTATGAATTGTCCAAGCGCTCAGCCTTAACCTAGATTTGTGTAGGGAAATGAATGGAAAGGGAAGTAACTTTCTAAGGTCAGTGATTGAGTTGGAAATGGGATGGATGGCAGGAAACATTTCTCAGATCAGTGCTAGTCACCTGTTAAATTAGTTAATTTTTTAAAAAAATCCTGTGCACAGTCACAAATCTTCCAGTGAATGTAAATATTTATTGGTTGATCTTTGTAATGTAAGGAGACAGTATTAGGAGAAGAACTCTATTTAAGAGAAAGCTTGGTCTCTTTAAAGGAGCCATCTGACAGATATATGTGGGTTTTAAATGCTTGTGGAATGATTCTCCAGGGGCAAAATAAAAAGCAATTAACATTAGTAATTTCCTTAACCGAAATCAGTGCAGCCCTTGGTCTGTCATACAGTGACTCTTTGAACCATAGTTTTATCCAGGCAGCTCTGAAATTAGTCCTAAATTGCTATGTGACACGATGCAAAATTTTTCTTATTTATGTTTTATTAGAAAAATAACTCTCCAAAAGACCTACTTCTTGGGCTGTGAATGGGGAACAACCCATTGAAGAACAGAGAGACAAGTGGTAAAATAATAGTAAAATAACTGAAGCATGCATTCTGTATTGCTTATTAAACATACATTATTACGTATGTTAGGAAGCAACCCTCCAAGTCATTTTTGTTCCTTCTTTAGGGGCATGTTTACAAATGGTGTCCCTTGGTTCAGGAGTGTGCCAGCCAGTTACTGGTCTGGACACGGGAAATGCATTCTTTTTCCCTGTCCTGATCCTCTGGAAAAGACTGTTTCCAAGTTTAGCCATGCCCTTTGTGACATGGATACAAGGAAATGGGGCACATGCCAGGGAGACCCTTCCCTAGGGAGCCCAGAGTCCAGGGGGCATTTATTCAATCTGTCCCTTTCTTACTGGTCCTGGACATGAGGATGGAAAGGACTGGAGGGGACAGCTGCCCTCTCCCTTCCACCTTAGGTCACTGCCCATCTCTGCCCTGGGACAGCCTGCAGTCCCTCAGATGGCTAAGTCTGGGCAAAATCTCTGGGCAGACTGGGATCACTCCTCAAGTCTCATGATCTAATAGGCAGACCAGAAAATTAAATGACATTCAGAGAAAGCGAAGAAGTGGGTGACACTTGTGACTGAGGCAGGCTTGTCTTCCATTTCTTCCTCACTTGGTGAAAATTTTGGACCCTCCTGGCTCAGGGCAAGCACCAGTTGCCCTGATGGCATTAGCTTTGGGGAACTGTTTCTAAGAAAGCCAAAGAAACCTTGGCTAAGTGGAGCTGGGAGACCGTTCAGTTCTTAGGGTCCCTGGAAGAGGAGGTTGAAAGGAAGAAAGGATGAGCCTAAGGCACAATATAAATGCTAAATTTTAAGGTGGTAATTCTGGGCAAGTAAATAATATATTTTGTATATAGTCCAGTACACTATCAATACAAAAGAAACGCTGGGTAGTTGTGTGTACTAGTTAGCTAAAGGAAGTTTTGATCAAGGAGGTAAAGATGCTAAAAGGCTCTTTGCAAGTGTCAGAAGAGGAATTCTTAAGAGGTGTAAGGGCAGTGGCTGCTGGCATGAGACTTGTTAAAATTTGAAGAGGACCCACCACATTGTCATATCTTATTCCTGGCTTCCTCCTTTCACATCAACCTCCACAGATCCATCAGGCAGCAATCTGGTTACCAAAACCATGCCTCCCTGTCCTGAAATTGAATTTGAACTGAGAACACAGAATTTGCAAAATTTAGTCAGGGACAGTTAATTTTCCGCATAAATCTTGAGTATTTCACTTGGATTATTACACTGGTCTCACATGGCATCCTCCTGTCTTGATTCTGGCATTAGTGCAATGTGATTAACAGCCCAGGCTGCAGGCTCCAGCTGCTTATAGGTTCAAATCCAGGTCATTTCACTTCCTAGCAGCCATGTATCTCAGTTTCCTCATCTGTGAAATGGGTGAACGGTAGAACATACCTCATGGGGCTGTCTAAAAGAATAAATGAGATATATCTACACTACACTTAGCATGGGATCTAGCCCTTCAATCATGCTTAGTAAACATTAGCTCCTCTTTTTGCCTGGACCCCTAGAGGGGGTCTCTGGATGGTGTTTTATAAGGAACCCTGGGCTTCAGAGCTACTTTCCAATTTTCTCTGGGCTTCCTCACCTTTTCTCTAGGCTTTCCTTACCTGTGAAGTCAGGGACAGGGGTCTCCAGTGAGGCCCCTTTTAGCTCAGAAATGATGTGACAGAAGGAAGAAAGTTTTGTGTTAGCTGTAGCTTCTGTTCATTAACACTTTCCCTTTCTCTTCTTTGAACCATGATAAATGAGAACTGTCTTTTTACTTCCTTAAATACAGAAGTGAGCTTTTGAGAATTCTCAAAAGAAATCAGCCCAAAGACAGGTCTAAATAATCTTGTACTCCTGCTAGATAATGAGAAAAACCTTTGAGAAGAAGTCCTGTTTCCATACCTCTCTCTTGATATATTGTGCTATTTGTATGTTTCTGTATCCTGGCAGTTTTGACCAATTACAGTGAAGTGAAAGCATGATTAGCTTTTTTTTTTTCAGCCCCTCCTCTTTCTTTAAGGGACTTCCTGCTAGGTTGAGTGGCCCCTGAGAGTTCACGGACTACATCAGATAGAGACTTTAACCAGACAAGGTAGTTTTATAAAGGCTGAGACTTTGAGGGGTGGATTGAGATGGAGGGGGTGTATTCTTTTCAAAACGATGTTTTTGTTGTTAACCTTGAATGAATTGTGAAAAATGTAAGAAGGGAGAAAGGTAATTCAGAAAAGGTATGTTTCAGTAAAGAGCAAGTTGGCTGGGATTTGTTTTCCCCCATAAGTGTCAGTGGTTGTATAAATTTCAGACTTTAAAATCCACTCAGTAAAACTGACATCCCTGTTTATTCACTCTGGCTGACTCCCTGATAGAAACCTCCTGAGTTTTACATCCATCACTCATTTTGCCTTCCTTGAAAGCCCAGGGCATGACCTGCCTGTGGGTCCCTTCTGTTCTCAGAGTGGATTTCATGGCCCATGGCCTGGGCATGAATAACAGTTGGACAACACTGCAGAGTTGGTCACCAGGTTTCACAGCTAATGAGCTTTTTCTTGGGAAAGCCTCAGATTCCTTGGTTGGGCAAACCCTCCCACTTTACAGATGAAGAAACGGGTGCATGTATACATGTTTAGTGTCACCTTGGACATCCTAATTAGATGATGAGTATGCCAGCTACCTAGCTAAGGCAGTCTGGTCCTTAGCTTGAGTTTGGCTGTGGTTTTGATGCTTATAACAGAATTGCTCACTCTAGCTAATGGTCACTGAGCTCTTCCTTCAGAGTAAGGACTACTGGCCTAAGTACCCCCTAGACTTTTTTCTTTTTTTTAAATCAATCTCAATCTGTATTTCCAGTAACAGTTTTCTACAGGAGTGGGCTGCTTTAAGCGTTAGGAATGTTTCCAGTTTAAGAATTTAGAAACCCACACCTTCTGGGCCAGCTTCAGGCACAGCAAGTCTTCTACGAGACTGGGTTCTGGCCTGCCCTCACCCCTTTCGAAAGCGACCCTTGGGCACCTCACCAAAGGGCGGGCTGTGGGTGGGGTCCTGTCCAAGACAGTAGGGCGCCCACCTCAGAGCAGAATGCATTCATGGTGTTCTGTCTGGCAACCACCCAAGTCAGTACTGCTCCCGCCTGTACCACCACGCCGCATTTAACGCTGACTCCCTCGCGACCTGGAAAGGCAAACCTGAGGCCAACGTCAGGGGACCAGCCTAACCGAACTGCTGGCGTCTTGCAGAACTGGCTCCCTAGACCGTACCCAGGCCAGCGGGCCCGAAGAGGGTACGGGACTGCCGGGTTCGCAGGCATATCAGGTCGTGGTCTCAGAGCTTGTGCAAACCCGAGAGTCCGTGTGCCCGCTGCCGGGGCACAGGGACCCGTCCCTGGTGTCGCGTGCAGGGCCGTTCCCCGAGGCCCATGCACCCCGGGGCTCCTGTAAGACACCCCGCAGGACCACACAAAAGACCCCACCCCAGGTCGGGCGTGTATTTCCTGTTAGAGACGCGCGGCGTGCAGCCACCCATGTGCATCCCGCGGCGCGCGGGCCGGGCGGGGCGCGGGGCACGCCCCCACGCAGCCCCAGTCCCCCAGCTCCGGCCGCGAGGGGCCGCCCTCGGCGGGCCCGCCCCCGTGTCACCGCAGGCCGGGCTCCCTTTGTGTGCGGCCCGAACGCCGGGGCCGCGCCATTGGCCCGCCGGCCCGGGGGGCCAGCCCCTTCCTGGCTCGCCTCATGCATATGCATGAGCGCCCCGGCCCTCCCCACGCCAGCCCCTCTCCGCCCCCTCCCGCGCGGGCGTGCGAAGCGCGCGGCGCGGCTCCCTCCTCGCGGCAGCGGGAGCCCGAGCCCGAGCCCGAGCCCGAGCCCGAGCCAGGGCGAGCCGAGCCTGCTCCGGGCGGGCGGCGGCGGCGGCGGCGCCGCTCCAGCCATGTCAGCGCGCGCGAGCCTGGGCCCACCATGAGCCATGGCCATGTCCGTGAGCGCCGAGGACGACGACTATGAATCGGAGCCGGACCAGGTCTGTGGCCCGGGGTGGGGTTGAGGGAGGGACCCGCCACCCGCCGGTTCGACCTCCCGACCGACCGACTGACGCGCCCCGGGCGGCCGCGACGCCGCCGCCGCCACGATGAGGAGAAAGTTTTGCAGTCGCCGCCGGCGGAGCTGCCAGGGCCCGGCCCGAGCGGGGCGTGGAGGAGCGCGGCAGGCCGGCGGCCACCCGGGCGCCGCGGGCCCCGCAGCCGGCCGGGGCAGGGGGCGTGTGCGAGCGTCCGTGCGTGAGGGTGGCTGGCCGTGCCGCGGGGACAATGTGGGCCTCGCCGTCGGGCGGGCCCTGAGGGGCGCGGGCCACGGCCCGCGGGCAAGTTGCGGGCGCCGGCGCGGGCGGCCGGGCGCGCCTCGCCTTCCCCTCGCGCCCTCGCCCGCGGCCCACGCGCGTGCCGGCCGCCCCGGGCGCACCCGAACCTGCAGGCGACGGCGCCTCCTTCCTTTCTGTTTGCAAAGTTGCACCGGGACCCTCGGCCTCTGGGCTGGAGGACGCCCGCGGCCCGGAGGGTGGGCGGCCCGGGGCCCGTGGGCCCGACGGCCCGAGCTTTTGTCTGGGCGCCGCGCGCCGGCCGCCCGCCGTGGGCAGACGGAGACAGGAAGGGGTACGAGGCTCGGGCCGGCGCGGGGAATCCGGAACCCAGCGAGTCCGCTCCGCGGCGGCGGCAGCGGCGAGAGGAAGCCGTGACCCCAGATGGCAGTATTTGGCCTCGGTTGGATCTAGAAGGGAAAGCAACCTCTCTTGGGACCAGGGGCTTGAAATCTGTATAAAACAAAGCCTTGGGTGTGTTTACGGCGTGAAAATTTACTCCGGGGAGATTCGTGTTTAGGAAGCAGGGGAAGAAAGTTGAGGTTTTACGAAGTAGAATCTGCACGGTATTTGAAACAGGGCACCGGCTTGGTAGACTTGTCTGAGGAATTAAGCATTGACGGGTTGAGTTATCGTGTGGGCATGAGACTAGGTGAATAAGATGCTTACTTATAATCCCGGGTGCATTTCCTCAGTGGAATGAAGATGTTTTGGAATGTTCAGGCCAAGATGTAGGAACGTTTTTTTCCTTCTATCAGGCGTGGTTGAGGAAGTACTATATATACTGCACGTAAGTCGTAACACACATATTATTAAGTGGTTTTATGTAACAGAGACGAAGTTAAAGTGCATTTTCTCAGTTTTGCTGGACGTTTTTCAGGCTCATCGTGTATCTTATGATGTGTTCCTGAATCTCACTTGTCTTCTGGATCGGATGAACCCAGAGACAACCCAAGTGGTTTTGCCTTAAAACTTTCATCAGGGCAGAAGCATAGTCTGTGAGGTTCTCAGTTCTTGCTGCTTAGGTTCATACTTCAACTCTTCCTCTGAAAATTTTCAATTCAGTGTGGGTCTGCCCAATCCCTGCCAACAGCATACCCTTCCTGCATCTGGTCACTCATAAGACATCTGTATTCAGTATTGATTGTGTTTTGGTGTGTCGAGTGAGGTTCCTGTTACCTCTTTTGTTTTGGTTTTTAATTTGGCCACACCCTATGGTAGACACTACATGGGACAGGACCTCTGTACGTCTCTGGGCTTAAATCACATTTTCACTTTTTTGCCACTCCTGAGAGGACCCATACTCCCTGTAGGCAGATTTTTCCCCCTCCTGCTCACATCAGTCAGCCTGACTGTGGCACAGTTGTTAGTAACGGAAGTTCTCCAGGTTGCCGTGTTCGCTTTAAGATGATGCTACCACTCAGGAGCATTGAGGGAGATGACCTGTAAGCCAGGCCAGCCAGTGGGCAGAAGGTTTTCCCCAGAGTCCCAATAGAGAAGTTGGCTGTCAGCCACAGACCCTGCATTTGCCAGCCCTCCAGGTCATGGCTCCCTGCTGCTTGCCCTCCCACCCCCAACCCTTTCCTCAGCCCCAGTATTTCTTGGATCTGAGAAGAGCGGCTTCCTCTGAGGCAATTGTGTCTTCCACATGGGAGCCAGAGTCTCTGGATGGAATCTGCAGCTCACAGACTGTAGACCCCGCTCTCCTCTAAAGTCTCCTTCAAGGAGGGGCAGAAGTCTTGGAGTGTGGGCATGCAGGTATGCTTGGTCACCTGCTGCGGGTCACCTGCTGCGTGAAGGGCCCCAGTGGAGGCCCTGTCAGGAAGCTTCTGTTACCTGGTCTGTCCCTGCAGCTGAGCCTGGCCCCTCACCTTTGATCAGAATTTTGCCTGCTCTACCTTAAAAGTCTCTGCACTTCCTTGGTCCCCACTGGAGGGTGCTGTCCAGTCCTGGGCGGCTTCAGGCTTCCTTACGCATGTACCGCCAAGCTGGCCTTCTGCCCCGCACCTTCCCACAGTACCCTGCGCCTCCCTGCTCCCAGTGTTGGGCGCATTCAATGGGAGAGACCCTTGGTTGGGCCTTCTCCCATGGACTTCCTTTGCTTCTTCAGTGCAGAATGTGCTGGAAGATTCTTTTCAGCTCTGATTTTTTAGTTTGAGGGCTATTAGTAAGGAGAATCTCATCTTGTGTGTGTTTTTTTTTTTAACTGCTAAAGAGTAAATACCATTATTCCTTTTTTTTTCCTTTTTAACTAAAATGATTACTTTTTAACTAAAAATGATTACTTCTTGTTTGTTAAAAATACTGATTAGGGGAACTTGCCTGGTGGTCCAGTAGTTAGGACTCTGTGCTTCCACTTCAGAGAACACGGGTTCGATCCCTGGTTGGGAAACTAAGATCCCACATGCTCCGTGGCACGGCCAAAAAAAATTTTTTTTAGGAAATTATGATGAAGAAGATCTCAGAAATTTATATGGCTGAAACCACTGCACTATTCTCTGTAACTGTTGTAAGAATGACATTTTCATATGGGTCCCTGAACCCTCCCCAAATTACATACAAAAGTTTTATGACCTTGTGTGTATGTGCGTTTTTCTGGGATAAAGGTCCCCAGCTTTCCTTGGATTCTCCAGAGGCCCACCCCTCCCCTGGGTTTCTGGTAGCTCCTGTGTTTTTATTCTCTTGCTCCTTACTCTTGGTGTATAAACAAACCCAAGCCCTCCCTGGAGTCTGCAGGTGTGTGTTAAGGGGCCTGCAGCTCAGCTCAAAACCACCCTTTCCTGGGATGTCCATTATGCTTGAAGATCTGGGAACAGACATGATGTTGAAAAAAATCTGTTATACAACTGAAGGTAATGTTAGCATGACAGATTTCCCTGCTGTTTGGGGGCTCTGGCTACCCTTCTTGGGGCCAGGTGTCAGTGGGCTGCTGTGAGGGGCAGTTTGGTGGGGAACACCAAATCATAAAAACAGACACAGCCGCGCTTACTGTTCTCTGACCGACTCCTCTCGACAGTTGAAACTCTGGCCTGCTCCCTCCTTGAAGCTCTTCCGTCTGCGATGCCACGAACTCCTGCTGCTTCTCCTGCCCTTCTGGCAGTTCCTCAGTAGGGTGCTCTTTGTCACCCGGCCCTTGGATGTTTTCTGTCCTGAAGGTACTGCTCAGGACCCTGTGGTCCACGCTGTCCATTCTCCCTGAACAACCCTGTGGACTTAAGTCGTTCAGCACCACACGATGCTGATTCCCAGCTGTGTGCCTCAGCTCTAGTCCCTCCTGGCTGCTTGCTACTGGCCACCTTCTTTGGATGTCTCATGGGCTCCTCGGATTCCATGTGTCCACAGCGGATTCGTGTTCTCTCCTCTCTCCTGCTGCTCGAGCCTGAAACCTCAGAGTCTTCCAGGACTCATCCTGTTTGTAAGCCCCACCTGCACCCAGCCTACCGGGTCTTCTAAACCGGCTCTGCTTCTAAAACACCCCTGAATTTTTCCGTCGCTGGCATTCCTCCTGTGGCTTCTACCCCAGCCTTCACAACCCTCGACCTGACTGCTGTAGCATCCTCAACTCATATCCCTGTCTTTCATCTTGCCCACCACCCAAAAACTTCACTCCCCACAGTGCAGCCAGAATATAGTAGTTTTGTTCCTGTACGCAAAGCCCTTTAAGTGCTCTTTATGCAGAACACCATAATGTGGTCTATGGGGCCCTGCAGGTTTAGGCTCCTGCCACCTCAGGGCTGTTTTCCAGCAGCCATATCAAGCTATTCCTTGTACGGGTCATCTAGCTTCTTCTCTCTATCTTACTCTTCCTTCTGCCTAGAATATTCACTCCTGAACCCCACCCCTCCTCCTGGCCTGCAGCAGCCTATCTTCTCTCTAAAACTCACTTTAGTCACAGCCACTGTGTGTGACACTTGTCTCAGCCTCTCTTCCTCGTGAGATGAGGCACTTCAGGGTCAGCATGCCAGGGTCCAGGCTGTAGAGCCCCTGCCTGGGTATCTTGGCTTCTCGTTTATGGGCAGTATGACATTAAGGAGATCACTTAACTGCACTGTGCCTCAGTTCCCTTATTTCTAAATGGGTGTGTGTGTGTGTGTGTGTGTGTGTGTGTGTGCGCTCAGTCATATCCAACTCTTTGCAACCCCATCAACTGGGGCCCACCAGGCTCCTCTGTCCATGGAATTTTCCAGACGAGAATACTGGAGTGGGTTGCCATTTCCTCCTCCAGGGGATCTTCCAGACCCAGGGTCCAACCTGTATCTCCTACGTGTTCTGCATTGGCAGGTGGATTCTTTACCACAGAACCACCTGGAAAGATAATAATTCCTCCCTCATAGATTATCAATACAAATATTGAAAAAGAGTGTTACTTCAGTAAATGTTCGCTTTTGATTTTATCATCATTGTGTTGCAGTGCATATTTATGCAGTAACACATCTTTCTCCCCCTAGACTGTAGTGCCTTTGAGAGTAGGGAACAAACACACCATACTCAGGTTTGTAGTCCCAGCACCCAGTATCGAGTCTGTATATAATTCACAGCCAGAAGACAGTTGAGTGGGTAGGTGGGTGGGTGTGAGTGTGAGGGGGTTAATGAATGAGTCTCTGGCACAAATCACATGCTTTATTGGCCTAGTTTGGAGAAATTTTTTCATGCGCTTATTGCCCATTTCTTATATCTCTTTTTGGAGAAATATCTGCTTAAATCCTTTGCCCCTTTTAAAACTGAGATAGTTATTGGGTTTTTTTTTTTTTTTTTCAGTTGCGCCAGGTCTTAGTTGCAGCATGCAGGACCTTCATTGCTATGTCCTGGATCTTTAGTTGTAGCACTTGGGCTCTTAGTTGCAACACGGAGTATCTAGGTCCCTGACCAGGAATCGAACTCAGCTCCCCCTGCATTGGGAGCGCAGAGTCTTAACCATTGGTCCACCAGGGGAATCCCGAGATATCTGTCTTCTGTTGTTGCTGTTTTATACCCTCTGGATACGAGCCCCTTAAGAGATGTATATTTTGCAAATAATTTCTCCCACTCTCTGTACTTCTTACTTGATAGTGCCTTTTTTTTTTTTTTTTGGACTGCATCAGGTCTTGTTGTAGCACGTGGGATCAAGTTCCCTGACCAGGGATCAAACCCCAGAACCCTGCGTTGGGAGCGTGGAGTCTTAGCCACTGGACCACCTGGGAAATCCCTGATAGCGCCCTTTTAAGCACATAAGTTTCAAATTTGAAGGCCGGTTTTATCTTCTTTTGTCATCTGTGCTTTTGGTGTCATATTCAAAAACTCATTGCCTCACCCAAGGTCATGAAGATTTACCCTTAGTTTTTCTTCTAAGAGTTTTATGGTTTTAGCTCTTACGTTAAGGTTGTGTATCCATTTGGGGTTAATTTTTGTATGTAGTGTGATGTGAGTTCAACGTCATCCTTTTGCATGTGGATATCCGTTTATCCCCACACCATTTGTCGAAAAGACTGTTCTTTTCCCCACTGAATTGTCATGACACACGTGCCAAAAATCAGTTGGTTATAACTACTGTATTTATGGGGCTTTACTTCTGAATCCTCAGTTCCAGTGCAGTGATCTGTGTATGTGTCCTTATGCCAGTACCACTCTGTTTTGGTTACTGTGAGTGAAGTGCAAGTCGCTCAGTCGTGTCCAACTCTTTGCGACCCCGTAGACTATACAGTCCATGGAATTCTCCAGCCCAGAATACTGGAGTGGGTAGCCTTTCCCTTCTCCAGGGGATCTTCCCAACCCAGGGATCGAACTGGGGTCTTCTGCATTACAGGCAGATTCTTTACCAGCTGAGCTATCAGGGGACTGTAGTTTCAAAGTAAGTTTTGAAATCAGGAAGTGTAAGTCCTCCAACTTTGTTCTTCATTTTCAAGATTGTTCAGGTTCCTTGCATTTCTACATGATTTTTTTTTTTTTTGGCCATGAAGTATAGCTTGTGGGATCTTAGTTCTCCAATCGATCTGGGATCCAGCCTGCCCCCTGCGTTGGAAGTGTGGAGTGCTAACTGCTGGACCATCAAGGAAGTCCCTCCACATGAATTTTAGAATCAGCTTTTCAGTTTCTGCAGATGAGCCAGCTGAGATTTTCACAGGGGTTGCACTGAGTCTGTAGGCCACTTAGGGGGTACTGCCATCTTAATGGTGGTGTCTTTCCGTCCATGAACGTGGGATGTCTTTTCATTAATTCAGGTTAATCCAACTAATGTTAAATCCCAGTATTTTAGAGATGAGGGATTGAAGGTTCTGCCCATGAATATTCTGGAGAATAGGATCTGATGGGAGGCACTTAGTTAATGTTTGTGGAATGAATGAACTATCTCAGTAGTATTCCTTTAAAAAAATTTCATTGTTTAAAACTTTCTTATCAATAACATTCCTTTTAAGGATGATACTTATGAGATGTTGATGGGGAAAAAGTGTTGGAATACTTAAGATTTGTGTGGGTTCAATTTTCCTAACCAGATGGAGCTGAGACTATGAGTCCTGAGCTGATAAAATCAACAAACCTTGGGGTTTGGGAGACTGCTTTGTTTATATGTGAAAGTCAGTGGTCGCTACTATTCCCTTTTGCTGAGAAGAACACTTCAGGCTGAAATTAACAAAGGAATATCCTGGGTTATTTGAATAGAGGTACAGGTAGGCTAGAGTAGAATGGAGTATTGGTTTGGGCTTCCCTGGTGGCTCAGGTGGTAAAGAATCCAGCTCCGGTGCAGGAGACCTGGGTTTGATCCCTGAGTTGGGAAGATCCAGAGAAGATCCCTGGAGAAGGGAATGGCAACCCACTCCAGTATTCTTGCCTGGGAAATCCCATGGACAGAAGAGCCTGGTGGGCTACAGTCCACAGGGTCATAAAGAGTCGGACACCAAAGTTTGGGACCAAAAGAAGTTTGGGAACGTTTAGGTGTTACCCAAAAGAAGTTAGGTTAGAAGCGTCACCTTCCCTAATAGAGACCTTCTGATCTTACCTGTTGATTTTCTCAGCGGTCTTTATAAGGCTCCTGAATTTCAGGTGTTGCTCAGTTGACTCCTGCTGGCCCACGAAGCTGCAGGCTGCAGCAGCTTCTCTGGAGGCCTGGCAAAGAGGGCCTGAATCAAGGTCTCTGGAAGCAGCCGCCCTTAAACCTCTTCCTTTGAGGCGTTGTCTGCCGTTGACTCTTGTCATTTTCCAGGATGTCTCAGCTGCCATCAAGATCCAGACAGATTTGGTTTTCCCATAGCCTGGGAAAGTGCTTCTTCAGATGAAAATGAACTTTGGGAAGCAAAGGAAAGTGGGTTTATTTCAGAGTCAGGTATGAGCTTTATGACTGGTTGAATTGACCCAACTCTCTTAGTTCCAAGTGGCCAGTGAGGCCAGGGGTACTCAGCGGCTGTTTATACCTGATGCTCCTGAGTGGGAGGCAGAAGCCAGTTTTGGACACCTGGGATTTTTTCCCTTCATCAAAGAAGCCAGTCTTTAGACTCTGCTGCTCCAGGGTCAGTGTGTAAGCCCTTGGCCTTGGTTTTGTCTGTGGGGCTGGAGCGTGTGCTCTCCTCTCTGTGCCTGACTTGTAGCTCTGAATCTCCCATGTTTCAGGGATTTGAGGAGTGAGTTGCTGACTGGACTAGGGCTTTTTACCGGAGAGTCTTCTGGGCTGTAAAGAGAGGGAAAAAAAAACCTTCCCGGTCTCCATTTCTCTAGAAACTGATGTCTTCCTCTGCACCTCGTGTCAGCCTCCATTCTGCTAAGGGCATCGAGGCACTAGCTGTGGGCCCGTTCCCATGGATCTGGGGGTGCTCATCCTGCTCGGCCTGCGTGTCACTCTGGTTTATAGTGTTTACTCACACTCGCAGGGTACGCACATCCTCTGCTGGCTCCCTGACCTTGGGCAGGTCACTTGCCCTCTAGCTGCAGTTTCCTCATCTCCCACAGGGTTATTACGGGGAAATTAGATGATGCCCTGTGTGAAGTGATGAGCAGGACGCCAGGCCCCCGGCAAGTGCCCACCTGCACTGTGGTCACCGTCCCTGTCATGGCTTCTTGCTGCTTAGTGTTCGGGTCCACAGTCCCTTACTTGCTGTTCTCAAATCTAGAGACTCTGAAAACTGATTTTTTTTCACTACTCATCTGGCAGCAAGACCTGACCTGAATTGACAGGTGATGCATAGATTGACATACCCCTCTGAAGGTGCCTGCCAGGGCTGTGGAACTGCCCACGTGCATGACTCGCGCCACACACCCCCCCCAACTTCCCTGGGGTGTGTGTGGTGTGTAAGGAGGCCCTCCACAGCTTGCAGGAGGAGTAACTTGCGTTGGGGCAGCCCCGTACCCTGCCTGGGGACACTGGCATGGTCTGGCGGGAGTGGCGGAGTCAGGGCAGGGGCAGTAAGGACACAGGGACCCGTGGATCTGGGTCTGGATGAGAGGGATCACGATTCAGAGAAGATGGTGGGAGTGAGGCGCGATTCTCAGAGAAAGGTGGGCTGTTTTCCTTGCTGATGTGGCTGTAAGTTTCTCAGCAGCCCCTGTAGTTTTTGGGGAGGAGACTGTAAGTGTGTACTGTGGTGGGGGGTCCCCTGAAGGAAGACTTTCTCTGCACTGTGGTACATTGTAACCACACTTCTCAGCCTGGGAGCTGGCGCGGGGCAGGATTTTGCCAAAGGATCCAAGTTTGGCAAGCAACTAAGATGAAAAGGCCGGGATGGACTGAAGCTGGCTAAGAAGGGCTTGAAGCATTTGATGCCAATTAGATAGTTTTGGGAAGAGAGTGCGTCTCCCTGACCAAGGGATGAACCATTTTCCAGAAAATAGAAAGCTGCCCCAGGCGGGACAGACTCTCCATGCCATCCTGGTCTTTCCCAGATCTGATCCCGGGTGGACAGTGTCCCAGCAGCTGGCTTCTGATCCTGGTTTGCAAGAGGCTCTGGAGCTGGTGGCCAGGTCGTAAGGGTCTCAGAGCAGGACATGTGGCTGGCTCGTGCCCTGCTCAGCATTTACCAGCACTTTGTGTTCACCTGTGTTTCTCTGATAGGATTTGGAGCCCATGTGGAGAAGGTCTCAGAAATCAGCTCCTTAGGGTTCCGGTCTCCTTCTCCCGGGGTCTGGTTTATTGAGCGCATGCCAGGTGTCAGCCGCCTTGTTGAGGGACAGTGGCCACAAGCACCCTCCGTAACTGCCTCCCGAGCTCTTGTCTCGAGAAGACTCTCACAGGAGAACGGGCAGTTATGCTGTGGTGGGCCGGAGCGGGCGGTCAGGGAGGGCGGCCAGGAGAAGGCGGTGTGTAAACTGCGCCCTGCAGCCCGAGCTGGCCTTAGCCCGGCGGTGTGCGGAGGCGGCAGTGCTCCTGGCGGACGGCCTCCCCGCGGAGACACAGGTGGCCTGAGGAGCCTGGCCTGAGGCGTGGGGGCCACGGGAGGCTCTTGAGCTGCCCTCAGAAGCAGGGATGTCCCGTGCAGTTTTCTGCGCCTGCCATAATGAAGCCCCAAACAACGGATCCCCTCTGGAGCCTGGAAGTTGGAAGTCAAGGTGTCGCAAGGGCCCTACTTTCTCTGAAGGTTCTAGGCGAGGACCCTTCCTCTCCTCCTCCAGCTGCTGGCGTCCGCTGGCTTTTTTGGCATTTCTCGGCTTGGAGTCAGGAGCCCTCCAGTCATCTCTCCGCCGTCTCTCCGCGTCTTCACATAAGATCTCTCTGCTGCGTCCACGTTCCCCCTTTCACAAGGACACCAGTCCCACTGGAGCAACGTCCCCCTTCAGGCCCTTATTTTAGTGATTTCCTCTGTAAAGACCCTATTTCCGAATAAGATTACATTCTGAGGTCGTGGGGTCGGGACTTCAGTATGTCTTTGCGGGGTGGGGCACACTTTACCGCCTAAACCGCCGTCTTACCAAGTCGCCCGTGTCTTCTCCCGCAGAACCGGGCGGTAGGTCGGCCCAAGGGGAAGCTGGGCCCGGCCTCCGCGGTGAAGTTGGCCGCCAACCGGACCACGGCGGGAGCTCGCCGGCGCCGGACGCGATGCCGCAAGTGCGAGGCCTGCCTGCGGACGGAGTGCGGCGAGTGCCACTTCTGCAAGGACATGAAGAAGTTCGGGGGCCCCGGGCGGATGAAGCAGAGCTGCATCATGAGGCAGTGCATCGCGGTGAGTGCGCCCCGGGCCGCGCTTCTCCCCCGACCCCACTTCGCCGAAGGGCAGCCCTTCCTTCCTCCGGACTGGCACCGTGGAATCCAGGCCCCACCTCCTCCGCGTGGGGCTGGTCTCTGCAGTCCCTCCGCTGAAAGATAGTGTGGCCACAGCAGAAATCCCGGAGGGGTGCTCCCTCCTGGAAAGAGAGGGGGGCCCTAGTGCTGTTTCCAGATTGCTGGCTGCAGGGCTCCGGGACGGTTCTACAATGCGCTGCGGCTCCTTTTTTTTCATAGTCCGATGGTCTTATAATCCTTCCTTCCCTCGATGACCCAGTACTTTGAAGTCTCAGCCATTAAAGATGTCGGGGCAGCCTGTCCTGTCTTTGACCCCGTTGCCAACATTTATGGTCCAGTTCATGATGGTTGTGGGCCCTCCCTTCCTTCCTGTCCTGCCTTCAAAGTCAGAGGTCTGGGTGGAAGGTCAGTGCCCCTCCTGAGGGGGCCGTCCCAGAGAAAGAGGACTGATTTATGGGGTCCAGGAGTGGGCTGCTGGAGAGCCTGTCCAGCCCCTCCAGACCTGGCCTCCTGCTTTGCCCCTGGACAGGGCGGTGGGCACTGACTCTGGCCATTCGGCGGAGTCTCAGCTCTGCCCTGCATCTGCCCTGCACAGACTGACGCACTCTGCCTTCCTTAGGGCACTGTGCCTCCAGCCCCAGGGAGGGAGTGGCGATCTCCCTGCTCCCCGGGGACAGCAGGCTCAGCGGGAGGATCAAGGCCTCCGGCCCAGGTGAGCCCATTGCAGGCCCAGCCTGGCATCGAGGGAGCCTTCCTCCTGTGTCCCTGCTTCTTCAAGCCTGGGGCACCTTCCTCTTCTCCCTCCTACATGTACTGCTTGTATTTTCTGTCTCTGTTTTTAATTGTGGTCAAGAACTTCTGTGACCATTTTTAAATGTACATGTCAGTGATATTACCAATGTGCTTTTTTTTTTTTTAATGCAAACTGATCTGTGCAACTTTTTTATCTTGTCAAATGGAAACTCTATATCCATTGAACAGCACCTCCCTCCACCCCCCACCCCAGCCCCTGGCAACCACCTTTCTACTTTCTGTTTCTAATTGTGACTACTTCTTAGATCTCTTAGAAGTTGAATAAGGCAGGGTCTGTCTGTTTCACTTAGCATTAATGTTCTTGAGGCTCATCCTTGCCAGGGTATTCTTCTTTGTAAAGGATGACTGATATTCCACTGTATGGATATGCTGCATTTTCTCTTTCTGTTCATGTGTTGATGGGCATTTAAGTTGCCCCCACCTCTTGGCTATTGTGAATAATGCTGCAGTGAACATGAGCATGTCACTATCCCTTTGAGATCCTGCTTTGAATTCCTTTGGATATATACTCAGAAGTACCATTGTTGGATCGTCAGTTCTGTTTTTAAGTGTGTGAGGAATCTCCATACTGTTTCCCACAGCAGTTACTCCGTTTCACCTGCCCACCAGTAGTGCACAAGGGTTCCAGTTTCTCCATTTCCTTCTTATTTTCCACAACACTTGCTGTCTCCTTTTTTATGATAGTGGGCATTCCTAGTGGGTGTGAGGTGCTACTTCATTGTGGTTTTGATTCACATTTATCTGGTGATTCCTGATGTCAAGCATGCTGTCATGTGATTGGTGGTCATTTGTAGACCTTCTTTGTAAAATATCTGTTGAAGTCCATTGCCTATTTTAAAATTGGATTGTATTTCTTTTTTTTTTTTTTAAACTTTACAATATTGTATTGGTTCTGCCATATATCGAAATGAATCCGCCACAGTGGATTGTATTTCTGTCCTTGAGTTGTAGGAGTTCTTCACATAGTCTGGATATTAACCCCTGATCAGATACATGGTTTGTAAATATTTTCTCCCATTCTGTAGGTTACCTTTTCCCTCTGTTGACTGTCTTTTTCTTTTCTGTGCAGGAGTTTTAAAGTTTCATGGCTTGTGTTTTTATGACCTGTACCCAGACCATTGGAATGGATTTCAGGGAATTTGAACGCTCCCCTGAAATTAAATACAGATTGTTATCTGTGTGCATGAGTGTGTGTGCATTTTTCTGGAGTGAGGGTCCATGACCTGCTGCATTCTGCACGATTTAAGAGAGGTTGTCCGTAGGGACTCTGGGTTTAGAGAACGGTGTCACCTAAAACCTGGCCCATCAGCGGTGTCCCGGGACAGTCTCTTCCTCTTTGGCTGTGCTTTCTCTTTCACCCCTGCCTTCCCTCCAGGGAACCAGGCCCAGTCATAGGAACCTGTCCCTGCCGTCACCTCTTCTTTGTAGCCCTGCTGTCTGCTCTGGTGCCTGGTTGTAGGAAATCTCGCCTCTGTGTGTCTCCAGTCTGACGTTTCTGGGGCTGATGGCAGTGCAGCCTCAGCCCAGCCCTCTGCCCTCCTCTTCCTCTGGCCTTCCCCACCTGTTGGGGCATTCTTGCCATGTTTTATCCGCCTGTGACCCAGGCAGACCGTCCGCCCCCTCCTGCTTCTCCAGGCCTGTTTCCCTGAAGTGTGGTTCTGCCTCTTCCTGTTGGCAGCTTTCCCTTGCACCCTCTCCCAAGGACACGTTCCCCACTGACTTGACCCTTTCCCGCCGCCAGCACCCTCTCCCTCAAGCCTGGGCCGGGGCTTCCGCTCCCGTGTCTCTGCATTCGCTTGGCCTCTGAGTCTGCCCCTCCTGACCTGAACCAAGGAGCACTCCTTTGTCTTCAGTGTTCCATTCACTTGAACGGAAACGTGTCATGTTATAGACTTTTACTAGTTATCAGTGGAGTGTATATCCTAGCTTATTTGAAGCTGTTCTAACTCAGTTTACTAAAAACTGATCGTGTTTCCTCTGGATTCTGAGTACTGGGAGGCGGGCGTGTATAAGGAGGAGAGAGTGAGAGCCTGCCCACAGGGGTTTACAGTCTAGGACTACATCGGCTGTCAAACTTTGTGGTCTCTGGATACCCTCTTAAAAATTATGAGAACCCCCAAAGAGCTTTTGTTTATGTGGGCTATTTATTTAGTAACATTACTGTAATAAAATTTTTTTAATGTTTTGAATTCTAAATTTAAAAATGACAAGAAACCCACACTGTATGTTAGCATAAACAACATTTTTATGAGAAATAACATCTTCCAAAGCAAAAGGGATGAGTAGGAAAAATAGCATTGTTATGTTTTTGTAAATCTATTTTATGCCTGGTTCATTAGAAAAGACCTGGGTTTTCGCATATGCTCCTGTATTTATTCTCTTGCGGTAATGCTTTAGAAGAACTCTGAGGAAAATTTGGGCTCGTAGATACGTAGTTGGAAAAGGGAGTAGTCTTTTACTGTAGTGTTTTCAGGGAATTGTGAATATTCTGATCCACCACCAGAACGGGACAGGTGGTGAGTGCTCAGGGGTTAGTTGCAGTGTGGAATCTGAAACTGTATCAACATACTTTTCATACTGTTACATTAAAATTCATTAGTCTTTCTTGCCCCTCATGTATTCCTGCATAATATTGTAACATCAGACACTGGACATTTGGAAAATACTGGCTCACCTTAGTTTTTACAGATTTTCCAAGTAGGGGCAAATAGTGTTATACAATGTTAGAAAAATAATAAATGAACACATTTGTTAACACCACCACTAGTGTCCTCAGGAATGTCTTTAAGTATTGGGAAGTTGTCTATTTTATGATGGTTAATGTAAGTTTTCCAAAATTCTGATTTTTGTTTGAAAATTTGTATTTCATCATCTGCAACAAATGTCTTCATTTATTTTTCTGTGACAGGCTCACTTATTTTCATCCTTGAAAAAATGTGCCATTACCACCCCCCTTTTTTTTAAATCAGTCTTCTTTCCAAAAAAACTGATGTTCTGTGGAGAAAGTGGCGAGTTCAGCTCACAGCTTGGTCACAAGTGCTTTTCCTTTAGATAACCGTCATTCTTTGGTGTTCAGCTAAAATAGTTAATGGCTGTTTCCTATTTTGTCATGCAGAATCTGAAAAGGATGTGACCTCAGAGGTCAGACTTTTAATGAAATTACGATGTCCTTAAATGAAACTGGCCATTTCTTTAAGGAACATATAACCAGGAATGGTCCAGTGACCGCCCGGGCATATTGGAGCCTGACACCAGTGGTTTCACCCGCACAGTGAAAAAAGCAGATGGCGTCTTGGTGGTATTCTGAAGATAGTTTGACCTCCCTTTAAAGTCCTGAGGACCCAGAATCCTCAGTCCGTGCTTTGATGGCTGCTGGAGAGATACAGCCTCAGCCCCAACACATCCAGGCTTGGTTTGTGCCCCACCTCCCACTGCAGGTCTTGTCTCAAGTGTGAGGCGGTCCCTGACCTGTGTTTCAGGTCAGCCCTCCTTTCCCTCATCTCTCCCCTGGCCTGGCCCTCCTTGCTTTATTCTCCATTTCCTTTGTCACCATCTAACAGACTCTTCTTCATTTTGTCTGCTTCTCTCTACTAAAATGTAAGCTCAGAATGGCAGAGACTTCTATCTGCCTGGTTCAGTGCTGGAACAGTACCTGGCGTGTGGAGGTAGTACATGGATAAGGATTTGAATGAATGAATGAACGGTGGGCAGCCCTGCGCTGGTTCTCCCAGGGCTCCTGGAAGGCCCGAGGGGAGCTCATTGCCTTTGATCTGTTCCCCAGGGGGTCCTGGCCATGCTGACTTCCCTTGTGTTCTCCCCACCCTTCAGCCAGTGCTGCCTCACACCGCTGTGTGCCTGGTGTGTGGCGAGGCAGGAAAAGAGGACACAGTGGAAGAGGAAGAAGGCAAATTTAACCTCATGCTCATGGAATGCTCCATCTGCAATGAAATCATCCACCCTGGATGCCTTAAGGTGAGCAGGCTTGGGGGCATCGGGCTGCACTGCTCAACACCTGACCCTGGCTCTCTCTGTGGTGCTGACACTGCTCCACTGGGGGTGGTTGGGGTGGAGGGGAGTAAGTTCCTTCCCTGGAAAACCTGGGAGTCTGGGGGATTCTGTGCATCCGAGGATGAGCTGAGAGCAGAAGGGCCTGGACTAGCTCAGACCTTGCACACACCCATGTCTGCACACACGCATGCATGCACATGCACACACTCCACCTGCCAGGACCTCAGACCCACAGAGTTCCCGGAGTCTTGGACCTGGGCCAGAGAGACTGGGTAGTTGGGTTGCCTTTGGGTCTTCTGGGAAAGTAAGGCCTGGGCCAGGAGAGCGCGGGTCGTGTAACAACAGGTGGTTGCATTCCTGTCCTTTGTGCCAGGAACCTGTTCCCTCAGTGTGCCCAGGACAGGCCTGCCTTCAACCTGGGGACTGTCATGCTGGGCCTGCCCTTCTTAGGCAGCCGGTTCCACCTTTGAAAGGAATCAACTGCTCTGGGCTGGCACATACCTCACACTTCTGTCTCAAGTGAATGTCATCATACCTGGCACCTCCCGCCAGCCCAGGTGTATCTCTGTTTAGAGAGATGAGGGTGGGTCCACCAGTGGGCCCGCCTCAAAGGGTGCTTCGACTCTGTCACCTTTCCCTCAGTGACGTTAGCGGAGGTTTATTTTGACACTTATCCCCTTTTCCCCAACATACCCACCTCCCACTCTGAAAAGGGTGCCTCGACTTGCCCCCAGCCCCTGGTCACTTCTCTCTCTCTTGGATCTGAATCTCCAGGAGAACCGGGAGAGCACATTTGACTGGCTGATACCAAGCACCCAGTATGGTGCAATGAGATGAGTGAACAGTTTGTGGGTCCTTGCTGGGTGCCAGGCCCTGAGCTAATTGCTTTCACTAGGTTACCTCATTAAATTCTTACATAACTCCAGGGAAACAGGCACATTCCATTTATGGCTGAGGGTACTTGTCCACGGAAATGAAGCGATTTGCCCAGGATCATGGAGCTAGAAGAGGCACAATCAGGATTTGAATCCTGACCTGAATCCAGAGCCACCGTCTTTACTACTCTTGTTTTTTCTTGGTCAAAGGTGGTATGGAAATAGCATTTGGGAGGGGGGTGTCAATGCCTGGGGCAGAGCTGGCCTTGTTCCCCACCTCTTTGCTTGCTGACTGGTGTGTGTCCCTCCCAGATTAAGGAGTCAGAGGGCGTGGTCAACGATGAGCTTCCAAACTGCTGGGAGTGTCCCAAGTGTAACCACGCCGGCAAGACCGGGAAAGTGAGTGCCGGGCTCCAAGTCCCAGGGGTCAGCCCGGGAGGGGTAGACCTTGGCCTTGCCAGACCCAGCTTGTCCCCGCCACGGCGACGTCGGCTGGGAGGGGCTACTGCGGACTCTGGGGCAGGGGCAAGTCCAAAGATATACAGTTGGTGTGTTCCTTCTCTGTTTTTGGCCTACAAGCAAAAGCGTGGCCCTGGCTTTAAGTACGCCTCCAACCTGCCTGGCTCCCTGCTCAAGGAGCAGAAGATGAACCGGGACAACAAGGAAGGGCAGGAGCCTGCCAAGCGGAGGAGTGAGTGTGAGGAGGCGCCCCGGCGCAGGTCCGACGAGCACCCCAAGAAGGTGCCCCCCGACGGCATCCTGCGCCGAAAGTCGGACGACGTGCACCTGAGGCGGAAGCGGAAATACGAGAAGCCCCAGGAGCTGAGTGGACGCAAGCGAGTACGCTTAGGGGCAGGGGGCAGGGGGCGGGCAGCGAGGGGTGGCCTGGCTGGTCCCGGATGCAGGGGCGCCCGGGCGGGGGTGGGGACGGGCAGCGGGCCGCCCCAGCAAGTCACATAAGTCCTGAGAGCCCAGCCCAAGAGAAAAGGAGGGGAAAACCAGCGAGTCACTCCTCTTCCCACCCCTTTAGGCCTCGACGCTTCAAACGTCCCCCGGTTCCTCCTCTCACCTCTCGCCGAGGCCCCCTCTAGGCAGCAGCCTCAGCCCCTGGTGGAGATCCAGTCTCACTTACTTCCAGCAGCAGGTGCTCCCACGTCGCCCCGCCGCCCCGCCCCAGGCCCCCCGGGACCCCGAGTCCCTGGCACCCGCGCCCCCCACGCCCCACTCCCACCCCGCCCCCGCCCCACTGGTCCTCGAACCCACTGCCGCAGACGCTCCCAGACACCGTTTCACCGTAACTTCCCAGGCCCCAGCCCCGGGTCGCCGGCTCATGGTTCCGGCGTGGGGCCTGGGAAGCTGAAGCTGCCGCAGGGAAGCCCTGTGGATCTGGGGAACCTCGGAGGATCCTGGCGGCCCTGCTCCACCCACCGGCCCTTCCAGCATCAGCCACGAGGTGGCGCCCGGTTGTCTTCTCCCAGCTTTAGCCATTAAGGCTCGGCAGGGAAATCCAGCAGACCCTGCCTCCAGGCCTGGCTCCCAGAGCCAAGTCCGACCTGAATGGGCGACTGCGGATCCCTGGGTCTGTCCAGGGGTGGGAGGTCAAGTGGGTGGGGATAGTTCCATCAGCCCCCGCCACTTCCAGATTTTCCTTAAAGCCAGCAGGCAGGGCCCACCCAGAGTGGAGGAGACGGGGGTTTGTTGGGAAGGTGACCCCCCAGCCTCTGCTCTGTAGAGACTGTGGATTCTTGGTGGGGCTGGGTGTGGAGGGGACCAAATCCCGCGACCCCTGGGAGCAAGCTTTGCATCTTTTCTTTCCCATGACAGCTAAAACCTGGCAAAGAAGATAAGCTTTTCAGGAAAAAGGTACCATCTCCCACCCACCCCCTGCCCCTGTCCCAGAACCTCTCTTGGGGCAGTAGTCTTAGGCTGGAGGGTAGGAGGCCCTGGGTGGGCGCAGCCCCGGGCCTGGGAACTTACTCCGGTGCTCCCCTTCCTCAGCGACGGTCCTGGAAGAACGCCGAGGACCGGATAACTCTAGCCAACAAGCCTCTCCGGCGGTTCAAGCAGGAACCAGAGGACGACCTACCCGAGGCGCCCCCCAAGACCAGGGAGAGCGACCACTCGCGCTCCAGCTCCCCTACTGCCGGGCCAAGCACAGAGGGCGCGGAGGGGCCCGAGGAGAAGAAGAAGGTGAAGATGCGCCGGAAGCGGCGGCTCCCCAACAAGGAGCTGAGCAAGGAGCTGAGCAAGGAGCTGAACCAGGAGATCCAGAAGACGGAGAGCAGCCTGGCCCAGGAGAATCACCAGCCCATCAAGTCGGAGCCTGAGAGCGAGAACGAGGAGCCCAAGCGGCCCCTGGGCCTCTGCGAGCGCCCCCACCGCTTCAGCAAGGGGCTCAACGGCACCCCCCGGGAGCTGCGGCACCAGCTGGGGCCCGGCCTGCGCAGCCCGCCCCGAGTCATCTCCCGGCCCCCTCCCTCCGTGTCCCCGCCCAAGTGCATCCAGATGGAGCGACATGTGATCCGGCCGCCCCCCATCAGCCCCCCGCCCGACTCGCTGCCCTTGGATGACGGGGCAGCCCATGTCATGCACAGGGAGGTGTGGATGGCCGTCTTCAGCTACCTCAGCCACCAAGACTTGTGTGTCTGCATGCGGGTCTGCAAGACCTGGAACCGCTGGTGAGGGGCTGAGCTCAGACAGGGAGGCATCAGGGGGCCAGGCTGCTGCTAGACCCGGGTGGGCTGGGGCATCCCCACGGGGAGTCACTTATCATGCTCTCGCCTTCTAAGTCAGTCCAGCTTCAGTATCCTCAGAGAGTTCCAGAGTCCCGTCAGTGTGGTCTTGTTGAAAGAGGTGAACCCTATTTGCTTTCCTAGCTTAACCCCTTGGGAGGTGAACTAAGAACCAAGTGGTATTCTTGTTCTTTAGGAGTTAGCTCAGGTGAGACTTGCCTGGCAGTCTTGTGGTTGGGAATCCGTGTTTCCACTGCTGGGAGCATAGGAATCCCTGGCCAGGAAGTTAAGATCCCATATACCAAGCAGTAGGGCACCCAAAAAAAAAAAAAAAATAGGAGCCCAGGTTAAGGGCACCTTGCCAGTTCCTGGTATTCCTGCTTTGAGAGTCCCCAGCTTTCTGACCTTGGTCAAGTTAATGTACTTTCATCTGTGAACAGGCATGCTGCAGGGTTGTTTTGAGATTTGATCTGTGGAAGGTGTCATAAAGCCCCCAGTAAATACATTAGAGGTGTTGGTACTTTCCATAGGGGGTGGGGGGAAGGGCTGTGACCCCAGAGCAGCCTGAAGACAGAAACTAAACAGAAGAGTCCAGAGGGCAAAGTTAAGGAGCCTCTCCTTGGGCTCGGTAGGTGGGGGACTGACCACAGCCATGCAGGAGGCTCCCCCAGTGAGCTCCCAACTCTGATGTTGCCCCTTCTGCTGGGCCTGGCCCCCAGGTGCTGCGATAAGCGGTTATGGACCCGCATCGATTTGAACCACTGCAAGTCCATCACGCCCCTGATGCTAAGCGGCATCATCCGGCGACAGCCTGTCTCCCTAGACCTCAGCTGGACCAATATCTCCAAGAAACAGCTGAGCTGGCTCATCAACCGGTTGCCTGGTGAGCACTGGACCAGGGACCCCCCAGAGTGCAGTATTGGGGGCTGGGGGCGTGTCACCTGACCTGTGGCCCCCTCTCTGTCCCCCCAGGGCTCCGAGACTTGGTGCTGTCCGGCTGCTCGTGGATCGCAGTCTCTGCCCTCTGTAGCTCCAGCTGTCCACTGCTCCGGACCCTGGATGTCCAGTGGGTAGAAGGGCTGAAGGACGCCCAGATGCGGGACCTCCTGTCCCCGCCTACAGACAACAGGCCAGGTGAGGGGCCAGGCCCACGCGGCTCAGGTAAAGGTGGTGTGATCAAGCTGTGCTGATGGATCTGGTTTTCACCACAGACACATCTGGTACTTGTGTCCTCAAGCCTTTTCTGGCCTCGGCCCTTCTGTTCTCAGTCAGCTTTGGGTGCAGAAGGGAGCTGTGAGAGGGCGGCGGCTCCCATCATGCCACTTTGGGAGCTCTGCGTGGGTCTGACTGCTTTGCTGCTCACTTGTTCTTCTGAGCTCTGAGCCTCGGAAGCATCGGGGTCTTTGTGGTTGGGCAGGGCCTCAGGGATTGAGCCCTCTAGAACAGGTTGCAGGGCTCACTGCTCCACACCCACACCTTCAAAGAGGAAACTGCTGACCCAGAGATGCTGTGCTATCTCTGCTTTAATTGGCCAAGCACTGAAGGTGGAATGCAGGCTGTGTTTGTAGATCTTCTGACTTTTAAAGGATTTGCAAATGTAAAACTTGATGTGGAATATGCCAGTCTTTAAATGTTGGAACCAGTCCTGATCTTTTAGGGGAGATACTCACTGGCTGAATGAAACCCAGGTGTCCCGTATGGCGGGTGGGCCTTGTAGAGTGTCATGTCTGGGTGACACGTTGCCTCTTCTACCCTGCCCTCTCAGGTCAGATGGACAATCGGAGTAAGCTCCGGAACATTGTGGAGCTGCGTCTGGCCGGCCTGGACATCACGGACGCCTCCCTGCGGCTTATCATCCGCCACATGCCCCTGCTCTCCAAGCTCCACCTCAGTTACTGTAACCACGTCACTGACCAGTCCATCAACCTGCTCACTGCTGTGGGCACCACCACCCGGGACTCCTTAACCGAAATCAACCTGTCAGGTCAGTCAGGGGCACCCTCGGGGCTCTGTCCAGGACCCTATGGTTCGGGTGGGGGGGCATTTCACATTTGTAGGGAAATACTAGCTTGCCTCTTGTTATAGGGTCACGTCCTAGGTGCTGTGATGCATCATGGAACAAGACAGACACACGGCCTAGTCTAGCAGGGAAACACATGAAACAATTAAGCATTACTAGATTTTAAATAATTGCTACAAAAAAATAGTGCCAGTAGCAGTGAGTGCACATGAGCACATAGAAGTGGCTCTTGACCCAAAATAAGGGCTAGAAAAGCTTCCCTCGGGCTCAGTGGATGAGCTGGTGCCGGGCAGCAGCCGGTGTGGGAGGGCGCCTGGCAGTGCAGCCAGGCCAGGCGGATGGAGTGCCCGGCTTGATGGCTGCCATTGTTGTTGCTCACGTGTCCCCCTCCTGACTCTGCTCTCAAGGGGCCCGTTGTTGACAAGAAAACCCCACAGTGGAGTGAGTCCTCACTTCACTTACTGATGGGGCTGGAGTTAGTTCCTAAGAGCTTGGGGCATGACCAACAGGGAGGTGGACCAAGGTGACGCCACCCATTCTCAGCCCAGCCAATAATCCTGTACTGGTCTGATGGCTCAGGATGGTCAGGTTAGGTGTGGGAGATTTGGATGAGACCAAAAAAAAAAACAAACTTTTTTTTCCCTCCAGAAATTAGCAAGTAATAAATGATACTCTCACCTCATGTAAATTCTATTTTGACACAGTGTAATCTGCTGTTTGGCTTGGTCAGCATTCACATGCTCTTTTGCTGTTTGTCTCTTCAGCCCATGTTCATTCCTGAGAAACTCCCTGTTGCTAATGCCCCATCCGACTGGGAGCGGGGAGGTTTGGCTCACTTGAGCTAAAGCTGTACCTTGGTGCCTGGGAGGCCCCTTCCGCCTCCTCAGGGAGTTTTGGTGGCGGGTGGCAGTGGGGTGGTGGCCTCCCAAGGAGGCAGTGAACAGAGAGCCACACTGAGGTGAGTCAGCTGTTGGTCTTGAAGTGATGCTGGGCTGCCTCGTGGAGAAGGTCCTGGGAGGCAGCTTGTTCTAAGTGCTTGGTAGTAATGAACTCGTTCCCCTGTTCTGACTGGGTCACTAGGGTATATAGCAGGGATACTGGTTTAAATCCCTCTCCCCTGCAGCGAAGAGGATGTCCATGATACGTGTGTGTGAGTCATCTTTTGCATTTTGTTTTCCGCCACAGTCCAGTCGCCTCTTTTCGTCTGAGAGCCTGCATGCGTGCCTCTCTGTTGTGTTCAGAGCTGTGACACGCATGAAGGCCCGTCTCCATACCCAGTCTTTTCTATACTCGGTTCTTTTGAACATGTTTTCTCTTCCTGTAAATGTAACTAGTTAATGGTAAAATAAGCCTCTGCCACAGAAAGGAAAGCGCTTGACACATTGCTAGGTCCTTCAGTGTGGTCAGATCAGGTCTGGTAGCAAAAGTGAAGCTACTTTGGTGCCTTGCCTCCCCTGCTTCTCACCTGGAGGAACCACCTTCAAATTTTGAGCTCTTGCTGTTTGTTTACCTCCACTTTTCCAAACAGCCTACATTGCTATTTCTTGTTTATTTTTTACTCAGATGCTCTTTTTGTTAACTTGCCTTGTAGAGCATAAGGATTACTGTTCTGAAATTCTCTCCACTGCCGCCTCCCCCACCCCAAAATCTTCCCAGTTTGTGTGGTTAAGTCACTGTTATTTACCGCATTATGGCCATGCATGTGTTGTCCAGTGTTGAGCCAAAGTGTGTATTATGAGTATGTTTCTTTCCTTGCACAATTTTTTTGTTTTCCCTAGAGTTAATAATTGCCTTTTTGTTTGCTCAGTCTCTGAACAGACTCTACAACAGACTCGAGTACTATTCTTTACCCTCATGAACTTATCAGGCCCTTAACCAGTCTTGTAAGAAACCACCCTCCTAGCTTTCTTTCCTCCTGCCCTCCACTTGAACTCGACTGCCTCTGCCATCTGCATGTCTGCTTCCTAGGATTTCCTTCGTCTCTGTCTTGTGTAGGGGCCCCTCTTTCCTTGGTCCTGTATCTTCTTTCTTGGTTTATCTGTTCATTTGCTGGAGGACATAATCCAGACCTTCTGTGTCTAAAATGGTTTCATTATACCTTCATGTTATAAGGTATAATCAATCTCTCAACTTGGAAAATATGTTCTGTGGTTCTGGAAAATTTCCTTGAGTTAGTTTCCTTCCCTTCTGTTTTCTTTCTTTAATAGTCTTTTGATACCTTTACTTTTTCCCCACCTCTTGTCTTTTTACTCTGTTCTCTGGTTTTCCCCTTCTCACAGTTCATAGTCAGTTCACCCTTGAACAACTTAGGTGCTAGGGGTGGAGCCCTCTGCAGTAGAAAATCCAAATGTAACTGATGGTTGGCCCTTGGTATTCACACGTCCTCCATAACCTCAGGTTCAACCACTATTGAAACACATGGGCAGATATGTTGACCTGCACAGTTCAAACACGTGTTGTTCAAGGATCGGCTGTAGAGAATTTTTCATTTCAGACACATGAAACTGCTTTATTATGTAGGTCAAAAGTCACATATTGGCAGTTCTCACATGGTTTAGCCTGTATTTTTAACTTGACAGCTACAGTTCTCAGGACTTTTGGGGAGTGGCCTGTTCTTGTTTCTTGGATCCAGATGTCAGTCCTGAGGATACTGGCGGTTGTATTTTCTTCTCCACATAGACCATGCGTTCCTTCAGAAGCAGTCAGTGGGCCTGCCTGGGGCTCCTCTCAGTTCTGTCTTCAGCATGTGGTTTTCTCTTCAGCTGACGGGCTGCTCTTGGGACAGGGTGGGAGCTGATTGACTGTAGATGTCATTGGGCAGTCAGCACGGGTTGTTTCTTTGGGGAAATCCAGACTTGACATCTATCCATCTTTCCTCTTAAGCTGATCAAAGTTGCCCAGGGACACTTTTCTTGACCTCCCAACTGAAGGGTTCAGTCCAGGGTTTGGCAGGAAAGGAGTCTGGGGTCTCAACAGTCAGCAGGTAAATTTCCCTGTAACCCCCATTTTTCAGTGGGCCCTCCTGCCTTCCACAGTGGTGCTGCCTAGTCTAGAGCCTTTCTCTTGCCCAGAGACGAACTCCCCTCTTCTGGGGAGTCTTCCAGCTTTGTACCTCTTCCCCTTACAGGGTTTATACACCATCCTTCTCACTTGACTTTTACAGTAAGATTATGTGGGCAAATATTTGAGAGATTATGAGGTAAGGGGATACCCCTGGAAAATCTGAGGTGTTACTCTTCCAAGTCACCTCTTTGGCAGCATCCTTGTCACTTTGCCATCTGCCTGGCTAGTATGGGAGGCACTCAGCTTTCCATCACCACTTGTTCTAAGTTCATGAGTTCATTGTTCAGGATTGGATTTTGTTGACATTGTCTGAAATGTGTATCCAGGACTGAGCATTTGTGCAAGGATGTTGTGCAGACCTGAGGAGAGTGCTCTTTGATGACTTGTGGGGTGCTGTGACGTGACTTCTTTGTACCACCTCCTAAGCTGGAGGCACTGTGACATATGGAGCTGGCACTGGCCTCATGTGCGTTACTGCAGTCTGTCCTTACTGTTAACACTCAACTCAAGAGCAAATGAAAGTATGCATACTAGCAATGACAAGCCAAGGTCAGTAATACCACTGAGATGAAGGCATCTCCGGGCTCAGGGTAGGGACTTGGCCTCAGCTGGATGAGAGCTGGCACTGCAGCTCATTGACTGAGGGTTCAGTTCTAAGAAAAGAGTATGACAGACCCTAAGTCCACATTGATAGAAATACTCGGTTGAGGGTTCGGAGTTCCGATTTTGCTCTCTGTGGATGGAATCTCTCCAGCCACTTCTAGTGCATTGGTTTCCTGCATGGGTTTGAGGTAGACATTCCATGGAGGGGACCAAGCATGTGGGCCTTGCAGTAAAGCGCCAGTGTCCAGGGGAGCAGGAGGGTCCTGGGATGGCCTTACAGTGTCCTCACTCCGAAGCATCTCTTCCCTGGGAATGAGCAGGTAAGCACACAAGAGTGTGCAGAGAGAGGTGTTCCTCAGCAGGAGTAAAGGCATGAAAATCAAGCTGTTTTCGTGTGTCATGTGCTCTTATCTGTAAAACAACATGGACAGGACCTGTTGATGTGAGAATGTATACATGTAAGACTCTTAAATGGGACAAGAGCCTGAGCAATTTCACTCGGAACTTGTGGTGTTTTTCAGGCATGTATGAACGTTTGTAAGTGGCAGAGGAAACCAGGCCCCATCTGAGGAGACTGAACAGGAGAGCTGCTTGGGGGAGGGGGGTGTCCTCAATTCCACGCCTCCTCCATCTCACCTGTGTCCTCTTCCCTCCAGACTGCAATAAGGTGACTGACCAGTGCCTGTCCTTCTTCAAACGCTGTGGGAATATCTGTCACATTGACCTGAGGTACTGCAAGCAAGTTACCAAGGAAGGCTGCGAGCAGTTCATAGCCGAAATGTCTGTTAGTGTCCAGTTCGGGCAAGTGGAAGAAAAACTCCTGCAAAAACTGAGTTAGTCCAAGGACAAGTATGTAAATATGGGGTAGGGGAGGGGAGGGGAGACGCCAGGGGAAGGGGAAAGACTTTACAAAAATTAGGGCCTTTAAATATTTTCAATTTGGAACTTGGAACAACAAACCCCAGACAATTCCCTTTTGCAAGTCTCGCCGAGGGAGAAGCCAGTCCGCCACCGTTTGGGGGATGAGCGAGCCTGGTGCTTTCCTCTGGTCTTTCTGAATCAAAACCGCACTGCTTTCTGGACCATTGCTCAGGAGGCCTTTACCGAGAAGACATTCCTGTTGGAGAGGAGGATGGACTTGGGCGACATTCTCTTACTGAAGCATGAGCTTAGGAAATTTTGTGGGGGGTGGTGGTGTTTTAGTTTCGGACACCTTACTCCTGGCAACTTTGGGGAGTTTTGGTGTCAACATAAAGTGGACCACACACCACATCTGCCGTCTCAACATGTTTGTTTGGTTTTGTTACATCTTACATTATGCAGAACTATTTTTGTACAAATTGTTTAAAAGTTATTTATGCAAGGTTTGAATGCATACCAGTGTTTTTATTGTTTTGAGATTGCCAACTTTCCTGGTTTCCTTAAGGTAGGAGAGAACTTTTCCCTGTACTTCATACAAACACATATACACGTGCCCAGATCCGGCAAAGCAGGCTAAGACCTCTAGTTAAAAGCATGTCTAACTGGAAGTTGAGAGCCTACTTTGTATGTCAAGAAATTGCATAAGCATGATGTGGATATATGTAAATTATAGTCAAAGTGAGAGAGACACTTTGCTAAATTTCCTCTGTATAGAATTCACCTTTTTTTTTTCCCCTCAAAATTTTGAAATTCAGACTTCAGCCTTTGCACTCAGGAGGGGTTTGCTCCAGCATGAGCTCTTATATTCTACATAGATCTAATTTATACAGTGAGTCAAGAAATAGAATAAATGACCCACCACAGCCTTTTCTTTTCTTCTCTCCTTTGAAGTGAGCTGAGTTCTCACACTTGAGGTTTAGCCCATGGCTGTTGCCCAGTTGTAAAGTTACGCATCGTAAGTGCCACTGTCGTAAGGTGTTGTTTTCCTAGACCTTCCCTGACGCCGTTTTACCTTTGTTGGATTTGTATAAACAATTGTACAAAAAAACTCACTCTTGGACTTTGAGGGTTTTTGTTCTGGGCGGACTGGAAGTCTGACTGGGAGGTCCAGAGGCTATAGTCTCAACACCAGTGTATGCTATCCTGAAGCCAGACTAGGTATCATTTCTTAGTCACCGGAGAAATGCAGCAACCCCTTGGTACATGTTTTTCCGTCTTCAGAAAGAGGTCTTGCTGTTCGTGGCTAATAAGGTACATCCACATGTAAGCATTAGGTATGAACTGCTTTAAGGGGCAGAGTGGCTTACCTGTGTGGTTGCCTCTGACCTCGCCTGTATAAGGTAACTTCCACAGCCACTTGGCATTTCCACTGCCAAAGAGGGGGAACAGGGGTCTACTTGCTCAGCTTCCAGTGGAGGCAACTCAAGGAGACCACACCCTGCACTGGTGACATGGGGCTGGGGTGACTGGAAGCCCTTAGCTAGGAGGTAGCTGCCCCAGGTGGGAAGTCAACTTGAGATCACAGAAAGGCAACTAGTCATCTGAAGATAAAGACAGACCAGCTTCCTTCCTCAGTCATCAACAGCACCATCAGACTTGGGTCTCATGGGACCAGCCTTTCCCACTAATAGTCATTTCATACTCACACCACCACCCCCAGTCCTTTTTTTTTTTTTTTTTTTCCATGGTGAAATGGTTTTAGGTCCCGTCTAGGTCTCTGCCTCCTATTCATTTAAATCCAGAGATCCTTTCTGACTCAAACTGGAGACATCTGAAGCTGTTCCACCCTGGAATTTAACTCAGGGGATGCATCTGACAGAAGTAAGATTAGTTTAACACATGATGGTTTATTTATAAAAATGTGGCTTACCTTTACAAGCCTGATCACTCATTGTGGAGCACCCGTACCAGAGGTCAAGTTGCTGTTTTCTTGGCAGCCTGAGTGCTGCGAACCTCTGAGTAAGAGTGACCCTGATGTCCAGTAAAGGCATCTTCTTTCTTGAGAACTGCTGAAGGGTGACAGTCGTTTCCAGGTAGAATCTCGGCATTAGAAACTGAGCGTTTCCCGGTCACGTTTGTAGTGCGCTGGTCACAGATTACCATCCCCCAGGTGTACCAAACAATCCAGTTAAGATTATATAGTAAGTCCCCTACACACAAACAAGTTCTGTTCTGAGAGCACATTCCTAAGTTCAATTTTTTCTGTAGTCCAACAAAGTTAGCCTAGATACCCAACTAATCCAATCAGATATATTGAACTGTATAGGTTTATAATATTTTGGACACAAATACATAAAAAACACAAACATGTCTCATCTTCTAGTACAGACTTTAAGCACAGTACCAGCTACATCACTGCTGCTTTTACGCTTGCTTCCAGACATCCTGGGCTTGAAGTAAACACCGTATTCTCTACAGTATTGTGAGTACACAAAAGCACTTATAGAAGATGCAGCACATGACAATGTACGCCAGGTATGTGAACTCACACGACGACATGGGAACACATGTTCACAACTTGAAGGTGCATTATGTGAAGGTACTTGGTATATCCCAGTACAGACCTATTCCTTACAAAATGAGCTTTAGATGAGGCTGGGCCAAGCTAGATGCTTGCAAACAGCTATTCTGAGCCCAAATATTGTATCTGATGAAGTAATAGAAGGCACATAAACCATACGGAGCAGTTCCTGGGTAAGACCACATCTTAACCCAGGAAAAGGAGAGGCTCCAACCCTCCCTCAAGGTCCTTCCTGCTGACCTTGACAAAGGGAGATACCATGGCCCATCGAACGACATCATTCCGTACCGTGAGGGTAAAGAGATGTCACTTATTCCCTTATGGATCCATATGACAGGTTACCTATTCAGAAGTAGAGACATGGCATGCAACTAGAAAATGCAGGTTCCAGAGAGACATGTTTGCCCTCTGCCAAATAAATTAGTACCTTATAATTCCAACCTATTGGGCTGAAAATGTGTTTGCTTCTTACTAAGCCAAGGTTGTTTGAAAATGCTGCCTATGAAGATCCACCACTAGGAGTTTTTGTTCACTGCTAAAACAAGCACCTGATACTATATATAAGTCCAAGAGAAAACAGTAAATAAGCTCTTTTCAGCTGAGACTATGAGCAAACAAATCACAATTTTCTAATTTAACTTCAGATACACCAATACCTGCTGCCTGGCTTCTATTTAGGTGTGTTTACTATCTCACCTGCTAGCCTGGATTTTAAGACCCCTCCACCAAATTGGTGATTTGTGGGTAATGTTGAATTTCTGGAGTTCACTGTCTGACTAGAAGTATAGATTAAGTGCACCTACAGCTTCAGCAGGGGCTGAGCTTTGGGTCTTCAGGCAAACACAAGAGAAGAGGTTTGGAGAGTATCCACAAGCCTTGGATTACATGCTTTGACCCTCACTATCAGAAAACATAGAAAGGTAACTGTATTTCACAGCTAGCCAAACTTCCGGCCTTAAGCACAGTGGGGAAGACTATTTACCTCCTTTGCTGTAATTTTCAGGTCTTGTCCATTGACTTCTGGATCCTGAGCACCTGAAGGCATGTCCTACCCACTGCACAGAGTCAAAAGATAAGAAACCCACAGGACTCACCCAAGGAGTTATGTAGTTTCCCAAAAACATACCTCCTCACAAGCAGTGGGAGTGAATCCACAGTTGGTCTCAACTCAACCACCGTGATCAGAATTAGATCTAAAAGAAAAGAGATTTCACATCATTAATATCCTAAGATCCTTTTTTGCATAAGTTAGTGTCTCAGGTTTATCATCTCAGGCATTAGAGGAGTTAAGAAAAAACATTAGAGCTAGGTTCAAATTCTTAGGTGGGGGCTTATTTTATTAAAAAACTTTTTCTTTGGCCTCACCATATGACTCACAGGATCTTAGCTCCCCGATCAGGAATTGAACCCAACCCTCAGCAATGAGAGCACAGAGTCTTAACCACCGGAACTCCAGGGAATTCCTTGTGGTGACTTTTTAACAGACTTTAGACAAGATTTTTAATTTCTCAGAGACTTGAGTTCCCCATCTGTGACATGAGGTAATATATATTTGGAGATAACCACAAAGCATCTGGCACAATACCTGGTCACGGTAAACGGTGAAAATGTAGTTAAACTTACCATTAAGTCAGCAGCCAAGGGTAGATGGGGGCAACGTCTTTGAAGGTGCTCCTTGCTCTCCTGAAGGAGGTGCTGGGACCAGGTGTGGACACCCATTCATGCTGCACCCAAGTGAATTAGGAACTGACCAGGAAAAGTGTCCATAAAAACATTTCTTAAAATCTAATTTTATTCCTAAAGTTCAAATTAGCTAGTGGGTAGCACTGAAAATACACTTTCACTATACAAAACAGTGTAAACTGATTACACGTTAATAAAGAATTCAACACACACACTTCTCTAATGAAGGAAGCTAGATGCAGCCCTTGCTAGAAAAAGCTGTACCTGAACAAAAATGGACATGTTTAGTCTAAGGCCCTGGCAGTTGACTATAGAATGTCAGTTGTTCCCAATGATGTTGAAACGCAGAAAGAGCAACAATGTGGAAACTTACATTCATCAAATAGTAGCATTTAAAATATACATGACTAATAAAATGAACATTCAGAAGTGCCACTGCTCAGTGTGTACCATGTCAGCCATTTGCAGACAGTGATCTCATCCTAAGAGAACAGAAGTTTCAAACATCTGAGTTAAAAATAGGACGAAGGAGAAACAAGAGAACAAGAGAAATGTCCTGCAAAGAGAGCAGTAGCTGATGCCATAAGCAGTCCACTTGAGCGAGGAGTGATCAGAGGCGTTGTGAGGGAGCCCAGCAGAACCTGGGAAACAGCCCGTGCTCAGGCTGACGGGCATACAGCATGGACCAGTGTGGCCGCGACTCAGGATGAATCTTTCCCGTCCCCAGTTAGGAGTGAAAATAATTTTTTAAAAATAGCTTCAGCTTTCGAACAGGAAGTGTCCAGTCCCCTCTGTGCATGGAAATGTCTAGGATCGAGCTCAGCGCGGGGGCTGGGCTTCAGGACTTGAACACATGCACAGCGCGCACCACGTACTGCCGGCAGATGGGACACTCGCTCATGCGCTTGCCGCACTTGGTGCAGGTGACCATGTGCCCGCACTCGAGCAAGACGCAGTCGATGACGGCGTCCATGCAGATTCGGCACAGGCTGTCGTCCTCCTCGTCCTGCAGCTGCAGCCGCTCACCATCTGAAAGGCAACAGAGGGCTGGGGTGGCGGGCACGGCCACGGAGGGACCCAGTGACCCCACTGTGAGAAGCAGTCCCCACTTCTCTGCACCTCGCTTCCTTCCCCTGGAAATGACAATAAGGACGCTTCGTAGGGTTGTGTGAAGAATAAATGAGAAATGCTAAGCTGAGGGCCAGGGAGGATGTGCCTAGCAAATGTTAGCTATTTAATTCTGTTTTATGTTGCTGTTGTTTAGCTGCTAAATTGTATCTGACTCTTTTGTGACCCTGAGGACTGTAGCCCACCAAGTTCCTCTATCCGAGGGATTCTCTAGGCAAGAATACTGGAGTTGGTTGCCACTTCCTCCTCCAGGGGATCTTCCCGACCCAGGAATCAAACTAGTGTCTCCTGCATTAGCAGGCAGATTCTTTACCACTGAGCCACCTGGGGACCCCTGATTCTATTTTATATCTGTACAAAAATAATACAAGATTTTTGTGATAATGATGGTTTGCTTCTGTAAATAAAAATGAAGAAACCCCAGGCTGGCTGATACAGGAGCCTTAGAGTCAGAACATGATTGGAATTTCCAGCCCAACTATGTGGCCTTGGGAAAGTCACAGACTCCAGAGCCTCATCTCTGGAGGAGGAGCGTGAGGAAAGTTTATTAAACCATCATACATCAAGTTGCCTGATGTTGGGGGAAGGCACCCCCTAAGGCTTGGAAGCATCTTGAAATTCATCTGTTTCTGGCTATGATAGTACTGTTGGGGTGTATCTACCCAAAAGGCACCTTCTGGTTCTGAACAAGAAAGGTGTGGAATGAGTTTAAAAAGTTCATGACAGCCTGAGATTTGGCCACAAAGCTTTGGACAGTGAGGTTTCCCCTTCTACAGGTCACAGAAGGACTCAATGGGAATCATGAAGAAGGTTAGAAAAACCAAGCAGGAATCCAAGCTCGAAGGGCCAGTAGTCTCTGGATTTAAGAGAAATAAACACTGCCATGTCAAGAGATTTTTGAGGTCCTAGTTCTCGGCCCACACCATTAGTGGAAAGTGGGTAGAAAGCATGCATGGAATAAGATGACACATGAGCCTCTAAAGGCTCCAGTGACTAAGATGCCTGTGTCTACTATTGTGGCATCATCTTAGAAACAGGTGTGCCAGAAGGCTTTCTGCCTATTCTGGGCATAGACCTGTTTATCAACCAACCCTGTGTTATAACCAGCTTTTAGAGAAAAAAATTCAAGATGATAAAAGTTAATAGGAGGACTGTTTTTGAGATTAGAACATAATATTTGTCAGTCTGAACACCACTGAATTCTTTTCTCTTGCCTATAAATGCTCTGTGGCCCTGGCCCTTTACTGGCTGAGGATTTCTGCTCCACGCTCCATCAGTATGTAGTTTAGAAGTTCTTAACCTCAGCTTTTCACGACTTACACAGAAACCTACTAATACTGATGCTAAGAACTACTTAATATCTTGGCTCTAGGGAGTTTTTTCCCCCACTGATGATCTCAATTATAGCTTTTAAATCCTAAGTACCAGCTTGCAAGACAGGTAAGTGAGAAAAGAAGCCTTTTTATAGATCCAAGGAATTTCATTATGGAAAGAAAAAACAGACTGAACAAATGATTACCTGACTCACCAGCAATGGTGAAGCAATGGTGATCTCAAAGCCAATATTACATAATGAACCTACTGCTTAAAGATCTATAAACAGCTTCATATGACTAATTCACACTCAATCAAAGGACAGTTTTCTCAAAAATAAATTGGACTTCATTGTGACAGAGACAGCCCTGTTTTAAAAAGCCTAAAGAAGGCTACTCTAAGGACAAAAAAAAAAAGGAAAAATAAACCTACATGACTTTTGGTTTTCTTCATTCTCTTTGTATAACCGGTTTACTTTCTCTACTAGCTCCCATTTTTCACAGCAGCCAGAATAGTTGACGAAATTCCGAGCCAGGATCTCCTTCAGCTGGCGCACGCTCATCCCCTCCACGTCCTCAAGGCTTGACAAGTCGGACAGAGAAGCTCTCACTCTCTTCTTGGTGAGGCCAGGCGTCTGAAATCACAGAGTGCATCCATTACCTCTGTTCCTGCAAATTCAGCAAGGAAAACAGCATACCACATTCACCCTACAGGCATCACTGGTCCTGGAGATTCGAACCAGGCTTCTCACGAGTCCTTGTGTCTTATATGCTGTGCTGCGTTCAAACTTGAAGCAACAACCTATGCTAATCTAGCGGAAGTCCACATGGGTATTTTCCCTACCAGGGTGAAGACATGTCAAGAAAATCAAATTACACAGGCAGTCTCACCCGGTCCTCCAAGTTTTCTTCGTCATCGTCGTCGTCATCGTCGTCGTCGTCATCATCATCTTCATCGTCTTCTGTGTTTGCTGAAGCTATTTCACTGGGCTCCTACACACATAATGGATATCAGGCCAGGACTTTTCCTAGCAATGTCAACCCGTATTTATCACTGGAGAAAACCCTTCCAGCCATCCTCCCTAAGAATGACCCCAACACCTGGTATACTCCACACCTTCCCAGGGTCCTGAGAGCCGCTGCCCCTCCCAAAGAGTTGGGCCCCACATGATTCTCTAAACAACTAACCTTCCATAGTTATCTCACAAGTCAAATTCCTATAAGAGTGTGAATCTGTAAAAGTCTAACCAGAAATATTAACTCCCCAAGGAGTTAAGAAGGGCCCATCACAGGATACCAAAGCCAACAGTGTATGAAATTGCACTGTGTCCTGATAAAGGACCTGCACATGGCTAGTTTAACTGGAGCCTCTAAGATACAGGTAGAAACTAAAGCTCTAAGATCAGCCCTAGTGTCAGGGCTATTTGATTTCAAAGATCTCAGTCTTACTATCTCATACTTAGCCATTCTAATTCCAAGCAAAGCTTTCTAGAATAATTCACTGATGGTGGATGCTAGTTCTAGTTTTTAGAAGTTCCTCAACCATCAGATACTTTTTTCTTTAGGGAGAACAGAAAGCCTATGTCAATTTTCAATTTCAAGTATTCTATCCTAGTAGTTCATAAGCACCATATTGTAATACCCAAAACCCACACCTCCTGAGTGGTGTCATATACCCCAAAGTGACACGAAGGTCAGACACATGCGTCTTCTGTTTGCATCATAATTGTGCCAGCTGCCATTTGACAAAACAATAAAATGCCTAGCTTGGGCTTATTTAATTTATGACTATTTAGAAAGCAACTAGACCACATTTCCCTCTGCTTCTAACCTTTTTCCTCAGAGGAGAAAATTAAACTCGGAGATAAATGTTCAAAACAATTCTTTCAGCATTTTAGAATCATTCATATATACAAATTGGGTATTAATTACAAGCCCTTGCACGTTATTCCATCAGAATGCCCAAGGACCTCACTGGGACAACATGCTGCACTGGCATTTCTTTGAAATGAGTAAATAACCGTATCGTGTTGCTAATTCAGATGGCTCTTTCCCAATATCTAGATGAGCACAACTTTACTGTAGCAAGACAACTGGGCATTAGGTTACCTTATAGTTTCCATGGTCACTGACACACAAATAGTAAACATTTTTACTAGTTTTAATAGTAAACACAAACAGTAAAAATGTTTACATCCTGTAAACATTTATGTGCTACGTTTCATGGCCATTATTTCAACAGCTAGTATTTAACTATAGGATTTAAGGAAACTGGGATAACTAAGGTCAAGAGACTGATGAGCTCTTTTCAGACCCTTTGTACAGCACCCAAGTGCAGAGCTTCACACTAGGGGAGCCAGCAGGCACAGAGTTCAGCAAAGTGTGGAACCTTGCCTCAGCAAGGAGCCATCAGCCCTGAAGGCCCCACCACACTGGCCAAGAGCGGATGATGTGCCAGGCCCTTGGGGTAACTGTACCCTCGTACCTGTGCCAGCGCTCCAGATCCTAAGGTCCGGTCTCCACCCATAAGCTCTCCCTGAAACGAAGATGCGGTAGCAGACGGGGCTGTATAGTTTGAAAAAAATGAGTGTGTAAAAAAGCTAGAAGTCTGGGACCTTGAGGAATTGAGACTGCTCGTGTCCAAGTCATCCTCAGAGCCCAGCCGATGGTGGCACAGGACCAGGTCCACCAAGTCTTCTTTCTCCCGACAGGTATCAATCGGTATGTTTCGAAGGATGAGATACTGTCGGAGATCCTTCACTTTCAGTCGCATTAACTGAGGGCGCTGAAAGGCTGTCTCTTGTAATAAGTGACAAGTGGAACATCTACGGAGATTTTCTTGTAAGACTGAACACACGGAGCAAAAATCTTTCTTGCAGTCACAACATACATGCTGAAGAGACAAAGAGAAAAGAAGCATTTAATGACAGCCAGACATAAGCCACTGCAAAAGCCCTAGTTTTCCTTTTGTCTTCTATTAAAATTAAATTTTAGCTTTTATGAAGCCCCCTATGGCACCAGACCCATGGGCGTTTCATGTTCTCAAAGCTGTGAAAATCAAAACAGTCGTTGCTGAGGCAGTCTGGATTCACTGAAGTACAAATATAGCCCTTTAAAAAATATAACTATTGTGTTAATGAATTAAAACCTTTTCCACCCATGGGTGCAAACATGTAATTAGCAAAGCAGAGCTGACTTGAACCACATGGAGCAGAAAAGCACAAGCACAAACTCTTCCTGCTCTTTTCCTGTGAAAATTTCCTGGTTTAAAGAGAAGGGGGGCTGTACACATTAAACAAACACAATGCTGTTAATCAACTATATCCAATATAAAATAAAAAATAAGTAAAGAGAAGAGGGGAAAGCCTAACACAGAGAGGAAAAGAGAAAGACAACTGATCTCTCAACATCAAGCCAAGCAAACAGAGTACACCACTTTACAATATCTGTACCCTCAGTTCAGTTCATTTGCTCAGTCGTGTCTGACTCTTTGCGACCCCATGAATCACAGCATGCCAGGCCTCCCTGTCCATCACCAACTCCCAGAGTTCACTCAAACTCACATCCATCGAGTCGGTGATGCCATCCAGCCATCTCATCCTCTGTCGTCCCCTTCTCCTCCTGCCCCCAATCCCTCCCAGCATCAGGGTCTTTTCCAATGAGTCAACTCTTTGCATGAGGTGGCCAAAATATTGGAGTTTCAGCTTTAGCATCAGTCCCTCCAAGGAACACCCAGTACTGATCTCCTTTAGGATGGACTGGTTAGATCTCCTTGCAGTCCAAGGGACTCTCCAGAGTCTTCTCCAACACCACAGTTCAAAAGCATCAATTCTTCAGCGCTCAGCTTTCTTCACAGTCCAACTCTCACATCCATACATGACCACAGGAAAAACCATAGCCTTGACTAGATGGACCTTTATTGGTAAAGTAGCATCTCCTTTTCAATATGCTATCTAAGTTGGTCATAACTTTCCTTCCAAGGAGTAAGCATCTTTTAATTTCATGGTTGCAATCACCATCTGCAGTGATTTGGGAGCCCCAAAAAATAAAGTCTGACACTGTTTCCACTGTTTCCCCATCTATCTGCCATGAAGTGATGGGACCAGATGCCATGATCTTAGCTTTCTGAATGTTGAGCTTTAAGCCAACTTTTTCACTCTCCTCTTTCACTTTCATCAAGAGGCTTTTTAGTTCCTCTTCACTTTCTGCCATAAGGGTCATGTCATCTGCATATCTGAGGTTATTGGTATTTCTCCCAGCAATCTTCATTCCAGCTTGTACTTCTTCCAACAGCGTTTCTCATGATGTACTCTGCATATAAGTTAAATAAGCAGGGTGACAATATACAGCCTTGACATACTCCTTTTCCTATTTGGAACCAGTCTGTTGTTCCATGTCCAGTTCTAACTGTTGCTTCCCGACCTGCATACAGGTTTCTCAAGAGGCAGGTCAGGTGGTCTGGTATTCCCATCTCTTTCAGAATTTTCCACAGTTTATTGTGATCTACACAGTCAAAAGCTTTGGCATAGTCAATAAAGCAGAAATAGATGTGTTTCTGGAACTCTCTTGCTTTTTTGATGATCCAGCGGATGTTGGCAATTTGATCTCTGGTTCCTCTGCCTTTTCTAAAACCAGCCTGAACATCTGGAAGTTCACGGTTCCCATACTGCTGAAGCCTGGCTTGGAGAATTTTGAGCATTACTTTACTAGCGTGTGAGATGGGTGCAATTGTGCAGTAGTTTGAGCATTCTTTGGCATTGCCTTTCTTTGGGATTAGAATGAAAACTGACCTTTTCCAGTCCTGTGGACACTGCTGAGTTTTCCAAATTTGCTGGCATACTGAGTGCAGCACTTTCACAGCATCATCTTCTAGGATTTCAAATAGCTCAACTGGAATTCCATCACCTCCACTACTTTGTTCGTAGTGATGCTTTCTAAGGCCCACTTGACTTCACATTCCAGGATGTCTGGCTCTGGGTGAATGATCACACCATCGTGATTATCTGGGTCGTGAAGATCTTTTTTGTACAGTTCTTCTGTGTATTCTTGCCACCTCTTCTTAATATCTTCTGCTTCTGTTATGTCCATACCATTTCTGTCCTGTATCGAGCCCATCTTTGCATGAAATGTTCCCTTGTTATCTCTAATTTTCTTGAAGAGATCTCTAGTCTTTCCCATTCTGTTGTTTTCCTCTATTTTTTGCACTGATTGCTGAGGAAGGCTTTCTTCTCTCCTTGCTATTCTTTGTAGAATGTTAAATCACAATCAAAGCCATTTCATGAGCAAAGCTTAAAGATACTAAGATGTGGTCATTTCCTCTTGGGGTTCGGAATACCAACCCTAGCTCACACCTTGTTTCTTAAGTATTTTAAGGACTGAACTGACAGACTGGGAGATGACCTACCAATATGATGGTTCTCAGAAAGAATGACTTTCTGTCCTAAAAAAAACAACTGTTTTAGCCCAAGTGTGGTATGTTGAATCTTTAAACAATAGTCAATATTAATATACTCACTTCTTCACTTGAGTTCATATGGGTAGGGACACATTTTTTGAAACTTGAGGTCAGAGCTATAGTAAATCATCTCTGAACAGACTGTTGACTAATTAAATCTTTTGCTTCAGAATATAAGCAGCATCAGGAAGAATCAAAGTGGATAAACAAAGTCAGAGTCCAAGAGAAAGGATGGCTGAGCATTGTGAGAAATAATAGTGTCTAGTCAGCAAAACTGACAATGATACACAGCCCCTTCAACTTAGTACTTTTCCAAATGGGAAATGATTTTAGGACTAAGTTTTTGACATGTATAAGAAGAAATGAAGAAAGTATTCAAAATAACATACAGTTGAGAATTCTGACACATAAGTTTTTAATATATAACATTTCATGCAACTCACCTTCTTTCTAAAGACTGAAAATGAAAGTCCACAGGCTTTGCAAACTATATTAGGCCCTTCTGCAGATGCTGGTGGGTAAGCAGAAAAATCAGAATTTGGTGTAAATCTGAATGGACCAGTGCCTCCTGCAAATCCAGATTGCTGGCCCCTGACAGCTCCAGTCCCCATGACTTCGTTCAGTAGCCCACAGCACGAAGCCCACATAGACGTAGCACCCGCCTGAAAAGGAACAAAAACAGGCATCAGTTTAAAGCTGAGTGGAACCTGTGCTCTTTGGGATTCTTAAGGAATGCCATTCTGCAGAAGCATGTTTGCCCTAAATAATTTTGAGATTGTGAGGGGTTTTTTTTTGGCCACACTGCCTGGCCTGTGGGATTCTACTTCCCTGACCAGGGATTGAACTGGTACCTCCTGCAGTGGAAGCATGGAGTCTTAATTACTGGATCACCAAGGAAGTCCCATCTAGATTGTCTTTTTAGCATCAAAATTTTAAGCTATTTGACAGTGGGTAATATTCTGGTATTTACAAAGAATATTTGGCTTTGGGGATACTCATGATACACTGTTAACTAAAGGAGAAGATACAACATGAACCCAATTTCATTAAAAAAAAAAAAAAACCCCACACATAAATGCTTAGAGATGTATGTGCATACAACACAGAAAAAAAAAAGACTGGATAGAAGTACCTACTGTGTGATATTTGGGGTTTATGCTTATCCCCCCAAATTGTTCTTTATCTAAAATTCAAATTTAATTAAGTGTCTTGTATGCTACCTGGCAACCTTAAAGACTGGTGACTACAGATAGCACTGTTCTATAGGCTGAAGCAGTTTTTCCTATCATTTAGCAGAAAGAATATAAATTCAAATTAGAAACTTCAGTCCTCTCATTTGTAACTGGACATAATAAACTATGCCATATGAATACTTTTTTGGTTTTTTTAAAATGACTGGGAAAACATCAAAATGCCAACTGAGGCGCTCTCTAGGTTTTCATGTAGATCTCATATAATTTGTTTTCTGGAGTTTTCCCCTGCTTTCCAAATCTTTATAAAGAAAATATTAGGGACTTCCATGGTGGTCCAATGGTTAAGAATCTACCCTGCAGTGCAGGGGACGCAGGTTTGATCCCTTGTTGGGGAACTAAGATCCCACATGACACGGGCCAACGAAGCCCGTCACAGAGCTCTCCAGAGCCTGTACGTCACAACTAGAGAGCCAGGATGCCGCAATGAACATCCCACTTATTACAACCAGGACCAAACACAGCCAAATACATATTTTTTAAAAAGAATATATATATTAATTTAAAATTAAGGAAACTCTTTACAAGCAAACAGAATACTGAACACAATTTTTGATGACTTGATAACCCTAATGATGTTATGAGGTCTAAGGGCTATTTGCTATACCACTGAGTGGCTTGAAACTAATATGCTGCCTTTTATGTTTTCTCCCATTTCTTCCCTTTCTGTGAATCATCACTGCTATCACTATAGCTACCTCTAGCAACTTCTTTTTTTTTTTTTTACTGTACTCAGAAACCTGATAACCAAGCTTGTTAGGAGTGTATATAAAAATATATTTTCAGTGAGGGCTTTAGGCATTTTCCCATGCTAAAAACAAAAAGCTACAGTGTTTGGAACCAGTGAGCTCTTGCCCCTTGTCCTGATTCTTAAGCACATTCTAGACTCTAGATACTGTGATAAGTAATGGAATTCCAGGTAGGTGAGGTCTTACTAGTTAAAAGGGCAAAATACAACAACAGTACACTGTTCCCTTCATTATCTAACTCTGTCAAACATTTACTGTTTGTCCAGTGAGCTCTTAAAAAACTTTTTTTATAAACAATCTTAAAAGGTTACTTGGAATGTTATAGAAGGATCACGCCATTCTTGCTACTACCCAGAAGTAGTATGTGTGTGCGCTCAAGTGCTCAGCTGTGTCTGGCTCTTTGTGACCCCATGGACTGTACCCTGCCAGTCCTTGGGATTCTCCAGGCAAGAATACTGGAATGGGTTGCCATTCCCTTCTCTGGGGGGATCTTCCTGACCCAGGGATTGAACCGCCTCCTGTATTGGCAGGCAGGTTTCCACCACTAGGGCCACTTGAGAAGCCCCCCAGAAGCAGTATGCTATGTTAAATACCGGGAAAAGAGAAGGTAAAGAAACACGAACCCACAATATAAGGTTCAAACAGTCTGAAGCATCAGGGTCACTGACTTAAGTGTTGCATGGCTTAAAACCCTGTAATTCTCAAGAAACAGTGATACCTTTAAAGTCAGGTTAAGTTATAATTAATAGTTCATACCTTTAAATAAATACATACCTCAGATCCTAGAGCCATGATTTGTTTAAACATAAAAGCATAAAAATCCAGATTTACTAATAGTCCATTTAAAGTGAGTATTGTTTTAGTAAAGGATTCATCCGCAGTGCTTTAAACAGTGAGCTCTTAAAACAACTGAGAACGTTTTCAAAATACTCAATTTGCACATAATATTTTGGGGGGAATACCTCAACTACAGAAAGTACCACCAGGAGAAACTTTTTTCATTCCGAGAGTTTAAAGAAGTATGGTTTTGAGAAGCTTTAGCTTCCTGCTGACTGAGCTTCTAAATGATTAAATTGTTGTTCAGTTCAGTTCAGTTCAGTCGCTCAGTCGTGTCTGACTCTTTGCGACCCCATGAATCGCAGCACGCCAGGCCTCCCTATCCATCACCAACTCCCGGAGTTCACTCAGACTCACGTCCATTGAGTCAGTGATGCCGTCCAGCCATCTCATCCTCTGTCGTCCCCTTCTCCTCCTGCCCCCAATCCCTCCCAGCATCAGAAGCACCCTTTTAATTCCTGGGTGATATTGTCTCAACTCCAGTGAAAACTCCTCATGAACAGAACTTCTTTCCTCCACAGCATATAGTTGCATCACTATGACTAATTGATAAATAATTCTGTAAAAGGTTTCATTATGATACTTCTTTTAAAAGGCAATGTAATTAATTTTTTTGTGCTACCTAAAAAGTTCAAATTGTGTCTTGTTAAGAAAGAGTAATAAAGATGGAAAAAATTCTGACCTTGCAGGCCAAAAAAATGAATGATACTCCCTTTTTAAAAGTAGCTCTGTTGCACATTTTGTTCTTTCTGTCCTGAAACACTTTTACAATGAGAGTAAAGGAAGGATACAAATTTTCAAACCATGTTAATGAGTACAACCATTAAAATTCTAGGTTGAAAATATACACAGTTCTGATGAAGGGAATAGAAGAATTTGTTTTTGGGAAAACAACAATCTCTGTGTAGACATCAATATTGGAAGGTAACAATTTCATCCAATTCCTATAAAGGGGAGAGAATTTCCTCCTCATTCCCCAGAAGGGAAAATAGTGGAAAGAATGCTTCTATCTTTCAGTTATTTCATTATAAAATAAAAATTAAAACACAAAGCCCAAGCCAACTCCCAGAGCACTGTCCCAGGCAAAAATGTGTTGCTATAACATATTTGTTACAGATCAGCCAAAGACCATATCAGAGGGGAAAAAAAAGAAAAATCTGAAACACTGAAAATCTCTTTCCGCTTCCTTAGATCTGTGAACTCAATTTTGAACAAAATCTCCCAAAATGAGAATAATCTCCCAGTAAGAGGATATTCCTCACATCCCGCTAAAGGGTAAATCTACCTGTGCGCACTGTCACCCTCTGACAGGAGCACTGGCGACACTCCAGTCTTTCTCAAGAAGTGCAGAAATTTGAAAGAGTGGAAGCCCAGGTACCAGTTTTATCCAGGTACCTTTCTTTACCATCCAGCATATCTTAAACACTTCATTTCTATTTCCCCTTTGAGACTGTTTTCTGGCACCCCAGTGCTGAAATGAAAGTGATCTCTTTAGTGATTCAACCTCCCCCACTTCTTTGGAGCAGGTATTTTTAGTCCTGTACTACAGGGGCTGCTGTCACTGCCTCTCACCAAGGAGTTGCCTAGGCCAGTGAAACTGCCCTTAAGACAGCAGTTGGACTGGCCAGGAGAGCTGTAAAAAATACTGAGCCCCAAGATTCTGATTTAACTAGTCTGGGCATCATAACTAAAAAAAAAAAAAAAATTCCCTATGTGGAGGAGTGGAATATGGAATATGGGGTGGGGGAGGCTCATAAGGGAGGGGACATATATGACTGATTCATATTGATGTATGACAGAGACTACCACAGCACTGTAAAGCAATTATTCTCCAATTAAAAATTTTTAATAAAGAGAAAAAAGTCAACTATAAAAAAAATTCCCCATGTGATGTGCACGTACAGTCGAGGTTAAGTGGTTAACACCTGCTGAGTCTAGATTTCTCCTTCCTGCCTCCATCATTTCAGCTGGAGAATCACTCAGAGATTCCAAAGTGGAAGGGGCTGCAGTTACTTCTGAAGCCTGTGCCTCTAGAGTTCTAGGACCAATACCTCCATCACGTGCTCCTCACGACCTATGTATACTCCCCACCCCATGTCCCATCCCCAGGCCCCAAGTAGGGATATGCTTTCAGTTTTTCCTTTCCCTCCATGGTTTCCCCTCATTCTTTCAGAAAGGCTCAGCTTGAGTTTTCAACAATTTACTCTGATTCTTAAATTAGTTCCTCTCCTTTACACACATTATTAGCCTGGAACTTAGGCTGAAATTTGATGCCGTCCTTTATTTTATTTGTTCTTTGCTTTTTGGCCCAAATTTCGTATTTTCTAACTTATTTCTCTACACCTTTTCTTGTGTGCAATCTCCAATATTGGGAGAAAGAGTGATTTCCGCGTCCATCAAAAACAGCCATTGCGCATACTATTTTTGTCGTTCTTCACCTCTAAGTTGAAGGATCCACGCAAAAGATGAAGCTTCCAGGCTTGGGCTCCATCTCCCTGACGTCCATTAGTATGTTTCATCTTCTAGCACTTTCCCTTAAAGTCCTAATTGCTTAAATTTCTTCTGATGTTCCCTCTGGGCACAAGGATCCCTCCCTAACAACTGTTACCTTGCCATTCAGTTAACAGTACTTGAAGTGTCCTATACTAATCTTTCCCTTTCAAATCTATCCAAACTTCTGTTACTACTTGATATTACAGTTCCAGGGCTTCAGATGGTGCAGGGAAGAATCTGCCTGCCAATGCAGGAGACACAAGAGATGGGAATTCGATCCCTGGGTGGGGAAGATTCCCTGGAGGAGGAAATGGCAACCCACTCCAGTACTCCTGTCTGGAGAATCCTTGTACAGAGAAGCCTGGCGGGGTCCATGGGGTCGCAGAGAGTCAGACACGACTGAGTACACATACACACATAACAGTCCCATTTTTCAAGTGACAGAATCTCCAAAAGCAATTCAGAAACAATTTAAGAGAGCATTTTCCCAACAACTGAGTTGAATGTGTGCTCTTGGGAAGGGGGCAGGTAAGGGAACATGAATTTATTCTCTGAGCTTTTGACTCTCCGACTCTGTTACATTTTCTTGCAGCCCAGTTACCGAATCCAGGGGAGTCATAACCAAAAAGCCCCCTTTCTTGCACCCTCCCTCGAAGAGCTTTAGGGACCCAACTTCATTTCTTTCCAATTCTGTTTTCCTATCCTCTAAGATCTTCTACCAGTTTAATTGACCTGCATTCTCTTATTTTGCTTTTATTCACACTCTGCTCATCTTTTGATAGTAAGATTGAAGCATATTTTCCAAACTATTCCACTTTCTTCTGAATATTCTGAGCAAACACAATTTCTAGGCAGACAGTACACAAGACACGGCTCTTTGGTTTTTGGATTTGCAGTAAATTCGAGTTGTTGCTATGCCTCAGTTACAAAGAGGTGTGTTACCTAAATATAGGTCACCACCCATCTTTCAGTTGCTTACTTTGTTAAAAAAAAAAAAAAAAAAAAAAACAACCTACTACCCTTCCATGAAAAAAGACAAAGTCTGGATCTCTGAAAACTAAAGCTATGATCTGGGTATATGTGACTATCAATTCTAAACCTTACTTGGGACCACGGTTGACAGCAGGACTCAACAGACTAAACCACATGAACCCAAGAGGTTAAAAGGAACAGTAATCTGTAAAGATGGTGACATTTCCTCTCTTGGCCATGAATATAGTTCAAAAACAACATGAGAATAACTGAATAAGGCAACCATCTACTTATGTCTGGCACAAAACTCCTGCTGCTGCTGCTGCTGCTAAGTCGCTTCAGTTGTGTCCGACTCTCTGCGACCCCATAGATGGCAGCCCACCAGGCTCCCCCATCTTTGGGATTCTCCAGGCAAGAACACTGGAGTGGGTTGCTCCTAGCTCAGGAAATTTAGCTGTTTGTAGCTGATTTTCTAACCATCAATGACTACTGAAAATAAATGACTTTCTTGATAAACCTAGTCCATTTCCTACACATCCTGTTAGACTAAAATTATTTCTGAACAGATTAGCCACAGAACCAGGGCCTGCCTGGCATCAGTTAAGAACCAGATATCATATTAAAAACTTACATGACCCACAGTAAGAAAATAAGTTCTAAAGTTTCCTATCTGAACTGCCCCAGACACCTAGATCTCTTCATGTTATTCTGGTTTCCAATGCCAGCTCTTATTTTTTTTTTTTTTCCCAAAGCCAGTGCACCAAGATCTTAGGGAGCCAATAACACTTTTTTTTTTTTTGTCACTCCCATTCTAAAACTGAGTAAAGAGATAAAACAAATAGAAATTTAATATTTGCTTTTTTACTGGTAACACCAAAAGGAGAACATGACTTTAGCTCTGCAGCCAATTGGTCTTGATAACATGTCACCCAACTACCTACACGGCTGGCCAACAGCAGCCTACCAACCAGCTAACCAGAGTGTCATCCCAACCAAAGGAAGTGAGATCTGAGCAGGTCCCAGGAAAGTACTGAGTCAAGCATGTTTAGCTCCTTTGTTAAGATCACCAACATAGAAGTTTCTCTTTACTTTCTAGCAGCACAAAGGCTGAAAGTGTTCCTCCTGTGTTGTTTCTTCCTAGAGAATAAAGAGGAAAGTCCCCCTCCTCCAGAGTAGTACAGAGGAGGACAGGGACCGTTATTCACAAACCTAGACAATTTGCAGGAGTGAGACTAACAGTTTCCAGTGCTGTCACACTTATTTCCACAACAGTACCAGACCACCAATTTTATAAGCACTCTCTGGTGTTCCTCAGTCAGAGTCTCAATAGAGGCCCATTCTGAATCATCATTTTACGTGTTGTTTCTTTGGGAGAGCAGTAGCCCAGCCTTCTTTCTGGCACAGTGCCAGAGTTTTTGAGTGGCTCAAGGTTCAGCTGTTGCCTGTGTCTGTGTGTGTATTTTGTGTGTGTTCAGTGACTCAAGGTTCAGCTGTCGTGTGTGTGTGTGTGTTCTAATGTGTTTTTTAGAATAGCTAGGGGTTGAGGGAGGGGGAGACTTCTATAATGCTCAACTGAGAGAATCAACAAAAAGTTTACTACAAACTTTGAATCCTCTTCTGCTGCTGCTGCTGCTAAGTCGCTTCAGTCGTGTCCGATTCTGTGAGACCCCATAGACGGCAGCCCACCAGGCTCCCCCGTCCCTGGGATTCTCCAGGTAAGAACACTGGAGTGGGTTGACTATATCAGGATGTGATCCCTTTTAATGGGTCCACCAAATGTAATAGTAGCCAGGCAAACTAGAATGCGGAATAAGAAAAGCTATACTGACTTCCATGAATGCTAAATCAGGAAGCAGCGGAAGTTAATGGGTTTTAAAACAGCAAAAAACTAAATGATCATGGGTGCTGTGCTTACTTGCTCAGTCCCGTGTGACTCTTTGCAACCCCATGGACTGTAGCCTGCCAGGCTCCTCTGTCCATGGGATTCTCCAGGCAAGAATACTGGAGTGGGTTGCCATGCCCTCCTCCAGGGGATCTTCCCAACCCAGGGATCAAACCCAGGTCTCCCACATAGCAGGCAGATTCTTTACCATCTGAGCTACCAGGAAAGCCCAAGAATATTGGAGTGGGTAGCCAATCCCTTTTCCAGGGGGATCTTCCTGACCCAGGAATCAAACCAGGGTCTCCTGCATTGCAAGTGGATTCTTTATCAGCTGAGCTACGAGGAAAGCTAAATAATCTAAAGGATCACAGTCTAAATCATTTGCTTTTGACTAAACTAGGTGATCATGAAGCCACCTCCTAAGCATTGCTTGCTTGAACTCTAAATGTAATAATTTACACAGTTAAGGATAAAGCTAAAAGTTCCCATTTCAGAAACATTAGTTTTCTTGGATGCTGTAAGAAGTTATAAGGACCAGGCAGGAATTCAGTTCTTCCACTAGTGGAAGCTTCTTCAGAGAAGTCAATCATCAAAAACTCTGTCTTTAAACTCTGAACAACCTTCAGTTTGCTGAAACTCAATGTCCTTGTGTTAAACAATAAGAAAAGGTGTTTCAAATCTCAGTACCCATGATACAAAAGAATAAGTTTCACAGTTTTAATTTTAATGAGGTTAAACTTCCCTACAGAACTTAAAGTAAACCAGAAGAAACTGTTAAGATAATAAGCAAAAACCTTTACCCTATTTAGAGCCACGGGAGGAACACAGTTTCTTAAAACGTCAAAGGATTTCTTACAGAAACTGGTGCTTCAACTGAAATATAATACGCCAGCAACTCTGCTATCTTAATGACCAAGTATTTGACCGTATATCACAAAGGAGGAAACTCTGCATCCTAAGTTCTTTCTCTCATACCATTTGAACATTAAGCAGGCTGCAAAAACAAATGCTGGTCTTAAAAATGTAATATTTTTATGCAAGACATTTGGCCAAATTGATTGATTTTTACAATAACGTGTTCTGGAGATCATAAATGTTGTCTTATTCCTGTTTGGGTTTTCTTTTTTTAAACAGTATTCTTAACCCTTAGCACCACTCCCCCACCTTTCAGGGCAAAGAGAAGGAAAAAAAGAAATTACATTAAACAGATTACTTTCTTCTTGATGTCTCATTTGAATTTGGAACAATTATTAGTACAATTAAGGGGGAAATCAATATAAATATGGAAAAACAGGAAGGAGGATTAAATCAAACTAACATAAGACGCACACGAGCAAAGCAATGCTCAAAATGCTCCAAGCTAGGCTTCAACAGTACGTGAACCGAGAACTTCCAGATGTTCAAGCTGGATTTAGAAAAGGCAGAGGAACCAGAGATCAAATTGCCAACATCTGTTGGATCATAGAAAAAGCAAGAGAATTCCAGAAAAACATCTACTTCTGCTTCACTGACTACGCCAAAGCCTTTGACTGGGTGGGTCACAAGAAACTATGGAAAATTCTTAAAGAGATGGGAATACCAGACCACCTTTCCTGCCTCCTGAGAAATCTGTATGCAGGTCAAGAAGCAACAATTAGAACCAGAAATGAAAGAACGGACTGTTTCCAAACTGGGAAAGGAGTATGTTAAGGCTGTATACTGTCACCTTGCTTATTTAACTTATATGCAGAGTATATCATGAGAAATGCCAGGTTGGATGAACCACAAGCTGAAATCAAGATTGCAGGGAAAAATATCAGTAACCTCAGATATGCAGATGACACCACCCTTATGGCAGAAAGCAAAGAGGAATTAAAGAGCCTCTTGATGAAAGTGAAAGAGGAGAGTGAAAAAGCCAGTTTAAAACTCAACAGTCAAAAAACTAAGATCATGGCATTTGGGCCCATAACTTCACGGCAAATAGATGGGAAACAATGGAAACAGTGAGAGACTTTATTGTTTTGGGATCCAAAATCACTGCAGATGGTGACTGCAGCCATGAAATTAAAAGACGCATGCTCCTTGGAAGAAAAGCTATGACCAACCTAGACAGTGTATCAAGAAGCAGAGACATTACTTTGCTGACAAAGGTCTGTCTAGTCAAAGATATGGTTTTTCCAGTAGTCATGTATGGATGTGAGAGTTGGACCATAAAGAAAGCTGAGCACCGAAGAATTGATGCTTTTGAACTGTGGTGTTGGAGAAGACTCTTCAAAGTCCCTTGGGCATCAAGGAGATCAAACCAGTCAATCCTAAAGGAAATCAGTCCTTAATAGTCATTGGAAGGATTGATGTTGAAGCTCCAATACTTTGGCCACCTGATGAAAAGACCCTGATGCTGGGAAAGACTGAAGGCAAGAGAAGGGGATGACAGAGGATGAGATGGTTGGATAGTATCACCAACTCAATGGACATGAATTTGAGCAAGCTCTGGGAGGTGGTGATGGACAAGGAAGCCTGGCGTGCTGCAGCCCATGGGGTCGCAAAAAGTTGGACACAACTGAGCAACTGAACTGAACATATGACACTAATTTGTATTTTCTTAAAATCCCTTATAGGAAGTTAATTAGATACTACTCTAAGGTAAAACAGTACAGAATCTTTGAGACACAAACCTATTTCAAAACAACATTTTCTAGACTCCCCCAAAAAAAAATTAAAGGAAGAAAGTAATACCCATTTTATACATATACTAAAACCAGCTCCTATCCTGGGTTTGTGTGAAGATGTATTTATCTGATTGCTTGACTTTTAAATTAATTTTAATTCCAGTGAAAGAAGTACTTGCTTTGATGAACATTCATGTTAGAATTTCATGACATCAGGAATCAATGACCCTACCCAGAAATCTATAGATGACACCACATAATTAATCCTAGTGAGAAACAAAGTTAATAAACAGCTCAAATCCTAAATTTTATGAATCCAATTTTCACAAAAATTTAAATGGAAAACAGAATCTTCATAATTGTCTTGTTCAGACTGGTCTATTAGGTTTGTACTTTGTTTCACAATATATACGTCTTTTTACATTTTCAAATCCCATTCAATTTGGTTTTTAAAACTTCAACTCAGAAAGCAGCGTCTTCCACCTAAATTCAAAAACACTGCTGAAAAGCTTTCAACACTGGACTTGCCCCTCATTCTCTCCTTTGACACCTTGTTTCTTGGTAGGTCACAAATTTAATACTAATAAAGATACTAACATTCTTCGAGGAGTTATGTATAAAGATTCCTGCTTTGTTTTTGGATCTTATTAATAAAACATGGCAAGATGATGGTTTTCAGCAAAGAAAGCTAGTTTTAGATATTTTAATAGGTAAATTCAAAGTTGAAATATTTTATAGCTGAAATGGGAAGTTAAAATAAGCTCTTTGAATATACTCATACTTAACATCCAGTTCAGAAGTTACCTATTCCAAAAATCTTCCTTGCTTTCTATAGCCAGAAAAAATTCTTTCTTGCTCCTGAGGGTTTTGCATTTTTGATACCTTACATCAAACTCTCCCTCAGAATGTGGTCTCTTGAGAATGTCTCTTCTCTTTCGGTTGGCAAACTCCCAAAGGATGGGATTATATTGTGAATTACTTCTATGCATGAAATATCCCTCTTAGCTAACATATGGGAAATGCTCAACAAAATACTTCCTTGGGGCTTTGTGAAAGTAGCGTTTTAAGCTAGCGGTTCACTCTGTTATTTTTCTTAACCCACTGTCAATCAGACCTCTTCACGGAACTTAAAAAAACCATCTAGATCTGAAAGAGTATCACCTTATGACTCATCCCACTTGGTTTGAATCAATACTTGAATTGATTGTTGTTACCCAGAGTTCTTCAGAATTCTCAGCGATCGAGTTGAGAGAATCCGTTCCGAAAAGTGGGCCAGAATCTCCCCGCCTTCCCCTAAACTTCTCACTCAGTGATGCTCCCACGCTCTCACACCCACCTTGAAGACTCAAGCTGTCAAATTACTTGCTGCGTACCTAGCGGCGACGGAGACACATTGGGTTTGATAGCGCTCTAGGTCACGGCCCCAGTGTTAAGCCTGTAAACAGATCCTTCAGGCTGGGATCCCCGCCCTGAGGCATTTCTAACAGGGAGCCTAGCCCGAGCCTTTACGACTCTCCGCACCACTCCTTTTCCCTTCGTCCTGTAGTTGCCGTCCTGCGACAGTCCCGTGGTGCTCCCGGCATTTGGGTTAGTTCAAGGACTCGGGACGGGAGAGGGCACGGTGTGGGCAAAGGCACAGAGGGTGAGGTAAGCAGTGGGTCTGCCTCCGGCCCCCAAGGACGCGGACAGGGCCCGGCGCCGAGAGGGGCCCACCAAGCATGAGGGTCGGGGGCGCCCGGCCTCTCCCCCGGCCTCGGCCTCGCTGTCCGAAGCGCTGTGGTAATTGGGAACGGCCAAGAGCCCAGGACACCCACCCTGCGGGTCAGGGCCCCAGACGCCGGTCGGGGTGTCCCCACTCCCAGCCGCCCCAGGTCTCCGCGGAGCTCTCCGTGGTGCCGGCGGAGTAACAGCTGAGGAGAAAAAGAAGACGCTTCAGGCGCCCTGGCCAAACAGGAGAGACGAGGAGGGACTGCCCGGCCCCACCGGCCCCTCACCTTCATGGCCGCGACCGCCGCGTCTGGGTCGGCTCTGCCAGGGAACTCAGCACCATAGCAGCTTCTAGCACAACCGCCCTCCTCCCTTCTGGGCGGCGATTATGGGCCCTTTCTAGGCGACCCAGCGTCCAGACGTAAGGGGCGTGGTCACGCCCGCTGCGCGCCCCGAGTGGCGGCCGAGTCGGCCAATCCGAAGCCGACACTCCGGAGGCCGGTCCCCAAAGCCAATAAAGGGGCGGGAGTGGGGCGGGGCCTCTAGCGCTGCCTGGTAGGCTAAGGAAGAATCCATTCCGCCGCAGGCAGAGATGGGCGGGTCTGGGGGGTGCCGGTAGGCACACTCCCAGAGGTTTTCTTCATTAGGTTGCTGAAATCGGAGTCAGCGTCCCCTGAAGAGTCTGTGGGGCAGAAATTTGGGTTTAAGGCTGGGTGGTCAAGTTCTCTGGGAAGTGAGGGCGGTAAGGGGCGTGGTAAATTTGAAAAAGCCGGTTTGGTTGGAAGGTTTTTGTTATAATAACGGTCAAAACAGGGCCTCGGATTTCCTCTCCAGACGGTCAAGCCTCTCACACTCGGTAATGACCTCAGGTCTCCTCTCTGAAGCGTCCACTGAGCAGTGGCAAATGCTCACGCAAGGACTTGGCTTTAAAAAACAAGGTTTTATTGAAAACACTTGAAGAACCAACGGTTCTCAGATCCTAACTGCTCTTGTAGAGCGAAGTTCAAAATAACCAAATCCTAGCACGGTGAGAGAATTAAGGTGAGTCCTTGGAGTTGACTTTATTTGGACCGAGAAAATTAGTTTGTAAATTAAGTACTGATTTCTTCAGCCGGACTTGATGACACTCCGTAGGTTTTCCTATACTTGTTCCTCTCCCCTCTAACCAGTACTTAAATATTTAAGTAGATAAAGAGATATAAAGATATCAATTCTTCTCTTGGGGACCTGAGTCTAATCTATTGCTTTTGAATAGATTTGCTTATATGTACTATGTCAGATTAAAACATAAAGCCATCCCACTTAGGCTGCAGTAATACTCGTTGTGTACTCGCTTATTTTTGTGGCTTAAAGCAGTGCTCAGATAATGCAGTTTAGCTTCTATAGTCCTGGATTTTCTTTGGAAAAATGCAAAGAAAGACTTTCACTCACCATGTGGGAGCAGCAGCTGAATCTCAATGGAGGAGAAAGTATTAATTCTTCTAATGATCCAGGCACAAAGAAACTGAATAAAAACCTGCTGGTGGTACAAAGTCATATTTCTCCCTCTTTAGAAAGGAAGCTGGCAGGTCTACCTGAAGAGTTAACGATTAAGCACATGAAAAGATGCTCAACATCATTAGCCATCAGGGAAATGCAAATTAAAACCACAATGAGATACCACTTCACACCCACTAGGATGGCTAAAATAAAAAAGATAATAAATGCTGTTAAGGATTTCGAGAAATTGGAACTCTAATTACATTGCTGGTGGGACGCTAAAATGGTGCAGCTGCTTTGGAAAACTGGCAGTTCTTCAAAATATTAAACACGATTACCATATGACCCAGTAATTAATTCTAGGTATAAAAACCCAAGTAAGTCCACCAAAAAGCCTTATAACATGAACATTCATAGCAGGATAATCAATAATAGTTAAAAAGTGGAAACAACCCAAGTGTCCATTATTTGACAGATAAATGTGGTCTACACATTGGAAAATTAAAATAGGAAGTACTGATACCTGTCATAATGTGAGTGAACCTTGAAAGCATGATGCTAAGTGAAAGAAGCCAGTTACAAAAGGCCATATATGAGTCCACACATATGAAATGTCCAGAAGAGGCAAATCCAGAGAGAAAGTAGAGAAGTAGTTGCTTAGGGTTGAGGTGGTTAGGGGGATTTGTGAATGGACCCAGGGGTTTCTGTGGGGAGACAATGAAAATATTCTAAAATTTACTGTGGTGATGGTTGCCCAACTCTGTAAATACACTAAAAACTACTGAATTGTACCATTTAAATGAGTGACTTGTATGTGAATTATATCTCAATAAAACTGTGATCATGATAATAAAGATATTGAGAAGCAAAGCACACATACACAAAGTTAATGCAGTTTCCTGGAGAGTGACCAGGGAAAAGCAATTAAAACAATAGTAGGGAGAGATGGTATTGGAGACCATTTAACACTGCAGTTCTTGAGGATGACCTTTCTCTGTGCCTAACTTAAAACAAAGCTCCCCATAAATGTTTGAGTGAGTTCTTTCTTCTGGAAGACTGAGAAGGAATATAACATTGAAAAAAAATAAAAACATTTTTTAAAAAAGGAAGTAAAGAGGGTACACACAAGTTCACAGTTGCTAAATACTTGAAATTGGAACCCTCTGAAGCCTGAGAGGCATTTTTGTGCTTCAACATCATACTTTTTCAATAAAAGAGACACACTGTGTGACTGAAATTTTTTCTTTGTTTCAAACTTTGTATAATGACACCCTTCTTTCAATTGTGTATTAACTGTACCAATTAGGGTTCAGGAAAATGTGGTCTGTTGCTGATATAACCATCAACAGCCTAATACTTTGTATTTCAGAATAAAAGTATTCCCAAGACATGTGGGATAATTTATTGCAGCTAAACTTACTTGCTGTTCTGAGTTTGTCTTTTATTTAATCCCGCAAAAGAATTCTTTTACTGAATTCATAATGCACTCTTAAGTCAATTACATAACTTCAAAACCTTTTTCAAATTCAAGAAGCAGCAAAAGTTTTATTAAAATGTTTAAAAGTTACTGAATAAATGGTTCTTTCAACAGCACGTGTACTCTTTAGACAGTATAGTAGAAGGACAGCAGTTTTTATTCCAGCGATGGATTGTCTCAAAGACAGTAAGTCATGGAAGACTATATTGAGCTTTTTGCAATGTTAGCAACTTGCTGTACTAAACCATTTATTTGGGGAAATTTCAAACAGATGAAGTAAACAGAATAGTGTAATGAATTCCCATATATCCATCACTCAGTTTTAACAACTCTCTACATTCTGCCATTCCTGTCTCATCTCCAGCACGCGCATCTTTCCACCCACTCCCCACCCACCCCCATCTGAGTTAAGTTGCATCATAAGATTAGTGCATGACTCTGTTGCCTAGATATGAGCCAAAAGTATCTGAGAACAAAAGTATCTGAGCCTTGGATCTGGTTTGCTGTGTTGTTTATCCTTGGTCATCTTCACAAATACAGTATAACTCTTTCACCCAGTCAAGATAATACATCTTCTTTGTGGTCACTGCTTAAGTTGCATGACTTAAAAGACCACAAGGACTCTCTATCCTCTTTTAACCTGAGTTTACACATGCCAAAGTTGTAGAGAGGTCATAAAATTTGCTCACCTGTACAATGAAGAAGCATCTCTTCACTGGAATGCTTAATTTGGGTCTTATCTGAATCCTGATTGACTTCTGCTACAGTCAAAATGGTTCCAACAACACTGCACTTTAGCAAACCATCTCTGCAGCTGGCGAACAGATGGCTCCATAAAATCATTTTGTTCTGGACTCAGAGAATCTTTTTGGAATTCTCTCGTGAATTACTTTGCTGATTTGAACATGTAACCCGCTTCTGCCTTGAATTTCTCCATCTGTTAAAAAAAATAAAAAGATTATTAACTGGGCAGCTATTGTCTTCCACTTTGCTGAATGGTTGAAGAATACAGATACAGAAATTAAGACAGAAACAGAACTTGAAACTGTTTCCAGAGAGTAAATCAAATAATGTAGGGCCACATCATACTACTCTTAAGTAAGCTGGAGGGACTTCCCTGGTGGTCCAGTGGTTGAGACTTTGCCTTCCAGTGTAGGGAGTGAGGGTTCAATCCCTGGTTTGGGAGCTAAGATCCCACATGCCTCATGGCCAAAAAACCAAAACATAAAACAGAAGCAATCTTGTAACAAATCCAATAAAGACTTCAAAAATGGTCCACATCAAAAAAAAAAAAAAAAAAAAGTAAGCTGGAGCACTTTACAGGCTCCCCCCGCGCAGCCCAATCCCCCATGATCCTCCTTAGTAGTTAAAAGGAGACAAGATTTTCTTTTCATGGCTTGGGAAACTGAGCCACAGAAATGAATCCTCTTGCCTGAGGCTTCTGAGGCCATGATGAAAGTTAGAATAGTTGCCAAGACTTCTCTCCCAGCCCAGTATTATACTCACCTGTATTACTATTCTTCTAATAAAGAGACAGACCTTGCAAAACAAGTTAATTCTTGTACATTAGATTTGCATTCACATATGCTTGGAGAATCCCAGAGATGGGGGACCCTGGTGGGCTGCCGTCTATGGGGTCTCGCGGAGTCGGACACAACTGAAGTGACTTAGCAGTAGCAGCATAACCTCTTCATAGACATCATACAGTATTGGGGAAACAATTCACCTGCCACTGAAATGTAGAGTCAGTACAATTTCCCTCTGGTATTGATATATCATTCGATATATATTAAGCACCCACTATGTGCCAAGCATTGAAAAGAGGGACTCAGTGCCTCTCCTCATGGGGCTTAAATGGCCATGATGAGGGAAAGAAATTTCTGAAGTGGCATCTATGTTTCCTGGGGCTGCCATATCAAACCCCATGAACTTGGTAGCTTAAAACAGAAGTGTATTCTCTCACAGTTTGGAGACCAGACATCCTAAATTAAGGTGATGGCAGGGCCCCATGCTTCCTCCAAAGGGTCTCAGGGAGGACCCTTCCTTTCCTCCTCCAGCTGCTGGTAACCCCAGGTGTTCCCTGACAATGGCCATGTCCCTCCATTCTCTGCCTCCGTCTTTGCTTGGCCTTCTCTATGTGGTCTCCTGTCTTTCTTTCCCTCAGTTTTATTGAGACGTAGTTGACATGTAACATTGTATTAGATTCAGGTGCACAACATCTAAGGACAGTAGTCATTGGGGTGGGTGGAATGGGTGAAAGGTACCAACTTCCAGTTATAAAATACATAAATCATGGGGAGGTAATGGACAGCATGGGGCTTCCCAGGTGGCGCTAATGGTAAAGAACCCACCTGCCAATGCAGGAGATGTAAGAGATGCCGGTTCAATCCCTAGGTCGGGAAGATCCCCTGGAGGAGGGCATGGCAACCCACTCCAGTATTCTTGCCTGGAGAATCCCCTGGATAGAGGAGCCTGGCGGGCTACACTCCAGGAGGTCATAAAGAGCCAGGGCTACACTCCATGAGGTCATAAAGAGCCAGACACGACTGAAGCAACTTAGCACCCACACACACAATGTACAGCATGGTGACTATAAATTAATAATACTGTATTGTATATTTGAAAGTTGCTAAGAGAGTAAATCTTCAAAGTTTTCATCACAAGAAAAAAATTCTGTAACTATGTATGTAATGGACATTAACTAGACATATTGTGGTCATTTTGCAATATAAACAAATATCAAATCATGTTATTTTCAATTATACCTCAATTTTCTTTTTTAAAGGGACACTTGTCATTGGATTTACAGCTCAACTATATAATCCAGGGTGATTTCATCTTGAGATCCTCAACTTAATTATAAAGGTCCTTTTCCAAATAAGGTCACATTCACAGGTTCTGGGGGGACATATCTTTTGGAAGGGCACCATACAACCCACTATATAAGGCAAGCCTACGAAAGAAAGAGAAAAATATATTCAGTATTCTACTGAATATTCCTTCTCTAGCTTTAAGATGAAATTCTACACAATGAGCATTGTAGTCTGTTAGCAAGTTTAATGTCTATAATGCAATCGTTGTCTACAATCACTGAATTGTGTATTAGGTCTCCAGGACTTATCGACCATTTGCAAGTATGTATGCCAAAGAATTGATGTTTTCAAATTGTAGTGCTGGAAAAGACTCTTGAGAGGCCCTTGGACAGCCAAGAGACCAAACCAGTCAGTCCTAAAGGAAATCAACCCTGAATATTCATTGGAAGGACTGATGCTAAAGCTCTGATACTTTGGCCACCTGATGTGAAAAGTGGACTCATTAAAAAGAACCCTAATGCTGGGAGAGACTGAGGGCAGGAGAAAGGGGCATCAGAGGATGAGATGGTTGGATGGCATCACCAACTCAATGGACATGAATTTAAACAAACTTCGTAGTGGAGGTAGTGGAGGACAGAGAAGCCTGGCATGCTGCAGTTTATGGGGTTGCAAAGAGTCAGACATGACTTAGCTACTGAACAACAACATTTCTTAAACATCTCTCCCATTTCCCCACCCCACCCCCAGGCCCTGGTAAACATTATGTCACTGTCTGCTTTTATAGTTTGGGGTTTTAAAAAATTATTTTATTTTTGGCTGCACTGGATCTTCATTGCTGAGTGCACTTTCTCTAGTTGCAATGAGTGGGGCTACTCTTCCTGTGGTGGTGAGATTCTCATTGTGGTGGCTTCTTTTGTTGGGAAGCACAGGTTCTAGAGTGTTTGGGCTCAGTAGTTATGGCACCCGGGTTTTGTTGCCCTGCAGCATGTGGGATCTTCCCAGACCATGGATCAAACTGGTTCCCTGCTTTGGCAGGTGGATTCTTAACCACTGGACCACTAGGAAAGCCAAAGAAGTTATTCTTTACAACAAAACTATCTCTCTGCCTCTCTGTTCTTTTAAAATCAGAGCCAGTGCTTTCAGGTAAAACTCAGTGGACAAAAGGCCCAAGAACACTTACAGAAAGGTAACAGAGAGGGGTGAACAATGGGTTTGGAAAGAAACAATGGTTGGTGATGATTCAGCTAACTACGGTCACATCATCAAGTGGTGACGATTACTTCAAAACACACACACACACACATTTATCTATTTATTTGACTGTGTGGGTCTCAGATGCAGCACTCCGGATCCCTGATCTTCACTGTGGCATGTGGGGTCTAGTTCCCTGACCAGGGACCAAACCATGGCCCCTGCACTGGGAGCAGAGAGTCTTAGCCACTGGACCACCAGGGAAGTCCTGGTGACTGTTTCGTTTAAGGTCTTCAGCAATAAACTCGTGTGAAATGGTAGCACTGAGCATGAAAACAATAGTCACTCACCAACTGAAGATGAGCCGTATCCAGATCAGAGTGTTAGGGCACAACTTTCCCTCGTACTGCAAAACCTGTCTCATTCCGTGTGCTCTTTCTGGCTGTGTATTTCTTGGCCTTTCTAAGTTTTAAGAGAAGTTTGGTTTGCTTACTTATAGCAAGCTCTGTATAAGTGCACTAAATAGGAACACCCACCAAAAGAAAATAACATGCTAAACAGAGTTTAAAAAAAAAAAACACTTGTTTTAAAAAAAGTGTTTCCCATTTCTTTTCCTTTTTTTGACTGTGCCGCTTGACTTGCAGGATCTTAGTTCCCCAACTGGGGATCAAAGCTGTGCCCCCTGCAAGGGAAGTGCATGTCTTAACCACTGGACCACTAGAGAATTCCTCCCCATTTCTAATTTTATGTTTTCCAGTTTTGAGATATTGGCATGTAATACTATATTAGTTTAAGGTATACAACATTATGATTTGATCCATACACACACACACACACACACACATATATATAATGAAATGATTATCACAATAAGTTTAGTTATCATCTCACATAGCTACTTTTTTTTCTGGATGAGAACTTTTAAGACTGACTCTCTTACCAACTTTCAAATACAGAATATAGTATTGTTAACTATGGTCACCATGTTGTACTTTAGTTACATTCCCAGAACTTATAACTGAAGGTGTGTACCTTTTGGCTACTGTCAAATGACAAAACTAAGACAATTTAGTAACACGTTCAATGTCCCTAATTCAAGAGAAAGCAATCCATGGGTTGGGGGAGTACAGGACCTCATAAGCTGTGGAGCACCATCTAGAAGGATTTTGAGTGAGAGTGAATTTTATAAGAGCTGTTATTAATACAAGCAGCACCGTGGAAACAGGACCTGACTGGCTAGAAGGTGAGAATTTCCTCATAAGGCTAGCAGGTCCTGTTTTCAAGGGTAAGCTAAACAGCTGCTTCTAAACTAGAGCTGCTGCTGCTGCTGCTGCTGCGTCGCTTCAGTCATGTCCGACTCTGTGCGACCCCATAGAAGGCAGCCCACCAGGCTCCCCCGTCCCTGGGATTCTAGAGGATTGTAGTTGGTGTATGTTAGGTTTTCTTGGTAGGTATTTCCCATAAATACCTGACTGACTTTATGTTTAGATTTGTGATTTGGGCTGGGCCACTGGAGTGGTCTCCATTTTGTGGGTCCTAATATATGAATTAACTTAATTACCCCCACCCATCCCATTTATTTCACAGTTATTTCATGGAATGGTATAGTTTGAAAAGAATCTTAAAAAAAAAATATGAAAAGAGTCTTACTATGGCCTATAGATTCAGGACTTAAATAGTATGTCCTTCAAGGTTTGCTACAGAATTCTTGAGCCATAAAGGACTCTTCAAGATGACCGTATACATGCTCCTCATTTTAGAATTGAAGAAGCTGTGTCTCAGAGTCAAATGTGCTCATCTACCTGCAGGCAAAGCTGGGTGCAGAAGCTAAGTCTCTAGTTTCCAAGTTCATGCTTTTTACTAGCAACTTAGGAAAAATCTGATCCATCTTTGCTCTTAAGTTTGAAGACAATCCAGGACTCAAAATCTGGAGTTGTCTGATAACTTTGGGAATGTGGGTTTGGGGAACAGTACCCAAACAGATCTTATACTCCAATCTACAATAAAGTCAAACAAGAAATTTAACATATATATTTTTTAAACTAAGAGAAAGCATATTTTATTTACTCCAGATGTATCATGAAATAGGTTTAGGATTATAAAAGATGTGGAAGCTATCAGAGGCAAGATCCATGGATGCAAATATATAAACTTTGTATGCTAATGCTATGCTATGCTAAGTCACTTCAGTCGTGTCTGACTCTGTGTGACCCCACAGACGGCAGCCCACCAGGCTTCCCTGTCCCTGGGATTCTCCAGGCAAGAACACTGGAGTGGGTTGCCATTTCCTTCTCCAATGCATGAAAGTGAAAAGAGAAAGTGAAGTCGATCAGTCGTGGCCGACTCTTAGCAACCCCATGGACTGCAGCCTACCAGGCTCCTCCGCCATGGGATTTTCCAGGCAAGAGTACTGGAGTGGGGTGCCATTGCCTCTCCAAATATTAAAAGGTATAAAAAGACTTTTAAACTAAGATATGTTAATAAAATAATTTAAAAAATGAAGTGAGAACATAGAGAACTATAAGATGTGAATACTAAGATGTTGTTCAGTTGCTCAGTCATGTCTGACTCTTTGTGACCCCATGGACTGCAGCACACCAGGCTTACCTGTCCTTCACCATCTGTTGAAATTTGCTCAAATTTATGTCCATTGAGTCGGTGATGCCATCCAACCATCTCATCTTCTGTCATCCCCTTCTCCTCCTGTCTTTAATCTTTCCCAGCATCAGGGTCTTTTCTAATGACTCAGCTCTTTGCAACAGGTAGCCAAAGTATTGGCATTTCAGTTTTAGCATCAGTCATTCCAATGAATATTCAGGGCTGATTTCCTTCAGGATTGACTGGTTTGATCTCCTTGCAGTCCAAGGGACTCTTAAGAATCATCTCCAACACCACAAGTTCAAAAGCACCAATTCTTTGGCACTCAGACTGCTTTATGGTCCAACTGTCACATTCATACATGACTACTGGAAAAACCAAAGCTTTGACTATATGGACCTGTGTTGGCAAAGTAATGTCTCTACTTTTTAACATGCTGTCTAGGTTTGACATAGCTTTTCTTCGAAGGAGCAAGCATCTTTTAATTTCATGGCTACAGTCAACAGCTGCAGTGATTTTGGAGCCCAAGAAAATAATGTCTGTCACTGTTTCCATTGTTTCCCCATCTATTTGCCATGAAGTGATGGGACTGGATGCCATGATCTTAGTATTTTAAATGTTGAGTTTTAAACTGGCTTTTTCACTCTCATCTTTCACTTTCATCAAAAGGCTCTTTAGTTCCTCTTTGCTTTCTGCCATAAGGGTGGTGTCATCTGCATATCTGAGGTTGTTGATATTTCTCCTGGCAATCTTGACTCCAGCTTGTGCTTCATCCAGCCTGGCCTTTCTCATGATGTACTCTGCATATAAGTTTAATGAACAAGGTGACATTATATAGCTTTAATGTACTCCTTTCCTAGTTTGGAACTGGTCTGTTCTTCCATGTCTGGTTCTAACTTGCTTCTTGACCTGCATACAGATTTCTCAAGAGGCAGGTAAGGTTGTCTGGTATTCCCATCTCTTTAAGAATTTTCCACAGTTTGTTGTGATCTACACAGTCAAAGGCTTTAGAATAGTCAATGAAGCAGATATTTTCCTGGAATTCTCTTGCCTTTTCTATGATTCAACGGATGTTGCCAATTTAAGCACTAAGATAGCTATCAAAATATTATAAATGGAATTTCCGGTTTCCAGGTCTGCAAGTAAGGAGCTTCAAAGTTGCCACTCTATTATACCTCAGTTCAGTTCAGTCGCTCAACCATGTCTGACTCTTTGCAACCCCATGGACTGCAGCATGCCAGGCTTCCCTGTCCATCACCAGCTCCTGGAGCTTACTCAAACTCATGTCCATCAAGTCGGTGATGCCATCCAACCATCTCATCCTCTGTCGTCCCCTTCTCCTTCCACCTTCAACCTTTCCTGGCATCAGAGTCTTTTCCAATGAGTCAGTTCTTCACATCACATGGCCAAAATATTGGAGCTTCAGTTTTAGCATCAGTCCTTCCAATGAATATTCAGTTCTGATTTCATTTAGGATTGCTTTGTTGGATCTCCCTGCTGTCCAAGGGACTCTCAAGAGTCTTCTCCAGCACCACAGTTCAAAAGCATCGATTCTTTGGCACTCAGCTTTCTTTATAGTCCAACTCTCACATCCATACATGACTACTGGAAAAACCATAGCTTTGACCAGACAGACGTTTGTTGGCAAAGTAATGTCTCTGCTTTTTAATGTGGTGTCTAGGTTGGTCATAGCTTTTCTTCTAAAGAGCAAGCATCTTTTAATTTCATGTCTGCAGTCACCATCTGCAGTGATTCTGGAGCCCCCCAAAATAAAGTGTCTCACTATTTCCACTGTTTCCCCATGTATTTGCCATGAAGTGATGGGACCAGATGCTATGATCTTAGTTTTCTGAATGTTGACAAGCAAAAAGCTGAAGGGACTGAAAAATCAATAACTCTTTCTGAATCCACATGAGAGGAGAGGGCACAAAGCAAACCACTGCCTCCAAGTTTGACAGACGGGAAAATATGAGACTGGTTCGCCAGAGCAGAGACTCAGGAGGAGAAATGGCCAGTGGGCACCAGTGCCTGAACTATAACTGATTCTGAGAATTTAAGACTCCAGGGAAATCCAGTCATGGGGTGTGGGTGGGGGACCCATAATATCATGAGATTTACCTCCAGGAGCAAGACAATTTCCCATAGTAAATATCAAGAAGAATCTCCTCAGGCTTCAGGTAGGAAAAGGAACCACTTTGAAATAGCCAGAACACTGTTTTTAACAAGGCCTGCCCTCAGGGCAAACTAGTTAACCAGAGCCTACCCCACCGGTATATCATCAGAGCCTAAGTGACTTGGAGAAGGGAAACAGGCAACTCCAACCTATTCTAGCCATCCTGCAAGAGGTGGGAGAAAAAACTGAGAAACACTTTTGAAGTTCAAAACACGTGAAGTTCTCAATCCAGAGGCACAGGCTCACTAAAAGACTGCGACCTAATCATAGGGCTATAGACGGCTTCCCCTTCCCCACACCTCACCATCATTGTACTACAGGTACCTCGTACATCATGACTGACTATCAGAAAAAAATTACATGGCGTATCAAGAGGCAAAAAACAATTTGAAGATACAAAGCCAGCAACAGAACCAGGCATGACAGAGATGTTGGAATTATCAGACTGGGGGACTGTAAAACAACTATGATTCATGTGGTAAAGGCTCTAGAATTCCTTGGTAGTAGTCTAGTGGTTAAGATTCCGCCTTCTAATGCAGGGGACGCCAGTTCAATCCGGGTTGGGGAACTAAGGTTCCACCTGCTGGGGTGTGTGGCCAAAAAGTAAAATAAAAAAATATATATATGGTAAAGGCTCTAATGGATAAAGTAGATAACATGCAAGAACAGATGGACAGTGTAAACAGAGAGATGGAAATCCTAAGAAAGAACACCCAAATTGCTAAAGAACACTACAATAAACGTAAAGACAGACTTTGATGAGCTTATTAGTAGACTGGACATAGCTGAGGAGAGAGTTAGAGGCTATCACAGTAGAGTCTAAAACTGAAAAGCAAAGAAAACAAAGGCTAAAAAACCAGAGTAGATTATACTGGGTTGGCCAAAATTTTCATTCTGGCTTTTCCGTTACATCAAATGGGAAAAAAAGCCAAACAAACTTTTAGCCAACCCTGTACAAGGACTGTGGGTCAAGTGCAAGAGGTGTTACATATGCATATTGAGAATGCCAGAAGGAGAAGAAATAGAGAAAGGAACAGAATAAATATCTTAAACAATAAGGACTTAGAATTTCCCTAAACTAATGTCAGACACCAAAACACAGGTAACAGGAATCTCAGAGGACACCAAGCAGGATAAATGTCTGCAAACTACACCTCTGCATATCATTTTCAAAGCTCAGAAAGATCAAGGAAAAAATTCTGAAAGAAGCCAGAGGTGGGTAAAAAAAAAAAAACCCAACTTACATATAGAAGAACAAGGTTAAGACATATCCAGGTACTTCCCTGGTGTTCCAGCATCTAAGACTCTGCTCTCCCAATGCAGGGGGCCCAGGTTTGATCCCTGGTTAGGGAACTAGATCCCACACACCGAAACTAAGATCCACTATGGCTAAATAAATATTTTTTAAAAAAAGACTTACATACAACTTATCCTCATAAACCATGCAAGCAAGAAGAGAATGGAATGAAATATTTAAAGTGCTGAGAGAAAAACTCACCAACCTAAAGTTCTGTATCATGGGAAATAATTCTTCAAAAAAATCTTCTCAGACAAACAAAAATTGAGGGAATTTGTTGCCAGTAGACCTCCTTTGCAAAAAATGTTAAAAAAGAAGTTCTTTAGAGAGAAGGAAAATAATATAGGTTAGAAACTTGGGTCTATATTTAGAAAGGAAGAGCATATTAAAAAAAAGGAGTAAGTGAAGACAAAATAAGAATTTACTTTTCTTTATTTAACATACAGTTTGTTCAAAATGATAATAGCAACAATGTATTTGATCATACATGCTTCTTTACATATTGTATATTACATATACACTTATGTATAATTATATGTAAGTGAAATTAATGACATCAATGACATGAGGAAGGAGAAAGGGATTAGGTTACTTTATTATTATTAATAGAAGGTATTCTCACTACCTATGAAGTGGTATAGTGTTATGTGAAAGCAGACTTGGATTAGTCGTAAATGTATATTGCGAACCCTAGGGCAGCTGCTAAAAAGAGTAAAAAAAAAAGCAGTATAACTGATATGCTAAGAAAGAGAAAATGAAATAAAAAATGCTTGACTGAAACCAAAAGGCAGAGAAGGTGTGGAAGACAAGAAATAAAGAACAGAAGCAACAAATTGGAAATAGTAACAAATAGGGTAAATATTAATCCAACCATATCAGATAATCACTTGGAATGTCAAAGCTCCAAATGCACCAACCAACTCAAAGAGACTGTTGCTGCTGCTGCTGCTGCTAAGTCGCTTCAGTTGTGTCCGACTCTAGCGACCCCATGGACTGCAGCCTACCAGGCTTCTCCGTCCATGGGATTTTCCAGGCAAAAGTACTGGAGTGGGGTGCCATTGCTGGAGTGCGTCAAAGAACACAGCCCAACTGTGTGTTGTCTACAAGAGACTCACCTTAAGTACATACACAAATATAGATTAAAAGTAAATGGATAGAGAAAACATACCATGCTAACACTAATCAAAAGAAAGCAGGAGTTCTATTAATTTTTGACTGAGCAGACTTCAAAGTAAGCAAAGTTACCAGGAATAAAAAAAGATACTATGTAACGATAAAAGGGCCAATCCTCCTAGAAAATATAACCAGTACTATGCAAGCACCATTGAGATTTTGGACTGAAAACATTGCTGGGAGGCGGGGGGACTTTCCTGCTTACTTTAGTATATTTAGCAGCATCCCTGGCCTTTAACAGCTAAGCCAGTAGTATCGCCCCCATCCAACCTGTGACAATAAAAAATTGCTATTGAGGAATTTCACTGGCCATCTGGTGGTTCAGACTCCACTCTCCCAATGCAGGGTGCACAAGTTTGATCCCTGGTTGGGGAACTAAGATCCCACATGACACCCAGCATGGCAAAAAAAAAAAAGTGAAAACATAACATTTCAGACTGGAATGTTTTCCAATACGACCATCCAACTCTTCAATTTTCAGTAGACCCTGACTGGAGGTCCCACAAATTGAACATAATTCTGACACCGTCTACCTGGAAATAACATCAGATGCCACAGGTTAAGGGCTCAGTCCCACAAGACTGCCTCCACTTCAGATGCCAATTGCAAGTCCACATGGTCACTTGTACTTCTGACCAACTGGTTATATATTGGGGTTCCCGTGATCCCCTCCTCTGGACAGATAATTTGCTAGAATAGCTCACAAAGTTCAGAGATACGTTTATTTATATTTACCAGTTTATTATAAAGGATATAGTAAAGATACAGATGTACAGCTAGATGAAGAGGTACAGAGAGAAAGGTCTAGAAGAGTCCTGAGCACAGGAGCTTCTGAGCACACAGATATGTTCACCAATCCAGAAGCTCATCAAATCTTGTTCAAGAATTTTTATAGAGCTTAATCTCCAGTCCCACCCACTTCCCCAAAGATCAGTGGTTGTTGTTGTTCAGTCACTAAGTCATGTCCGGCTCTTTGCAACTCCATGGACTGCAGCACACCAGGATCCCCTGTCCTTCACTATCTTCCAGAGTTTGCTCAATTTCATGTCTGTTGAGTCGGTGATGCTATCTAACCATCTCATCCTCTGCTGCCCCCTTCTCTTTTGCCTTTAATCTTTCCCAGCATCAGGGTCTTTTCCAATGAGTTGGCTCTTCACATCAGGTGGCCAAGGTATTGGAGCTTCAGCTTCAGTATCAGTCCTTCCAGTGAATAATCAGGGTTGATTTCCTTTAGGATTGACTGGTTTGATCTCCTTGCAGTCCAAGGGACTCTCAGGAGTCTTCCTTCTCCAGCACCACAGTTTAAAAGCATCAGTTCTTCAGCGCTCAGCCTTCTTTATGGTTCAAGTCTCACATCCATACATGACTACCAGAAAAACCATAGCTTTGACTATACAGACCTTTGTTGGCAAAGTGATGTCTCTTCTTTTTAATATGCTGTCTAGGTTTGCCATAGTTTTCCTTCCAAGGAGCAAGCATCTTTTAATTTCATGGCTGCAGTCATCATCCACAGTGATTTTGCAGCCCAAGAAAACAAAATCTGGAGGAGGAAATGGCAAACCACTCCAGTACTCTTGCGTTGAGAACCCCATGAGCAGTTTGAAAAGGCAAAAAGATCAGCTGAAAATCCCAACTCTCTAATAATTTGATCTTTCTGGTGACCAAGCTCCATCTAGGAACCCCACCCTAAGACCCCTCATTAGCTCAGGTGCGCTCAAAATGGGCTCCTAGGGATAACAAAAGATACCCCAATCATTCATGAAATTCCAAAGGTTTTAAGTTCTCTGTGCCATGAACCTGGGGATAAAGGCCAAATGTGTTTATTATACTACACAGACTTTCACCAGCAGATATCATTGAGAGGCCTCAGTGATATGGCATCACATTCAGCATTTGCTTCCAGGCTGACAGTGCAAATCAAGCCGACTTTCCCCACTCTCTTGAGACATGCCGGCAGGATCAAGAAGGCAATAAATGGGACTAAGCCTCCTTCCAAGGGCCATAATAAACACGTTTATAAAATCTCTAATTGCATGTGGTGCTATGCTGGGCTCAATGATTCACAGAGCGAATTAGCTAAGCCTTGCCTCTTCTCTTTAACAATTTACAGTCCAAGGCAGACAGGCTGACGCTTAGTCACATTTATAGACAAATTGGACAGACACAATGGAATACAAACACTGCCAACTCATAAATGAACAAGATAAACATGCAGGGATGGAGATAGTCAGATGGTTGAGATAAGGATAGTCATCTTGAAAAACTCCAGTTGCAGGCTTAGTACTTTTTTCTCTTCAACGCCATATTCATTGACAATCATGTAAGGGTATATAGGGCTTCTCGAGTGGTCCAGTGGTTGGGAATTCATCTGCCAATGCAGGAGACAAGGGTTCGATCCCGGCTCTGGTAGGATCCCACATGCTGAATGGCAGCTAGGCCCGTGAACCACAACTACTGAGCCCTTGTACCTGGACCCTGTGCTCCACAATGGGGAGGGGAGGTGGGCACTGCAATGAGAAGTCCATACACTGCAACAGAGTGGCCCCCACTTGCCACCGCTGGGGACCTTGCACAGCAGCAAAGACAGCTCAGCCAAAAATAAATACATAAATCTTAAACAGAATAATATATAAGTGCCTCATAATTGTTCCCTAAAATGTCAGTCTTTCGTCCATCCTTATTCTAAAACCCTTACATTTTCTGGGGTCATGATGTTTGTAGCATTAATAATTTTGTATGGATCATGATGTTGAATGATATTCCCTAACACACAACTGTCTTTAAATCGTGTTTTCTTTTCATCACTGGTGATGAAAAGATATCCAAAACAGTTCTTTTGACCTTACATTGAAGATGTTTTGTTTCAACTAGCTCAATTCTATTTGATTCTTATCTCTTCTAATTCAAGGTAACTTGATTTAGAAGGGCCTCTTTTATTCAAATAGTCATTTAATCATTTGACACTCGAAAAAAATTTTCTGGTGAAGCAAGATGAATCCTACATTAAGTTAAAAACAAGGCAAAAGGGTAGATTTAAAAGAGGAATGTTATATTATTTGAGATACAGCATCTTGTCCAATGAGCCACAATGAAGAAATATGTGCATGACCAAAGCACTAAACAGTTGCATATGACATTCAATTATAATCTATAGTATTTCCTGTACAGGGAAGTACAGACTTCCCTGGTGGCTCAGAAAGTAAAGAATCTGCCTGCAGTGCAGGAGACTTGGGTTTGATCCCTGGGTCAGGAAGATCCCCTGGAGAGGGAAATGGCAATCCATTCCAGTATTCTTGACTGGAAAATCCCATGGACTAATTACATGGACCCTTGTAGCCTGGTGGGCTACAGTCCATGGGGTCTGATACAACTTAGCAACTGAACAACAACAACCCTAATCAGTTCAGTTCAGTCACTCAGTCGTGTCCAACTCTTTGCAATCCCATGGACTGCAGCATGCCAGGCCTCCCTGTCCATCACCAACTCCTGGAGCTTACTCAAACTCATGTCCATTGAGTCGGTGATGCCATCCAACCAACTCATCCTCTGTCATCCCCTTCTCCTCTTGTCTTCAGTCTTTCCCAGCATCAAGGTCTTTTCCAGTGGGTCAGTTCTTTGCATCAGGTGGCCAAAGTATTGGAGTTTCAGCTTTGGCATCAGTCCTTCCAATCAATATTCAGGACTGATTTCCTTTAGGATGGACTGGTCGGATCTCCCTGCTGTCCAAGGGACTCTCAGGAGTCTTCTCCAACACCACAGTTCAAAAGCATCGATTCTTCGGCACTCAGCTTTCTTTATAGTCCAACTCTTACATCCATACATGACTACTGGAAAAACCAAAGCTTTGACTAGACAGACCTTTGTTGGCAAAGTAATGTCTCTGCTTTTCAATATGCTGTCTAAGTTTGTCATAGCTTTTCTTCCAAGGAGCAAGCTTGGAAGAAATTTTAATTTCTTGGTTGCAGTTACCATCTGCAGTGACTTTGGAGCCCAAGAAAATAAAGTCTGTCACTGTTTCCATTGTTTCCCCATCTATTTGCCATGAAGTGATGGGACCGGATGCCATGATCTTAGTATTCTGAATGTTGAGTTTTAAGCCAACTTTTTCACTCTCCTCTTTCACTTTCATCAAGTGGCTCTTTAGTTCTTCTTTGATTTTTGTCATAAGGGTGGTGTGATCTGCATATCTGAGGTTATTGATATTTCTCCCGGAAATCTTGATTCCACCTTGTGCTTCATCCAGTCTGGCATTTCTCATGATGTACTCTGCATATAAGTAAATAAGCAGGGTGACAACATACAGCCTTGACATACTCCTTTCCCGATTTGGAACCAGTCTGTTGTTCCATGTCCAGTTCTAATTGTTGCTTCTTGACCAGCATACAGATTTCTCAGAAGGCAGATACGGTGGTCTGGTATTCTGATCTCTTTCAGAATTTTCCACAGTTTGTTGTGATCCACACAGTCAAAGGCTTTGGCATAGTCAGTGAAACAGAAGTAGATGTTTTTCTGGAACTCTCTTGCTTTTTTGATGATCTGATGGATGTTAGCAATTTGATCTCTGCCTTTTCTAAATCCAGCTTGAACATCTGGAAGTTCACGGTTCACGTACTGTTGAAGCCTGGCTTGGAGAATTTTGAGCATTATTTTGCTAGTGTGTTGAGATGAGTGCAATTGTGCGATAGTTTGAGCATTCTTTGGCACTGCCTTTCTTTGGGATTGGAATGAAAACTGACCTTTTCCAGTCCTGTGGCCACTGCTGAGTTCTCCACATTTTCGGGCATATTGAGTGCAGCACTTTCACAGCATCATCTTTCGGGATTTGAAATAGCTCAACTGGAATTCCATCACTTCCACTAGCTTTGTTCGTAGTGATACTTGCTAAGGCCCACTTGACTTCACGTTCCAGGATGTCTAACTCTAGGTGAGTGATCATACCATTGTGATTATCTGGATTGTGATGATCTTTTTTGTATAGTCCTTCTGTGTATTCTTGCCACCTCTTCTTAATATCTTCTGCTTCTGTTAGGTCCACACGATTTCTGTTCTTTATTGAGCCCATCTTTGCATGAAATGCTCCCTTAGTATCTCTAATATTCTTGAATAGATGTCTAGTCTTTCCCATTCTATTGTTTTCTTCTATTTCTTTGCATTGATCACTGAGGAAGGCTTTCTTATCTCTCCTTGCTGTTCTTTGGAACTCTGCATTCAAATGGGTATATCTTTCCTTTTCTCCTTTGCCTTTCACTTCTCTTCTTTTCACAGCTATTTGTAAGGGCTCCTCAGACAAGCATTTTACCTTTTTGCATTTCTTTTTCTTGGGGATGGTCTTGATCACTGCCTCCTGTACAATGTTACAAACCTCTGTCCATAGTTCATCAGGCACTCTGTCTATCAGATCTAGGCCCTTAAATCTATTTCTCACTTCTACTGTATAATCGTAAGGGATTTTATTTAGGTCATACCTGAATGGTCTAGTGGTTTTCCCTACTTTCTTCCATTTAAGTCTGAATTTGGCAATAAGGACTTCATGATCTGAGCCACAGTCAGCTCCCAGTCTTGTTTTTGCTGACTGTATAGAGCTTCTCCAGCTTTGGCTGCAAAGAACATAATCAATCTGATTTCATTATTGACCATCTGTTGATGTCCATGTGTAGAGTCTTCTCTTGTGTTGTTAGAAGAGGGTGTTTGCTATGACCAGTGCATTCTCTTGGCAAAACTCTATTAGCCTTTTCCCTGCTAATATGCTACCCCAAAACAGGGTGCAAGGTAATAACTCAACTAAACAGGCTATCCCAGCAAGATTCCTTTAGACTGAGCTTAATTTAGTGTTCGCACACTGGCACCAGGGCACAATTTATTTCCCATCATTTCTCACCTCCACATATTGGGGAACTGATGGTCTAACTTGAGTCACCTGCCCACCACTAAACCAATCACTATGGCTGAGGAGTAGGAGCCCTCCATTGGCTGAGACTGGGACCAATTCCATCCAACCACATGACCAGGAATTTCTCACCATATCTAAAGATTGTTAAATAGAAGAATCCTTTTCTGAAAGTTTCTCGAGTTTTCTTTTCAACTATGTATGTGGTAGTGACATCCAAAGAACAGAGTTCTTGGAATTTTCTCTTGACAATTTTATCTCTGGGTGTGAAATTAAAATCCCAAAGTGCAAAGCTGGAAACTCCAAAACTTAGATTAAGAAAAAAAATGCTTTAATTCATTCTGAAAATTATCTTTGAAATGTCTTTCAAAGATAATAAAAAATATCTTCAAATGTCTGGCTGAATATTGTATATTCTTTAAGTTAGGCAAAGAGATGCTGTAAAATATGTTAGCAGGTGAATGACATAATCCAACTTTGATCACTTGATTGATTTGAAATTAGTGACCTCTGTTGTAATCCCAGAGGATGAGATGGTTGGATGACATCACCGACTCGATGGACAGGAGTTTCAGCAAGCTCCGGGAGTTGGTGATGGATAGGGAAGCCTGGAATGCTCCAGTCCATGGGGTCACAAAGAGTCGGACATGACTGAGTCACTGAACTGAACTGAACTGTTGTAATCCATGGCTTTTTAAAATTCTTGTCTAACTTCTAAAGCACTGCTCTCCAAATTTTATTTCATATCTAAGAATAGAAATATCCTAGAGAGCTGACCTAATAGGAAGTCTCTCTCTCTCTTTTAAAGTTGTCTGATACTGCTTTCATCTCTACTCTTATCACAAGAGAAGGCAGCAAAGTTTAGGATACCTTTCTGGAAATATCAACATCTTTATCTGCTATCAACTCTCTCTGGCAGGGAAGTTAGAATAATTCTTGAGTAGAATTATCTTGCTTGGAGAAAGTCAATGTTTTTCTTGTAATGCTTTTTTCCCCCCCTGCGTAGAAAATAAAAACACATTAATTGTGGAAAATAAAGAAAAACATATTTAAGGAAATGAAAATCACTCATAATTCCACTACCCAAAAATAACTAAAGCTCACATTTTGATGTATATCCTTTGACAACAACAATAGCAATAATTAAACATTTACTGAATGCTTTAAATATGCTAGACACTATGCTGAGCATTGGAATACGAACATTTTCGTTAAATTTCATTCTTATAACCATCCTATGAGGTACATGCTATTATTATCCCCATTTTATAGAGGAAGGAAACTGACTCTTCCGTGCATACAGATACATTTTTAGAAATTTAGTGTTGTAGTACACATATTATTTTCTATTTAAAAATATAATGGACATTATTCCAAGTCATTAAATATTTTCTATCAAATAATTTGGTTTCACATGTATTCTTCCTAATTGTGAATCATAACTTTTGTCTAATATCTGTTGATGGATTTCAGGTAGCTCTCAATTTTTCATTATAATAACACTGTAATGAAGAATACATTAAAAAATCATCATGAATACTTGTGGTTATTCTCTAAGGTTAAATAGCCAGAAAGAGAAAAATGGAGTCAAAGAATATAAACATTTTTAAGGCCTTGATAAGAATTCCTAAATTTGTCCACAAAAAATACTGTATCAATTTGCCTTCTTACCAGTCTTGGAAAGAAAGGTCCTGATTCTCTCCATTTTGATTAGTAATTACTTATCAATTTATTTAAATATTGGCTAATATTATAGCTACATAACAGCATCTTTCTTGTTTTGATTACATTTATTTTTCTAGAGTTTAACATTTTTTCATGACGCCAAATATTGTAGGGCCTATATGTTTTAGGGACCAGTGAATCTTGCAACAGATAAACAGGCCTTCAGCCTTAACTGGTTTGGAACTGACTCTTGTATATGAAAAGATAGATCCTGTATCTGTCGATCTTAAATAGCCATACTTTCAAATACCCTATAAAGCATTATATATATATATATATATATATCCCTTACGATTTTTAAAACTGTTTATATTTATTAATTTTTTGGCCACAAATAAATAATTAAATCCTAGTTCCCCAACCAGCAATCGAATCTGCCCTGGCAGTAAAAGTCCTGATCCAACCACTGAAAAGCCAGGGAATTCCCCCTTAAGATTTTTGTTTGTATGTTTGTTTGAACTGTGTGATGAATATATCAGGCTCTAGTCCTTAACAAATAGAATTCCTCTACCCTGCTAATGGCATTTGTTTCTCTCCCAAAACAGGTACCCTCAGGAAGCAGCTCAGAATTGGGCTTCACTGGATTCTGTGGGCAGTGGGAAAAGTTTGAAGAATTAGCAATTTCATTGTGAGGGAAACACCCCAAATAATTGAAATACTGAAGTTCTCAAAGTAAGGTTTATATTAGGTTGGCCAAAAGGTTCATTTGGATTTTTCCATAGCACTGTATGGGAAAACCCAAACAAACCTTCTGGTCAACACCATACATGAGTGTTTGAAACAGCACTATTCATTATAGCCAAAAGATATGTATAACCCAAATGTCCATCAATTTATGATTGTGTATATCAATTAGTGATATACATATATATATATTTTATTCAGGCATAAAAAGAAATGAAGTACTACTGCATGTTATTACATGGCTGAATATCAATACCTTGCTAACTGAAAGAAGCCAGATGCCAACATAATCCATTTACATGAATTGTCCAGAATAGATAAATCTACAGAGACAAAACCATAGATTTGTTGTTCCTAGAGACTTACAGGATGGAGAAATGGGCAGAAATTGCTTAGTGGGTATGAGGTTTCCTTTTGGGGAGATGGAGATGTTTTGGAGATCCAACCAGTCCATCCTAAAGGAAATCAGTCCTGAATATTCATCAGAAAGACTGATGCTGAAGCTGAAATTCCAAAACTTTGGCCACCTGATGCGAAGAACTGATACATTTGAGAAGACCCTGATGCTGGGAAAGATTGAGGGCAGGAAGAAAAGGAGATGACAGAGGATGAGATGGTTGGATGGCATCACTGACTAAATGGACATGAGTTTGAGTAAGCTCCAGGAGCTGGTGATGGACAGGGAGGCCTGGCGTGCTGCAGTCCATGGGGTCACAAAGAGTTGGACACGACTGAGTGACTGAACTGAACTGAACTGAGATGTTTTGGAACTAGGTAGAGCAAGAGATCGCACAAAATAAATGTACTGTCACTGAATTGTTCACCTTAGATGGTTAATTACACCTCAAAAAATTTTTTTAGATAAAAAGAATTTTTCCTTTCATTTTGGCCTTGTCATAAGTTTTATAAGCACTTTAATATAGTGGGGGCATAAATAGTATTCAAAATATGTTCTTTCCTATAATATATTTCTACTCTCAATGCTTATTTAATCACTAATATTTATGTGTAGCAAATTACTGGCATGGTGTTTTTCCTCTTAATATCCCCTTAAGGCTTACTCTGGAAAAAAAAAAAAGTAAATCATGTAATTTATATCCTCAAGATAATTTGTACTTGGAAAGGAAGAATCAAATCCAAAACTTACCATTTTTCCCCCCTATTACTCTAGAGTGGCTGTAGAGGAGTTAAGAGATTAGTTGAAATTTACATTCCAAAATGGATTCATTATCAACAGAGGAAGAAACTCAAAATATTCAATCATCTCTTCAAGACTTGTCACCTGTTTGCCAAGTGTATTTTTCTGTTTTAATATTTATACTGAGATTGTGGGCGTATGTGTCTGTTTGCAGCATAAAACAGGAATACTTATCATTTGTGCAAGATATATCAGGAGTCATATATATTGTTTTTTATTTTATTTATTATTATTATTTTTAATTTTTTGGCTGTGCCATGTGGCATGTGGGATCTTAGTTCCTTGACCAGGTATCAAACCCAAGCCCCCTGTGGTGGAAGTGCATAGTTTTAATCACTGGACCACCAAGAAAGTGCAAGTTGTCTATTCTTTAATTCACTGATAGGAACAAATTGAGATCCTGAAGAAGACTTTCTCTTCCTTTCTCTGTGTTTTATTCAACACACGCATTGAATAAAAACCTGTCCAAAGAAGTTAAAAGGAACAGGATATCAGAGAAGTTCTCTGGCAACTTAATTGCTCTCATGGTTCAAGGCATTTAGGAGCCTGAAAATAAAGAATGAAAGAATCATGTATTTGTTCAGACTGAATGAATAATGCTCAGAAGTTCCAGAAGCTTATGGGAAGAGTGACCTCCAATGCTGTGGCTGGGAAACATCGAATCACTTTGAATTTTCCAATAAATCTGGGATGACAAGAACGGTTTAATAATTCCTTCAAGTTTCACATCAATTGAAGCTTTAGATCAGGTACATATTTTATCCTTAACTCTAGTAGAAACAGACATGTTTTTTTAATATAAATTTATTTATTTTAATTGGAGGCTAATTACTTCACAGTATTGTATTGGTTTTGCCATACATCAACATGAATCTGCCACGGGTGTACATGTGTTCCCCATCGTGAACCCCCCTCCCAACCTCCCTCCTGATACCATCCCTACAAGTTTTTAAAGACTAAATAAGAAAGTCCATGGTGTCCTGATCAATCTCTAGACTCCAGAGTAAAGTTCTGGCTTTGATTTCTAACATTAGGAAGATTCAGTTGTGTCTCAAGTGAGAGATACATTTGGGGGAAAGAATGAAGATACCAAATTTATTTATTAAAGTCTTTATAAAGTTTATTAAAGGCTTCCCTGGTGGCTCAGATGGTAAAGAATCTACCTGCAATGCAGGAGACCAGGGTTCAATCCCTGAGTCAGGAAGATCCCCTGGGGAAGGAAATGGCTACCCACTCCAGTATTCTTTTTTGCCTGAATTCTGTGGACAGAGGAGCCTGGCAGGCTACAGCCTAAGGGGTCGAAAAGAGTCGAACAGGACTGATTAACACTTTCACTTTTCACTTTCACAGGATTGCTTCTGTTTTATGCTTTGTTTTTTTGGCCTCGTGGCGTATGGGATCTAGTTCCCTACCAGGAATTGAACCCACATTCTTGCATTGGAAGGCAAAGTCTTAACCACAGGAGTGCCAGGGAAGTCCCCAATTTAAAATTAAGTTTAGCTCATGTTATTAACTAAATAGTGTCCCCCTTCATATTCACATGTTAAAACATCAATGTGATGGTATTCAGTGTTGGGCCTTGGGAGGTAATTAGATTTAGATGAGCTCCTGGTTGGGGGGCGCTCATGATGGGTTAAGTGTCCTTATAAGAAGAAATATGAGAGAAGCTCTCTTTTTCTGCCATAATGAGGACATGGTAAGAAGGCAGCCATCTGCAAGTCAAGAGGAGAGCTAGTACCAGAAACTGAACTGGTCTGCACCTTGATCTTGGACTTTCTAGCCTCCAGAATTGAGGGAAAATAAATTCCAATTGTTGAAGCCAGACAATCTATGGTATTCTGTTATGGCAGCTGGAGCAAATTAAGACAGCCAATGCATCTATTTATATAATTGTTTGCATGCATGCATGCTAAGTCACATAAGTCGTGTCCAGCTCTTTGCGAACCCATGGACTGTAGCCCACCAGGCTCCTCTGTCCATGGGATTCTCCAGGCAAGAATACTGGAGTAGGTTGCCATTTCCTCCTCCAGGGAATCTTCCCCACCTGGGGATCAAACCTAAGTCTCCTGTGGCTCCTGCATTGCAGGCAGATTCTTTACCACTGAGCCACCTGGGAAGCCCCATATAATTGTTTGTGTGAGATTAAACACACAAAAATCAGTTATATCTATACCTCTTGGACTCAACTCTCCCTTTGCCTAAATAAGCTGAGGTACAAGGGGATGAGAAGGGACAGCCTCTGGGCAATTGCACTTTTGGCTCCAATTCTTTACTTTTCCCTCTCTCCCCACTTGATGCTGTATGACTTTGCAGCTCCTCTTGCCAAAGATCCACTCTACTTCCTGAAGTTTGGATCTGTGCTGGCCTTCTGCTTTAGCTAATAGAACACAGTGGTCCAGTGGTTAGGATTTGCACTTTCACTGCCAAGGGTGCAAGTCTGATCCCTGGTGGACTCACAAGCCTCGAGACCCAGCCAAAAATTAAAAAAAAAAAAGGGAATGCGCAGAAGTACTGATACGAGCCACCACTTAGCTTACGACTGTAGGATATACTTGTTCCCACCTTCTTGCATCTCTGTCTCTACCATGTCTCTCAGGTGGGCTGCAGAGGAGGAGAGACCCCTAGAGCCACTCCAGCTGTCCCCAGGCATATCCATTCTGGATCACCCAATCAGCCATGCTTCCCATCTGTGACCAGCCCCAGCAAGATTAGCAGAGCTCCCTAGCCTACCACCCTAGATGTGCAATCAAACATGTGCCTTGTCATGTCTTCAGGGTTTTGTAGCTGTTACACAGCATTATCACTAAGTAGAGAGCTATGCGTTGCCACTATGGTGGTAGATGATCATCAAACATTACAGATGCAGAAACTCTTGCAAACTGAAATGTCTAAAAAACATTTTATAAACTAAGGAATTAATCATCCTGCAAAGGAAGAAAAGCAATGACTCAATGAAGTTTCTGCTTCTATTATTGAAAGCAACCACTTCTACTGGAAACTGCTATTAAGTCAAGTATTGGGAGTGAGTCAGGGTATCAGCAAAAAAAAAAAAAAATGGTGAGTATAAGATGTACTCATATACTTGTGAAATATACGTAATGTATATTATCTTTTGCTTAATAGCACTAAGAGATATGGGAAGTGGGTTTTCGAAAACAAATAATGAGAGTTGACAATAGAAATGTAAACTCAATTTCAATTAATTAATGTGTCCATTGATCCCTCCAGCTGCAGATGGTGATGTGGACTTTGGATGATATAGGAGGTCCAGAGGAAACAGGGAGAGTTTCTTTCCCCAGGGAGTGAGGTCAATTCAGTTCATGAGCTTTGAGAAGCTGGAATGTTACCTTGGGTCTGGAAATACTTAGCGATGCTTGTCAGGCTAGCGATCAAGTTTCCCCAGCAGCTCAGTTAATTACCCAGAACTTTTTGTATTGATTGAACCCTGAGACTCTGCGTGACTCTGGCAAAGTCGGGCCTCGTTTTATTCAGTAGGGGATCTTTTCTTCCTTCTCAGCTGGATTTTCTTGAATTATCAAAAGAAAATGATTATGCATGCACACAGGAGACCTGGTTCACATATTATATTTTTCCTTGTTCAGAACAATTTTCTGTTTCCTCTAATATGGTGTCTTAGAGCTGCACAAGGGTTTGACATTTTCAGAAGTTTCGCATCTGATCAGCTGGTAAAGGCTGGCTTTTCCATCTGTCTTGGGACCTGCAGGTGACCTGCCAGCTTAACTGCTGGTGAGCTACTCTCTAATGAGTGACGGGGAAAAGTGGTTCTACCTGGCACAGTTCTCCTTGGGGGACGACAGTTTTCAGAAATACATAAAATCATGGAGATAGTCATCCATTTCTCAGAACTATTTAAACATCTTTGATGGTTATTCAGTTCTTTCAGAATCATGATATTGCTAATGATGATTCATGATTAAATAGCAAGCTGAGTTCCTGATCCTCGTTAGAATGTGGCTGCCCTCTGCATGCCACAGAGCCAAAAAATATAGAAGGAAAAAGTGGCTGCCCTCATTTATTGCTGGTGGAAATGTGAAATGATGCAGCCATTGTAGAAAAGAGTCTAGCAGTTCCTCAAAAGTTAAGTGTAGAGTCACTGTATGACCCAGAAATTCCACCCTCTAGGTATATACTCAAGAAAACCAAACGCACATGTTCATGTTCACACAAAGACATACACATGAATGTTCACAGTCTCATGATTCACAGTAGCCCAAAGGTGGAAACAACCCAAATGCCTATTGACAGATGAACAGGTAATCAAAATATAGTCTGTCCATATGATGGTATATAACTAAGATATGAAAAGGAATGAAGTACTGATACATGCCACAACATGGATAAACCTCAGAAAGATTTGGCTAAATGAACACAAGAGACCATACATGTTGTATGATTCCATTGATATGCAATGTCCAGAAGAAAAAATCCATAGAGAAAGCAGATTAGTAGTTGCTGGGGGCTAAAGGGCAGCAGGATGGGGAGTGACTGCTAATGGGCATGGGGTTTCTGTTTAGGGTGAGGAAAATGTTCTGGAATACATAATGGTGATGCTTACATGTTTCCTTTTTTAAAAAACTGCATATATCTTTTCTTTTTTGGCCTCACCACGAAGCTTCTGGGATCTTATTTCCCTGAGCAGGGATTGAACCTGGGCCTTCTGCAATGAAAGAACAGAGTCCTAACTGTTGGACCCCCAGGGAATTCCCTTCACGTTTCCTTTCCCAGCTCCTGAGTCGACTGGCTGGGTTGAATAGGAGATGTGAGAGTGAGAGAAAGGGAGAATCCATGGGATTTCTTGCCTTCTCTCTCCATCCTCCTGTAGTGTCTGCATTTACCTGCAGTTCTGGCTCCCACCCAGTGGCCTCAGTTTCTGGGCTATGGTAACCATCTCTTTCCTGTGTCCCCTCTGTCCTGGGAGCGGCAGCATTTTCGTTTTTGCTAATCTCTATCCGGTTTGGTTTCTCAGATATACTATCACTTGTGGAGCCAATTCTCTGTATTAATTTCCCTGTGTTTTGAAACACCTAGAGTGCCTTCTATTTCCTGTCTGGACTAAGGGCTAAACCAACTTAAATTCCTTCCAATAGTAAGAGTAGTTTGGATCCCTGGGTTGGGAAGATTCCCTGGAGAAGGAAATGGCAACCCACTCCAGTATTCTTGCCTGGAGAATTCCATGGACAGGGGAGCCTGGTGAGCTACAGTCCATGGGGTCGCAAAAGAGTTGAACACAACTGAGCATGCACACAGTATGTGACAACCTGTTTCCTATAAACCTTATTAATGCTGTACATTATTATCATATGATGGATGAGGAGTTACTGGTAACCTGTATGGGTTTTCTTTTTGGGGTGATGAAAAAGTTCTGATTCTAGACAGTAGTGAAGATTGCACATCATTGTGAAAGTATTTAATGCTGCTGAATTGTACCCTTCATGTGGTTAAAATGGTAAATGTTATGTGATAAGCTTTTGCTGCAGTACAATTTTTTAAATAAAAATCAAGAGTAACAAGTTGAAAAATCTTAGCATTGCAGAGGAGTTAACACATCATCCATTCCAAACCTTTAACTGTTAATGTGACTGACCCAAGTTTAGGGAGAATAAGTGGCTACTGAACCTACGGAGCTAGTAAGTTTCAGGGCCAACATTAGAACTTGAGGGCTCTGATTCTCAGGCCAATTTTCTTCTTGTTTCATCAATCATGACTTCATTTGAATCATGTTTTCTCTGACTGGCAGGAGAACACCTGGTGACTGAGGAAGGAAGGGAGATAGTCCCTGAATAACACATAGGATGAGATAAAGGCTTCTCTAGTAACGAACCAAGGAGCCTGAAGGTCTTTCTGAGTACTAAACAATTCCAGTAGGATGAATAGATTTCAGTGTTTTCAATCATTTATTATCACCTTTATTGACGATTTTGGTTGCAAGAGCCTAAAATCTTTCTCAAATCAAGCTCAAGAAAAATGAAATAAAAACAAAACCTCCAACCCAGACCAACAAACATTAGCTAATTTTTTTGTGGTTGGGAGATGATCTTCTAGGAAAGCTGATAATTGAAATAGCTGCAAGAACCAGGGTATCAAGATAAAAATAGAAATCAATGAACCAGACCTATTTCTTTCTCCCCTCTGCAGCAGCTGCTGCTGCTAATTTGCTTCAGTCGTGTCCGACTCTGTGCGACCCCATAGACGGCAGCCCACCAGGCTCCCCCGTCCCTGGGATTCTCCAGGCAAGAATACTGGAGTGGGTTGCCATTTCCTTCTCCAATCCATGCATGCATGCTAAGTTGCTTCAGTCGTGTCCGACTCTGTGGGATCCCACAGACAGCAGCCCATCAGGTTCCTCTGTCCACGGAATTCTCTAGGCAAGAGTACTGGAGTGGGTTGCCATTTCCTTTCTCCCCTCCCTGACCTCCAATTCTGCTTGATTCTGCTTTTACTTGAAAATTGGCTTGATCTATCTTCCTACAGGTAGCCTTTTTTTTGGAAGGAGGTGTTGAAACATTGACAATCTGCCTAGCAACCCTGAGAGAAAGAGGGCTCTTCTTTCTAGAGTCCATATAGTGATCCAGAGAAGGATCTGATTGGCTCTGCTAGGCCCATATGCCCATGACTGTATTGATTGGGGGATATCATGGCCTGAATAAGGGTGGCTCTGGCTGCTTATATTCAGTTAAGGGTTACCAACCCAGAATAAACCATGTTGCCAAGTTTTCCAATTTTTCAACTGAAGCTGGAAATATAGATTGGGGGCAGGGGTGCACTGAAATGTCTCAATTTTTAAGTGTTGGGAAATATTGTATGTGCGTGCTCAGTTGCTCAATCATGTTCAATTCTTTTCGACCCTATAGACTGTAGCCTGCCAGGCTCCTCTGTCCATGGGATTCTCCAGGCAAGAATACTGGAGTGGGTTACCATTTCCTCCTCCAGGGGATCTTCCCAACCCAGGGATTGAATTCATCTCCTGTATTTCCTGCACTGGAAGGAGGATTCTTTACCAGTGAGCCACCTGAGAAGCTTGGCAAATATTATGTAAGACAAGCAAAACACATCTCATGGGTCTTATTTAGTTAAGAGGTCACCGGTTTGCAACTTCTGGTTTAGTTCACCCTCTTTGAGCACCATGATTAGAACATGGCTTTGAATATAGAAGGAGCTCAGCACATAATTTCTTGAATAGAAGAATGAATTACTTGAAAGCCTTACCAATTTAGATTAAGATTGTTGTTTAGGATTTTACAAAACTTAACTGCAAGACAGACCTACAAGACCTTTTAGAACTAACACCCAAAAAAGATGTCCTTTTCATTATAGAGGACTAGAATGCAAAAGTAGGAAGTCAAGAAACACCTGGGGTAACAGGCAAATTTGGCCTTGAATACAGAATGAAGCAGGGCAAAGGCTAATAGAGTTTTTCCAAGAGAATGCACTGGTCATAGCAAACACCCTCTTCCAACAACACAAGAGAAGACTCTACACATAGACATCAACAGATGGTCAACACCAAAATCAGACTGATAATGAAAATTCTTTGCAGCCAAAGATGGAGAAGCTCTATACAGTCAGGAAAAACAAGACCAGGAACTGACTGTGGCTCAGATCATGAAGTCCTTATTGCCAAATTCAGACTTAAATTGAAGAAAGTAGGGAAAACCACTAAACCATTCAGGTATGACCTCAATCCAATCCCTTACGATTATACAGTGGAAGTGAGAAATAGATTCAAGGGACTACATCTGATAGATAAAGTGCCTGATGAACTACGGAAGGAGGTTCGTGATATTGTACAGGGGACAGTGATCAAGACCATCCCCATGGAAAAGAAATGCAAAAAAGCAAGATGGCTGTCTGGGGAGGCCTTACAAATAGCTGTGAAAAGAAGAGAAGCAAAAAGCAAAGCAGAAAAGGAAAGATATATGCATCTGAATGCAGAGTTCCAAAGAACAGCAAGGAGAGTTAAGAAAGCCACCCTCAGCCATCAATGCAAAGAAATAGAGGAAAACAACAGAATGGGAAAGACTAGAGATCTCTTCAAGAAAATTAGAGATACCAAGGGAATATTTCATGCAAAGATGGGCTCGATAAAGGACAGAAATGGTATGGACCTAACAGGAGCAGAAGATATTAAGAAGAGGTGGCAAGAATACACAGAAGAACTGTACAAAAAAGATCTTCACAACCCAGATAATCACGATGGTGTGATCACTCACCTAGAGCCAGACATCCTGGAATGTGAAGTCAAGTGGGCCTTAGGAAGTATCACTACGAACAAAGCTAGTGGAAGTGATGGAATTCCAGTTGAGCTATTTCAAATCCTGAAAGATGATGCTGTGAAAGTGCTGCCCTCAATATGCCAGCAAATGTGGAAAACTCAGCAGTGGCCACAGGACTGGAAAAGGTCAGTTTTCATTCCAGTCCCAAAGAAAGGCAATGCCAAAGAATGCTCAAACTTTACCAGACAATTGCACCCATCTCACATGCTAGTAAAGTAATGCTCAAAATTCTCTAAGACAGGCTTCAGCAATACGTGAACCATGAAGTTCCAGATGTTCAAGCTGGTTTTAGAAAAGGCAGAGGAACCAGAGATCAAATTGCCAATATCCACTGGATCATGGAAAAAGCAAGAGAGTTCCAGAAAAACATCTATTTCTGCTTTATTGATTATGCCAAAGGCTTTGACTGTGTGGATCACAATAAACTGTGGAAAATTCTGAAAGAGACGGGAATACCAGACCACCTGACCTGCCTCTTGAGAAACCTATATGCAGGTCAGGAAGCAACAGTTAGAACTGGACATGGAACAACAGACTGGTTCCAAATAGGAAAAGGAGTATGTCAAGGCTGTATATTGTCACCCTGCTTATTTAACTTATATGAAGAGTACATCATGCAAAATGCTGGGCTAGGTGAAGCACAAGCTGGAATCAAAATTGCTAGGAGAAATATCAATAACCTCAGATATGCAGATGACACCACCCTTATGGCAGAAAGTGAAGAGGAACTAAAAAGCCGCTTGATGAAAGTGAAAGAGGAGAGTGAAAAAGTTGGCTTAAAGCTCAACATTCAGAAAACTAAGATCATGGCATCTGGTCCCATCACTTCATGGGAAATAGATAGGGAAACAGTGGAAACAGTGTTACACTTTATTTTGGGGGGCTCCCAAATCACTGCAGATGGTGACTGCAGCCATGAAATTAAAAGACGCTTACTCCTTGGAAGGAAGGTTATGACCAACCTAGATAGCATATTAAAAAGCAGAGACATTACTTTGCCAACAAGGGTCCGTCTAGTCAAGGCTATGGTTTATCCAGTGGTCATGTATGAATGTGAGAGTTGCACTGTAAAGAAAGCTGAGCGCCGAAGAGTTGATGCTTTTGGACTGTGGTGTTGGAGAAGACTCTTGAGAGTCCCTTGGACTGCAAGGAGATCCAACCAGTCCATCCTAAAGGAGATCAGTCCTGGATGTTCATTGGAAGGACTAATAATGCTGAAGCTGAAACTCCAATACTTTGGCCACCTCATGCGAAGAGTTGACTCATTGGAAAAGACTCTGATGCTGGGAGGGATTAGGGGTAGGAGGAGAAGGGGACGGCAGAGGATGAGATGGCTGGATGGCATCACCGACTCAATGGACATGAGTTTGTGTGAACTCCGGAGGTTGGTGAGGGACAGGGAGGCCTGGCGTGCTGCGATTCATGGGGTCGCAAAGAGTCGGACACGACTGAGCGACTGAACTGAACTGAAACAGAGATTCACCACATGGAGGTGGTATTATCTTCTATTATGCGTAAGGATACACGGCTACTTGCAACCTGACCTGGCTGTCTGCAAATGGCATTTGTGAAATTCTAAGGGGGGAAAAAAAACTTCATTCACGCATTAAAACAGAGCTAAATGAAACTTCCGAACTTTGAATATAAAATTAACCTGATCAGTTAAATACAGATTTTAAAGGTGCACGTTTAATTTCGTTGCTTTTTCTTTTTTTTTTTTTCTGTTATTTGAACCCCGCGACAAGCGGGATCTTAGCTCCCGGACGCGGGCCCCCTGCAGGGGGAAGCTCCCACTCTTAACCAGTGGACCGCCGGGAAGTCCCTAACTTCGTTGCCTTAATCTCAATCACTTTAAAATTTAATTTTAATTATTTTCAAATTAAATGAACAAATGGTCAGCCTCCTAGCCGTTCAGACCTTGACCGAAAGCGTCGACTCTTTCACTCAGTGCCAGTCCATGTCTACCCGGAACCTGCCCTCCTGCAAAAGTTTCTGTAGGGACCCAGTCTTTAGGTGCGCCGCCTTTGCCCCACCCATCACGGTATTGTTGGGCATTTTTATTGGCTATAGAGCTCTGGTTTCGTTTCTCTGATTGGTCATCGGCGTGCCGTCGCGAGGCAGTTTCCTGGGATACGCCGCGGGCCAGGGGAGGCCTAGGGGAGGTTGTGAGGTTCCCTGAGCAGGAATCTGGCCGGGGCGCGCACCGGGTCTCCTGGACTTAGTTCGTGAGCGCCATGGCCAGCGTCCACGAGAGCCTCTACTTCAACCCCATGATGACCAATGGGGTGGTTCATGCCAACGTATTCGGTATCAAGGACTGGGTGACGCCGTATAAGATCGCGGTGCTAGTGTTGCTGAACGAGATGGGCCGCACGGGCGAGGGCGCCGTTAGCCTCATGGAGCGGCGAAGGCTCAACCAGCTGCTCCTGCCGCTGCTGCAGGTGAGGGTCTCCAGTTCATCCAGCAAACCCTTACTGTGCACCGGCTCTGTGATGGGACAGCTCCCTGGGGGCTGGGGGCACGGGGGTTTATCGGATACTCTCTCTGCCCTTTTGGACTGAGAAAAATACAGTTATTACCACCAGCTAACACTTGGTACTTACGATGGACCAGGCACTTTACATTCATTTTTCTGGGCAGGTTTATATATGACTCCAGCATTTATTAGCTGAGTGACGGGGGAAAGAGTTATTTTCGCAGATCCTCCGTTTTATGTAGGATGAGGCTACATGTAGGCTTGAGCGTTGGAGACACAGGTACCCTAGAGGTACCTGTTAGAGACGCTGTACCGTAGAGGACCGTAATAAGTGGTAACAATGACAAAAAAGTAGCAGCCAACATTGATCACTTACTGTGTACTAAGCACTTGATGGGCTTCCCTGGTGGCTCAGACGGTAAAGAATCTTCCCACAATGCGGGATACCCGGGTTCAATCTCTGAGTTAGAAAGATCCCCCCTGGAGAAGGGAATGGCAAGAACCCATTCCAGTATTTTTGCCTGGAGAATTCCAAGGACAGAGGAACCTGGCGGCCTATAGTCTATTGGTTCGCAAAGAGTCGGACACGACTGAGCAACTAACACAAGCACTTTACATGTTTTATCTCCCTTTGCAGACTCAGATTGTAACTCTACTGTTTACCTGCTGTGCGACTTGGGCAAGTTCCATAACGTGTTTGGGTCTTTGCTTTTGCTCTGTAAAATGGAAAACAATGAGAGGAACTGTCATGTGATGGCTGTGTTAAGTTAGAAAATCCATGAGAACATTTTACAGTGTTTGGCACATAATAAATGCTCCATCAGTTTTAGCTATTTTCATTTTAATCTCATGCACTTTCCCTTAGATCAGTTGTGGTTTTTCCATTTATTCGGGTGATTATATGAGGGACGTCTTTCTCCCCTACTAGACTGTAACCTCCATGAGGGCATTACTTTGTCCTGTTCTTTCTCACCTTGTATCTCCAAAGCCTAGTACACTATAGTTTATAACAAGCTTTTTTTCAATTAAGAATTTTTTTAAAATGTGGACTGTTTTTTTAAGTCTTTATTGAATTTGTTACAATATTGCTTCTGTTTTATGTTTTGATTTTTTTGGCTGCAAGGCATGTGGGACTGACCAGGGATCAAACCCACACCCCCTGCATTGGAAGGCAGTCTTAACCACTGGCCCACCAGGGAAGTCCTTATAAAGGGCTTTTTTTAATCCATCACCCTCTTTGGGGCAGGGGGAGGAGTACTGAGGACACAGATGAAGTGACTTGCCCAATTAGTTAGATAAAAGTAGCAGGGTCTCTAGAACTTGCAGCTCCCAGTCCTGTCTCCATTACTGTTATAAGTTTAGAGCCCAAAAAACTAAAGTCTGTCACTGTTTCCATTGTTTCCCCATCTATTTGCCATAAAGTGATGGGACCAGATGCCATGATCTTAGTTTTCTGAATGTTGAGTTTTAAGCCAACTTTTTCACTCTCCTCTTTCACTTTCCTCAAGAGGCTCTTTAGTTCTTCTTCACTTTCTGCCATAAGGGTGGTGTCGTCTGAATATCTGAGGTTATTGATATTTCTCCCGGCAATCTTGATTCCAGCTTGTGCTTCATCCAGCCTGGCATTTTAATCAACATGTATAACATCTAGCTAAGTTCCAGCCTTTATTATTTGCTTATTGTTTGACTTTAAAAATTAGCTGATTTTTAACTACTCAACTAATACACAAAGATTCATTGTAAAACTTTAAATGATACTAAAGTTGATAGAGTGGAAGTTTATCTTGTTTCCTCAGAGATTATCAGGGTTCATATTCCTTCATTCAGCTATTAACATTTACTGAGTAACAGTTCAGAGTGGATCTTTCTAGACCTTTTGCTATGTATACGTGTATATAGATAGGTTGATGCATATGATTGTAAGTATGTATACTTGTATCCTTTTTGTTTAATTCTGCATTTTTTTTGTTTGTTCATTTTACATAAGTGCTACTTCTATGCTACAGCTTGTTCCTTTCACTTAGTAAGTCTTGGAGATCATTCCATGTCAGCATATTTGAGTAGATTTACCTCATCCTTTGTAACGGCTGCATTTTATTCCACAGTGAGAAAAGAAACATAATTTAACTCATACTTTAAAAAAATTAAGCAGTTTTCTTTTTTTTGCCATACTTTAAGGCATCTAGGATCTTAGCTCTCACATCAGGGATTGAACCCATGCCCCCTGCAGTGGAAGCCAGAGTCTTAACCACTGGACTGCCAGGGAAGTCCTTAACTCATACTTTTAATTAATGTTAAAATTTATAGATTATAACTGAGCTCTTTATTAATGGCCTTATAGATTCTTTAGTTTTTCTTCATTTCAAACGTATGGGGAACATACCTTCCCCGGAAGCGGGCTTGCTGGGTTATCCACAACTGAAAGTGACATGTGTACTGTCAACTTACTCTCCAAAAGTATTCAGTGTTTAGTTGTAAACCTCAGCTAGGTTGAAATCTTCCTGATAGCTGAGGTCACATACTCTCTGTCTCTAACGATACCTTTTATGAACTTGGGTAGATAATATGACTGCCTACCTTCCGGTGTTTTGGAGGATCAAATGAGATTATGTTTCTGAAAAATAGGACCCCTGTGTTAGTATATGTTCTCCAGGATACCAAACAATTTGAATTATTTTACTTAATCGTTGCCACAAACATGGGACATTATTGTTATCTCCATCTTACTGATGAAGGGCCCAGGGAGGCAACACCTTTGCTACAATTACCAAACGAGAATGAAAGAACCTCAGACTACAGATTCTATGCTTTTTTTTTTCCATTTTAAGTCATTCCTCCAACTAAGAGAGAATGCATGCAAATGTGAAATATTGCTGTAGTGTTTTATGCAGATAGGTTTTTTTTTTTCTGCTTCCTGGTTTGAGATTTCATGTTTGGAATAACTTTAAAACAGAAAGGTTGGATAGGGGAGGGAGAGGGATAAATTGGGAGATTAGGATTGACGTATACATATTACTATACATAAAATAGATAACTAATAAGGATGTACTGTATAGCACGGAAAATGACTCAATACTCTGTAATGGCCTATATGGGAAAAGCATCTAAAAAAGAGTGGATATGTGTATATATGTGTATATATACATATGATTCACATTGCTGTACACCTGAAACTCAGACAACATTGAAAATCAACTACATTCCAGTTTAAAAAAAGAAAGCAGAGAGGTTGATAAATGAATTCATGTATGCAGCTGTTTATCAATCTCCAGCTCTTTAAAATTTTTCTGTAACCTTTCAATCTCTCCTTTACCCAGGGCCCAGATATTACACTGTCTAAACTTTACAAATTAATTGAAGAATCTTGTCCTCAGCTGGCAAACTCAGTGCAGATCAGGTAAACTCCATTTTCTTCTGTATATGAAAAGATGTCAAAGTAGATGGAAATTAGAAAATGGCACATGGTGATTATTTCCTTAAAAAAAAGATATCTTTGTTATTCTGGCTTGTTTTCCTAAGTACCTTAATTTGATTTTTTTTAAATGGATAGCATTAAATATACTGCTTCAGAATTTATTATTGTGTATGGATCTACTTTGTTCCTTTTAGTTGTTGCAGAGAATTTCATTTTTACTGGCTGATACGCTACTTTGAGAAATTTTATAATCAAGAAAACATCAGCAATGATATTTTTCAGAATATGGGGGTGACATTTTGGATTTTCAAATAGATTCATTTTTGGTGATTGTGGAATATGAAATGTGGGAAGATGTTCAAAGGGCCTTCCTAAAATCCTTACCTCATTTTTCTTGTTCAGAATCAAACTGATGGCTGAAGGCGAATTGAAGGATATGGAACAATTTTTTGATGACCTTTCAGATTCTTTTTCTGGAACTGAACCAGAGGTTCACAAAACAAGTGTAGTAGGTATGAAATTCTTCTAAGGAGAGCAGAGAATATTTTCACTGAAGTGAATGGCTCTCTGAGTCACATCTGCTGTTAACTCTGCTGTAATCTGAGCACAGGCAGTGGGGATGTTGGACGTGTTTTATCCATGGCCTTGCCATTTTGATCTGTGTTTAAATAACTGTCTCGTGGGAAAGCATCTTCTGTTTTGTCTACTGTCATCAGAGTATTAGACTGATTGTGGAGCCTTTCAGGGTTTCTCAGCTGTTTCCCACAGTCCTCTGCTCACTTGTGCACATTGCACAACTAAGTCAGGGTCACCAGCTAAAGTTTTATGAAGAGAGTAAGAGTAGATTATTGTTACAGTTTATAAGTCTAGGGTATACATGAAGTTTCCTGATGCTTTTCTGTTAGCTTTATAGCCATGCTCCATCCACCTGACTTTTCTTTCCTGGTAGTTTTTATGTTATTTACCATCAGTTATTTGTTAATCTTCCATGTGCCAGGCTCTGGACTTGAAGAGAGACTGAACCTTTCTCCTAAGGCAGATTACATTCTTGTGGTTTTGGGGAGAAGGGCGGGCAGATAGTAAAAAGTAAACAAATACAATAACTTCTGGTAGTTCTAACAGTCATGAGAGGATACATTGGCTGGATAAAAAGTAGAGTGTGGGTGGGAGGACTGAGCTTTTAATATAAAGAGAAAATCAGCTTCAAAGGTGATGAAAGAACATTCTCTGTGGAGGAAACAACAACTGCAAGTATCTTTTTTTCAATTATTTTGAAGGAAGAATTGCAACAAATAGTCATTGACTTGAAGTCACCCAGTTTTTGAGTTAATGCCTTTGCCTGGTCTGTGTCTTGTTTTGTAGGCTTATTTCTGCGTCACATGATCTTGGCCTACAGTAAGCTGTCTTTCAGTCAAGTGTTTAAACTGTACACTGCCCTTCAGCAGTACTTCCAGAATGGTGAGAAAAAGACCATGGAAGATGCTGATATGGAACTGGCCAGCAGAGAGGAGGGCGAAAGGAAAATGGAAAAAGAAGAACTTGACGTATCTATAAGGTAACTTGGGTTTCTCCAGCGTGAATCCCTTTCCTGTGAAATAGCGTCATTACAGGCACAGTAAATCCTCACTCATCCAGAGTTTCTGCATTGGCTGTCATCTTTCTGTCCCTCCAGATCCAGGAAGTGGACCTTTACAGGCTGCATCGGTTAGTTTCTTCCCCTCTAACTTCTGGTTGGGAGGCACTGATGGGAAATCCAGAGGGTCGAGGAGAGTAAGGTCAGGGTGTTGATTCACTGGTTCCCTCCCTTCAAGGTCACGGTGGACTGGGTGTAGGGTCACCGCCTCCATCAGGTGGCCTGCTTTGCAGACCTCAAGGGTCTGGTTACTGGGAAGGTTTCCCAGGCCTGGTGCGAAAGGTGCCCCACTGTTCCCAGCCCTGGGGACTGTATTACTCACTATGGCTTCTCCGTCCCCTGCCACTGTTTCTGAAAGTGGTCCTTTATTAAACTTATCTCATGTTACCCCATTTGAATATGCCATTTGTTTTCTTCTGGGATCCTGAGCGGTAGTGTAGTGTTCATTATATCACAGTGAATTAACAATTGATTAATTCTGTGAAAACTTATAGAGTGCCTCCTAAAGTTTAAGCCCTGGGGATGTGGTGGCACTGTTCAGCTAGTTGTTCAAGCCCAAAGCCTAGGTGTGTCCCTGGGTCCTTCCCGTCCTTCACCCCAACAGCCAGTCCTTCTGCATATCCAGCCAGAATTTCCTCCACAGTATGTTTGGAATCAGTTCACTTCTCTCCATCGCCACTGCTTCCCCGATGGTCTCAGTACCTGGTCTCTTTCCTGGATGACTGCTCCAGCCTCCTGGCTGCTTTCCCTGCCTCCATTCTTGTCTCCTTACTCTCAGTTTTTCCTGAAACATCCAAGGGAACCATCACAGATGTAAATCACACCACATGTTCTTATGCCCCAAACCCTCCTTGACTGTCCATGGAATTCAGACAGAAATCGGAGTTACTGTGGCCCTGGTACCTGTCTGATCTGGCCCCTGTCATCTTCCTTACCTCTTTTTCCTGCCTCTCCCTTCACTGTCAGAGTCTAACAGCTCTGGCTTGATTTCAGTTTCTTGAATACGCCCAGCCAAGCTCTGCCTCTGGTGCCTGGTGTACTCTCTCTGGCTTCTCACCTCCCTCCCTTCCTTTCACCACTGGGCTCCCGTGACCTCACACAGGCCTTCCCTGACTACGTGTGTGAAGTAACCTCCATCCTAAGTACTTCCATCTTCTTTCTTTCCTTCATAGATCTCCTCAGTAAGCAACCTTTTGCATTTATTTACTTACTCATTTATATTTGCCTTTGTACTCCATCAAGAGTTAAGACCCTCCTTCTCTGTTATATGTCACCTCCTTTTCCTCAGAGCTTGGCTTGTGGTGTCTGAATATGTGTTGGATGAATGAGAATCAGAACATATCGTCCAATGAGACATGTCCAGTGAGAGAATCAGAACATGTCGTCCAATGCCCGCACTGGTAACTTGCCCCATAAAATACTTCGTGTTGACTCCCTTCCCTTTGCTGTTTCACATCCCCTCTCCCCAGCTGTTACCTGGGATCACCTCCCAAATAGACCACTTGTGTTTGGAGGGAAAAATGTGTGTGTGTGTGTGTGTGATCTCCCCAGACCATGGGGAGGAAGACTGACATGGAAACAGATAATGACCTTGTCAGTAACGGTGTGTTCAGAGCTCTGAGAGAAGCAAGCCCCCACCTGCCCTGTATAGACTGGTCCAACCCCCTTGGGGGCTGGCAGGTATAGCCAGAGAATATTTCCCTGCAGTTCCTAGGAGTGGCCTTTGTATGGTTATATGATTTGTTCAGCACACACTGGGAACAAGAAGATTATAGTACCAGTGAGTACTTGCAAAAACTCAGACTTGCTCACAATGTTTGTCGTGGAGGGGAAAGGCTGTACCTTGTAGAGTTGAGTCTGGCTCTGGAGTCAGACCCCTGGATTTGAATTCTGGCTCTTCCACTCCCTACCTTGGGCAGGTCACCTTCTCTGTACCTCAAATTTCTAACCTGCAAAATGGGGCTTATGTGACCGCCTCAGAGGGTTGTTGTGAGAATTAAATGATAAATCTGTATAAAGTGTTTAGAACTGTGCCTGGTATATAGTAAACATTGGACAAATGTAGCTATTCTTTTTGAAATTTCTCTTTTAAGAAGCTTCCAGGAAACAATGTGATCTCTGTCCTAGCTACTTTATATGCTTTTAAAGTAGAAGAATGTCAGTTCTTCAGAAATGTTAAAATTCAGACTTTTTAAATTAGGTTTGACTTTCTCCTAAATTAATCTGATTTACTTAGGTCTAATTACATTGTTTTGATCCTGTTCTAAGAATTCATTTGTGTGTAATGTAACAGTATGTCTAATATTAAGGTGTATGGTTTCAGAAAATGGTATGCATTCAGTAAACTGAATTTCATCACTGAAATAGAAGAAATGTATTTAAATGTTATTCTAGGGAGTTCCTTGGTGGTCCAGTTGTTAGTACTCGGCGCAGTCACTGGTTGGGAAACTAAAGATCCCACAAGCTGCACAGTGTGGCCAAAAAAAAAAAAAAAAGTCCCATTACAGAAGAACGTGCAGACTTGACATTTAGCTTCAGCTTTTCATTTGCTTATTGTTGTTACGGGGCAGCATTTGTTTCCTCCAATAATAGAGGAGGCTTATAGGGTTACACCATGTGGGTTTGTAGCAGAGACTATTAGTCGCTGGAACAACATCTTCTCTGTGCTCCATAAAGGACCTAACAGAAGTCCTTTAAAAAAAAAATTATTCATTTATTTATTTTTGGCTGTGCTGGGTCTTCAGTGCTACATGGACTTTCTCTAGTTGCAGAGAGTAGGGGGTGGGGTGGGTGGGGAGGGCTACTCACTTGTTGCTTTGCATGGGCTTCTCATAGCAGCGGCTTCTTTTGTTGCAGAGCACAGGCTTCAGGGCCCAGGGGCTTCGGTAGTTCTGGCTCCCGGGCTCTAGAGCACAGGCTCAGTAGTTGCGATGCGCAGGCTTAATTGCTCTGTGTATGTGGGATCTTCCTGGACCAGGGATCAAACCCACGTGTCCTGCATTGGCAGGTGGATTTTTTGTTTTTTTTTCAACTGCAGTTGCTCAAGCATCTGTGCTCAGACAAAACAAAAACAACCCAAATGATTGAGGTTAGAGAGAATACAAAATAACAATGCTGAGAGCTGGGGTGGGGAGGAGGCACATTCTTCTCAGATTAGGGCCACCTGTGCACCCTGCCTTCTGCTGTCTGTGGAGTTTGCTTCCTCCCGCTGGGCTGTGGCTTGCGGGTCTAAAATCCATTCTCCACTGGGCGCCGGCAGCTGTAACCACTGCTGTCAGTTGACGAGGCTCCCCTGTTGCCCTACCGAGGAGGTGCAGGATGGATCCTCAGTACCATGGGTCCGCCCGGTGCTGCTGGTTGTAGAGCTATAGTTGGATCTGATCTTTGATCTGACTCACAAGGTTCATGGACAGCAGGATTCCCACGAGCTGCGGGATGGCCAGGCCCAGTGCCACACCACCAAGTATGAAGAGGTTGCTGTGTATCCAGTTGACCAATCTGTCAATACAGCCATGGGTGTAGATGACTTGACTAGCTTCCGAGTAGTCAAAGGTCTGCATACCTTGGCCACACATGGTGTTGATCACTGCCTGGTTAGGGGTAGGCAAGCAACAGGAGTAATGCACAGAATAGTGCTCATGCCTGGGGTTGTCTTCTGAACAGTTGAAGTACATGTTCAGGGACCAGTCCTTATAGGAAATCCCTCCACAGTAGCTGAACTCCTTCTGGCCAAAAATCTATGAGATTCTGAAGGTCCAAGTTATCTCGGTAGTGCACAATGGCATTATTGATAATCTCACTCACTTTGCCCCGCACCTTGTCTGAGAAGACGAAGCCCAGGACCCCAGCTGCCAGCTGTAGCAGGAACACAATGGTGGGACAGAGGGAGAGCGTCTGCAGGAGGCAGACGTTCTCGCAGAGAGATCATCTGATGCAGCCGCAGAAGGTGAGCAGGAACCTGAGGATGCCCACCAGGATCAGCAGGATGGCCGGGTCCATGGCCAGGCAGGCCAGCGCTGCCTCTGGGGGAGTGGCTGTTTGTCTGCTCTGGTGCCGACTGAATGGAGTATCTGGGATGGGGGGGCACTCCCAGAACTGTCCTCCTCCCCTGGTGGGGGACTCTCCAGTGTGGCTAAAGGTTACAGGAAGCAGTACTGCCCTCCCACGGGGAGAACACCAAGGGCCCAGAAGGGTCTGTGGCCTTTAATTTGAGGAACTAACAACTTAAGAGCCTTTATTACCAGGCTTGAGAGAGGAGGAACCATCTTCACTCCAGAAAAGAATTAGAATGGCATTAGGCCCACTGGCTTTGCCGATTCTGTTTCCTGGACACTTCGTGTAGAGGAATAGGAATGGAGGTTGAGTTTCTCTGGAACAGAGCAAAGGGAGGGCTGAAGCCTCTGGTTAGTCTTTGCACCCAGAAGCCTACCTTCTTCCCTAGACACACTCTAAGCCTAAAATGCAGGTGGATCTCAGAAGAAGAGCTCGGGGAAATCCAGGTGAACTGGCTTGGGTGGCCAGGCAGAGGAAACCTCCAGGATTTAGCTAGAGGGTGGCTGCCCTGTTAGCTCCATAGCTTCTGTGGGGAGGAGGGCTGAAGGGCCAGGGATGAAAGAGGCAGAGGAGATAGGGGCTGGCAGGCTGATTCTTTACCACTGAGCCACCAGGGAAGCCCCAAAAGTCCCTTTTAACTAACAAAAATTTCTAACAAAAGTAGAAAGTCTTTGGTGTTTCTTCACTTGTCAATGATTTAATAAAAATCTCCCAACTTCATTAATTTATTCGACAAATGCTTATTCAGTGCTTCTGGTGGGCCAGGTACTGTGTTAGGTGCTGCACTGTCTTCATGGAGGAGAAAGTCCCCGTCCTCGTGGAGTTTACGTGGGGAGGGTGAGAGGGGAGTCGAGAGGTAACTGCATTAACAGGTAATGTAACCTCAGGGTATGCCACGCAGGAAAGGAATACCTAGGGCTCGAGGATACAGAGTAACTGTGGAGTGCTGTCAGGAAAGGGCCCTTTAAGACTGGGGGCTTGCTGACAGAAGAACCAGCCCTGAGAAGAGTTGTCAGAGCACATGCAGACTCACAGCTCTCAAGACAGGACAGACTGACATACCGGAGGGACAGAAGGAGGACAGTGTGGCCTGAGCAGGTGAGGTCAGGAGGAGGGGCCAGGTCACCCCTCTGGTCACATACCTCCAAGCGTTCAGGTCCTCATGGCCTTCTTGGGTGTTTTGAAACTGTTCCCTGTCTCAGTCCTTCCCCTCCCCTGCTTTTGTTTTGTTTCTACCCTGCTCAGGAATCTCCAGAGACAGAGTCTCCTGGCCTGGTATCTGAGGTGTTCCCCAGTTGACCTTTCTGACCTCAATTTCTGTTCCTCAACTTGGGTCCTTTACCCCAGCCGTCCAGCTCTGCTCGTATCCCTCCAACAGGCCGGGCATTTTCCCATTCTGTGTCTTTTATTTTCCTTTCCTAGAATGTCTTCTTCCATCCTCATCATTTCTCCACTCCTTCCCCACTTTTAAAGTCCTCATCACTCCAAGTGGAGTGGTTTCTCCCGTTTCTAATGCAGAGATAATATACATTCATTCATTCATTCATTCATATTGCTTACTGCCATCACGTCACATGGGCTGGACTTAGCCTTCACTAAGACTGTGAGCCCATAAAGACATTGTATTTTCAGGGACCTAGACTTGTGTTTTATGTGTGCCCCGGCTCCATTTGTTGATTGTCTAATCCTGTTGTATTTTTTAAATTTCAGTTATAGTGGGTGATTTAAGCACTTTAGAGGAGTTTCCAGAGTCCTTTTGAAAATCAGATGAATGCCATGCACTATCCTCGCATTAAAAATGTGTATTTTGCATGCAGCTTTACAAGGTTCATGGGCTCCTAAAGCCCTTCATAGGCCCAGGTTAAATGTCTTTGATATACAGCCACTTGTAAGTCTAAAATTCTGTCTCAGCTGGTAATTGGATTCATAAACAAATTTATTGGTGTCCTTTTCCTAAATGAATAACACCCTTCCTAAACTGAATACCTTTGTGGCCTGTTAAGAGTTACTTTCTCTGGCATGTATTTGAGGCCCTGAGGAAGCACGGGAGGAGTCAGTAAAAGGATGGGGGGGGTGGTGGTATTCTCACTTGCTTTTCCCAACCTTGTTCACGTTGGCCACTGTTGCCACCAAGGAAAAAAGTGAAAAGTGAAAGTGAAGTCGCTCAGTCATGTCCAAGGCCAAACTTGATCTTCATTTATAGTAAATCTATTTGCCTTTATTTGTAGCTTTTTGCTTTGTGTGATTTTGGTTCTCTCTATTTTATTAACTTGTATTGTTCTTGTGTCCTTTATTAACTACCTCAAATCTTTTTTGGGGGAAAGGATTAAGTAAATAAAGCATCTGGTGACGGTGAGCATCATGGACCTTAGAGGAGGGTGGGCCGGGAGCAGTGTATCGCATTTCATCCAGATCCTCATTGGCCTCTAGCCTTTTTGTGTACTGCCGTATTTATTTCAGGACTTGGGCTTACTTTCTTTGAGGGATATGTTAAGAGAAAAGGGCATCTTATTGCCCAGACACTTCACTCTTCTGTTTGAGAGCTTGGCCTATGCGTTTTCTTTCCACTTCCCTCTAGGTCACTGTTGTTTCAGTGATCTTTGTTGTACCGGGTCGGGGCTGGTCCTGGGCATCTCTGATACCTGCAGAATCTGATACACTTGCTGCCTTGTGAAACCAAGAGAATATTAGAGCAGCTTTTCCCAGAGTGTTTTCTATGGGGTGCTAGCCCTTCCTGATAGATAGGAAATTGCAAGGAGTTCATCAGGGCTGGGGTGTAGATGAGAAGGCAGGAGAGAGAGGTAGGACCACTCAGGAAGCATTGCACCTGCCCTGCTAAGCAACGTGGGCTTTATTCTGGAAGGCAGTGGGATTCCCCAGAGGGGCTTTAAGTCAGGGATGATACACTTGCGGCATCTGGGATCCTAGTTTCCTGACCAGGGATCCAACCAGCATCCCTTGCATTGGAAGCAGAGTCTTAACCACTGGACCACCAGGGAAGTCCCTAGACTTGCATATTAGAAAGATCATGCTGGAGGCTGTATAGAGTTGAGATCTGCTTATTAAATCATGTAAATTTTATCAGGACATTCAGCATCATTCCTGAGACGAGAATTAATTTTAAAAGTTTTTAAGCTTTTCTGATGAATCTATTTGACTTTGTTAGCATTACCATTTTCACTATTGTTTAATTCTTTATTGTTTTTACTTAATTTTTTTCCAGAGAAGAAGAGGTATCGTGCAGTGGGCCTCTGTCCCAAAAACAAGCAGAATTTTTTCTTTCTCAACAGGTAAGTTGGTTCTGTGATTTGTCATTTTTTTTTTTTTAATTCTGTGACATTATTTGTTGTTGCTGTTCCGTTGCTCAGTCACGTCCGATTCTTTGTGACCCCATGGACTGCAGCACACCAGGCTTCCCTGTCCTTCACCGTCTGCTGTCATGACATATGTTTGTTATGTGAGTAGGTTTATTAGTAAAGCGGCATTATTCTTACTCTTGGTCCTTTTTTTTCCACTAACAATGCAACTGTAGCTATATGTCCCTCCCTATTTTGTATGTGATTTTATTTCTCTATTAGAGTCGTAATGCATGTTCATTTAGTAATGGTGTGTGACTAACACAGCCCCAAAGCGTGATTTGGAAGACTTACTACCCTTTTCCCAACTTTTCATCAAGGACATTTTCAAACAGAAATAAAATTGAAAAGCCTTGTACAGCGAATACCCACATACCCATCATCTGGGTCCTACAATTAATATTTCGCTCTGTTTATCATATATCTACCCATCTAGTCACCATTTCATCGTATTTTTTTGATACATTTCAAGTTGCAAACACCAGTACACTTTAGCCCAGACATTTCTTACTAGTGTTTTCAAACCTACTTTAGTTTTTTTTTTTTGGTAATACAAGCTGAACGTTTTTCTTTCATGTTGTTTTCAGCAAAGAATTTTGATTTTTGCTCTATTTTTAAGTTTCCTCTAATTTTATTATTAATTTTCTTTCTGCTGAAAGATGTAATGTTTAGATCTAGATGCAGATAATAGAGTCACCCCTGCAAATGAATTTTAGACAGATTAGAAAAACCCATCTAGACAATTGGTTACCTGTAGAGGAGAAAATGAAGCTGGACCCTCACCTCATCTTTGCACCTCAGTACTTTACAGGTAGATTAAAGGCTTCACTGTAAACATTTAAAGTTATAATTAGACTAGAAGGAACTCCATATTAACTTTTAACTGATCTCTGGATGGGGAACTTTCTAAACATAAGAACTGTGGAAGAAAATATGTAGGAGATCATTTGATGTTTTTCAGCATAAAAATGAAAAATGTCTGCATGTTAGTACATTTTCTGACAAAATTAAAAGTCAAACAACAAAATGGGAAAAGGATTTGCAATACATATGACAAAGGATTGATACTTTTGCTTTAAAAATGGTATTTTCAAAGACCAGTTGATGATGAGACAAATGTATAATATATTATTAAATGAAAAGGGCAGATAGTAAAATGATATATTCTAATTTTGTTAAAAAAGTGTGCATGCTGCTGCTGCTGCTGAGTCACTTCAGTCGTGTCCAACTCTGCGACCCCATAGACGGCAGCCCACCAGTGTATATGTATAAGTACATACACACGCAAACACACATACATATACCCACGCACAGAAAAAAGACTGGAATAAGATACACTGACATAAAAATGGTGTTATTTCTGGATGGAGGAGTAACAGATGATTTTCTGTGTGCTTTTCTGTTTTCTTCTGTATGCTTTTTCATATTTTTGGAATCTCCTGTAATGCTACAATGAATTAAAATGGAGTTAGAAGTTATTGTTAATCAAAGAAAAATTTGTCTATGTAAAATTGAAGTGTCTAGAACCCAGTTAAGTACTAATCATTAATTTAGAAGTAGTTTTCTACATATTTTATATAATTGTTGCTGGTAACATCCATATGAAACAGAAAACCAGGAGAAGGGCAAGTGTGTGCCATAAGGCTCTTTGCCAGACTATGAATACATACTTCCTGCCTTGAAGGCACTTACAGTCTGGGGGTGGGGTCAGCTAGCACTAGTAATATAATTTAATAAGTACTGCAGGAAGGGTTAGTGCAGGGGGCTTATAGGAGCATGTAGGTGCTTATGGGAGAAGCAGGTGGCTGAAATCTAAACTGGGCCCTGAAGGCTGAGTAGGCTTTTGCATGGAAGAGTGTGTGGGTGGGGTTGGTGGTTGCGAGACATAATTCCAGGAAGAGGAAACAGTGTTCTGCAAGGTCAAGAGGAGAGTGTAGGACCTTTCTTGGTGGCTCAGTGGTAAAGAATCCGCCTGTCAATGCAGGAGACACAGGTTTGATCCCTACTCCAGGACGGTCCCACATGGTGAGGAGCAACTCGGCCCATGCGCCATAACCACTGAGCCTGTGCTCTAGAGACTGGGAGCCATAACTACTGAGCTCATGTGCTGCAACCACTGAAGCCCAAGTGCCCTAGAACCTGCACTCTGTGACAAGAGAGGCCACTGGAATGAGAAGCTGCGCACCGCAACTAGAGAAAAGCCCGCACAGCAATGAAGACCCAGCACAGCCAAAAATAAATAAATGAATAAAATTGTTTAAAAAAAAAAAGAGGAAAGTGTAGGTGCAGAGAAGAAAGTAATCAGATATTTAATATATGTGTCCATATGTTTATTGGCCATTTCTTTCTACTGAGAGTTGTCATTTTTAACTTTCAGGCTTCTTTGTTGAAGAATGATGAGACCAAAGCCCTCACTCCAGCTTCTTTGCAGAAAGAATTGAACAACTTGTTGAAATTTAATCCTGATTTTGCTGAAGCGGTGAGCCTCTTCCAGAATCTGTTCCTAAATTAGAAAGCAGGGACAAGACTTTTGAATAGTCAAGTAAATGTGGATTGGCCCGCTGACCTGGGTTCTTAGAAAGAAATCCTGTGGTTGGCATGTAATTGACTTAGCCTAGGCTCCTCCCCCACCCAGGAGGGATTTCTTCAATCTATTGATGCTCTCTTTCATTCATCTCTGATGTTGTGAATTACGGACAGGAGATGAAGGAGATGACAGACTGATTTTTTAAAGTTTGAGGCCCCAAAATTCTTTTCTCCTCTTTTGTAAATGTTTTTGTTGGTGTATATATTTTTTAAGTTAAATAATTCTATTCCTTATTGAATTTTTATCCTGAGAACTTTCTTAATAGCACCTGGGTTTTGCCATCTGACTTTATCCACATGTAGAAATACATCTGCTTTGCTCCTTAGTAACTGGGATCTGCCTGCTGGAGGGAGTTTTAATTCAGTGACCCAAACAAAATGAAAATAGTGTCAAAATAGAAGATAATTAACTTCTAAAACTAATAAACTAGTAAAAGTCTCACTGGGTTTTAACTTGGACATTTAGAAAAATTGGTTTTATATTTGTATGAATTCAGGTTTTAAGACCTTTTTTTTTTTATACTGACACAATTCCTTAATATCTAAGCTAGGTGATTCCCCCTCCATCCTCATGTATAATCCATGGATCCTAATATAACCAGTGGATGAATATTTAGGACAAAACTCTGACACCCATGCTGGTGGAATTCCCTTTATTTTGTTTGGGGACACATTCTGGGGAAGAAACCACCTACTGTACCTTAAGTCTATTTTATTCTGCCTGTGGGGAAAAGATTAAGCTAAACTGTGACTTAGGAGGGTAGGGGATACGTGGATGTCTACAGCCAGTGGACCTCTCTGAATTAATCTAACACAAGAGGAACTTAACATTTAAAATATGTTGAATGTTCCTCCTTTTAGCACTACCTCAGCTACTTAAACAACCTCCGAGTTCAAGACGTTTTCAGTTCAACACACAGCCTCCTTCATTATTTTGACCGCCTGATTCTTACTGGAGCCGAAAGCAAGAGTAATGGGGAAGAGGGCTATGGCCGGAGCTTGAGATACGCAGCTCTAAACCTGGCTGCCCTGCACTGCCGCTTTGGTCACTAGTAAGTGTATAAACTTGTCCATGTAGAAATTGAAGAAACTATCTCTCAAATGTTAATTGAGATGTGTTTTTAAAAATAGGCTGTATTTGACTTAAAGAATGAACTTAATGGTTACCAGAGGGGAAGGGTGGGGGGTAGGGATAGTTAGGGGGTCTGGGATTGACATGCACACACTGTTTTTATATTTAAAATAGATAACCAGCAAGGACCTGCTGTGTAGCAAAGGAACTCTGCTCAATATTACATAATAATCTAAATGGGAAAATAATTTGAAAAAGAATAGATACATGTATTTAATAGATATATAACCAAATCACTTTGCTGTACACCTGAAACTAACACAGCATTGTTAATCAACTATACACCAATATAAAATAAAAAGTTTAAAAAATATGCTGTATATTTTTAAAAAAGGAGGAGGAGGGGGAAGAAAAGAGAAAAAGAGATTGTTCAACCTGAGCTTGTCAATAACTTGCAAAGAAGGAAGCTTTTTCCACTGAACAGAAGATAATGAAAGAGTCTGCCCCCTGGAGTCACAATTTAGCATTACCGTCTAAGTGCTTGGCCTCTTGCTTTACTTCTAAGAACAATGGGCACTGAATTAAAAGGAAATTGGGTCATTAGGCCAAAGATTCCCAACAGGATTTTTCAGAGGAAATAATGGGTATGTAAAAGTTATTTTCAGTATTTCAAAAAGCCAAAAGGAAGCTGTGCCTTTATTTGACAAAAGACTATGTGGATTGCCGAAAGTCACATGTTTGTGGTTTTGGTTGGCATTCAGGGGGCTCAGTGAGGTGACACTGACTTATGCCATTATTAAGGTATGCCTATGATTTTAATAAATAAAAATAGGAAATTGATCAGTTATTAATATTTAGTAAATAGAGTTAACAGGATAGTCTTGCAAAATATGGAATCTATTTTGAAAATAATGAAATAATGTGAATAATGGTGAAAAGGTAGGAAATTACTGATAGTCTCTCTGCTTCCCTATGGCTTTTTCCCATTTAAGAAAAATTAGTTTCTGTCACAGGCATCTTTGAGTAGAGACTAGAGTGTATTTCTAGAAGTGTAGTGTCCAGAATTCAAGAACTGAGACTTCTGCACCTTGCTCTATGGCCCAGGCAACAGTAAGGAATTTCTAATAACTTCTGATTGTCACATTTTCAAAGGGACATAGACAAGCTGGAGCTTGCCTGGGGAACAGTCTCACTGGAGGCATTCAAAGCCATGCCATATGAAGAGTGTGGGAAGGATGTGAGAATGTTTAGCCTGGAAAAGAAACAGTTTAGCCAAGCGTTTATTTGACATCTTTCTGTAGTGAAGGTCATGTGAAAAGGACTTAGATTGATCAAGGGTGTGGCTACTAGAGAAGATTGAGAGCTGGTAAGTGCCAGTTAAAGGGCAAAACATTTTTGCTGTTTATGAGGAGGAGATTTCTTTGTATAGAACCTTCTGAGAAAGGTTCTTCTTCTGTCAGCAGAGTGCTCAGGTGTGCAGCGGGGGTGACATTCAGAGAATTCAAGCCTCATATTGATACTTGAGCCAAAAAATGTTTAAGGCTACTCTGAACTCTATGATTTTGTGAGATTCCATATTCTAAGAGTCAACTTCTTTTCGTCTGCCCAGCTTTAGTAACCTCTTTGATCACAGCCTTTCATGTTTTATGTACTCATAATAAATAGCAACACCATTTGAATATTTGCCAATAGCTTGTTTCTGTGTTACACACAGCTTGCCCTTGCCTTTGGAAGTTTGTATGTAGTCTGGTAGATACAAATAATAAGTCTGTTGATGTATAGAATTTTTCTGTGTTTGCAATATTATCAATGGATAGGCAGCTAACTGTATGGAATTAATTACTAGTTAATTTCTGATTTACTCAACTCCAGGCTTCTTTATTTTTAGTCCTGGAGCTATGAGGCTGTATAATTGCCCCTGAGCTAATAGGATTGTGGTAATTTCTTAAAAATCTATGTGCTAGGCATTGTTCTAGGTGCTAAGGATACAGCAGTGAAAAAAGGGGAAAAAAAAATACTCTGTTCTCATGGAGCTTCCAATGGGAAAAATAAATAATAAACCCTAAATTTATCAGGTAGTGATAGATCAGGATAAGGGATTAAAGAGAGGTGATGAGTGCTATTGTTTTCATAAGTAACACTCTTCTTCCAGATGATTGCACTGGTCTTAATCTTCAATTTGTAAAATTTCTGTTTAAATATTAAGGCCCTTCCTAACCTTTGTTAATATTTGAACAGAGATTTAAATAAAGGATTTGAGGGAGTGAGTAATCTGTGTGTGTATTTGGAGAAAGAGTATTCATGTCGCCTAGGACAGCAAGTACAAAGGCCCTGAGGCAGGATTTACTTGGCATGTTTGAGGAGGAACAAAAGGTGTGGTCAGGGTGACATAAGTAAGGGGGGAATAGAGGAGAATGAGGTCATAGAAGTGGCAGGGGTCAGAGCATTTAGGGTCCTGTAGGCCCAAGTAAGGACACTGGCTTTTACTCTGAATGACATAGGAAGCTGTTGTTAGAGGCTACAGATCTTTCTGCTCTGGCATTTTGCAAACAGTGTGATAGCCAGCATGTTTCCAATATTTCAACCAGTTTGCTTCTTGCTCTTTAATGAAAATTTTTATCAAAGGCATTTCTGATTAGCAGCAATGGAAAACCATTGGTTCTTCAAGGATTTGCCAGAAACTTTGAAGTTTCTGTGTTGGTTATCTACTTTTTCTTCCTCTCTGGGAAGAATAATCTTTCTTTAGTCCTGTTTAGCATCCTATCTGTACAATTCTCCCAGAAGACTTTTTCTAAACATAACATAACTTATTTGGTCATCAGATGTTCAACAAAGTTAAATTGACTGGCATTTATAAGGGGCCTCTGTGTGAAGATATGCTTCCTGCCTTCAAATAGCTTATATTCTGGTGCATCTTAGCATTAAAGGGGATTTAAGAGAAATATGAAATAGGTAAAAATGTTTCCTTATCCAAATAGATAGTATTGAGGAAGAATTCAGCTCTCCCTGTTAAAATTAATAAAATTAATATTGCTCTTATTGAAAAAAATCTTGCATAAAATTTTCCCTACATAAGTGATACCCGTAGAATTTCTGATTCTATTTTGAGATCTCAGTGACCCAGCATTTACAGAACTTCTGTGACTTGAGACTGGGAAACTCCAAGTTTAAGACATCTCTGGTGCCCCCTGCAGGTTAAAGAAATAAAACTAACATTAAATAGAGGGTGATATACAATAGTATTAATATTTAATTAAGCACTGCAAGCAGATACCATTTCTATGGACTTTTTCAGAAGTGAAGGCTCAGTGGGGCCAAGAATAGTTAGTTGACTGAATTTTCACAAAAGTTGCAAGGCTGGGGGAGACACCCCAGATGGAGAGGAACCACATGAGTAGAAAAAAGAAATCTCAGAAGTGAAAATCTTCCAAATACTTTTCAAAACTAATTTTGAAAAAAATTATAGAAGTATAAAATGCCATAGTTCACAAAATTTTTCAAATAATGCTGAAAGGAAGGTGATGAGAAGTAAAATCTTACATCCTCTCCTTGTCCCTCCCCTCAGCAGGGGGTGTGTGTGTGTGTGTGCGCGCGTGCACGCGCTTAGTCACTCAGTTATGTCCAACTCTTGCAACCCTATGGACTGTAGCACCCCAGGCTTCTCTGTCCATGGGATTTCCCAGGCAAGAATACTGGAGCAGGTTGCCATTTTCTTCTCCATTGGATCTTCCCAACTCAGGGATTAAACCTGTGTCTCTTGCATCTCCTGCATTGACAGGAGGATTCTTTTAATGCTAAGCCACCCAGGAAGCCCTCAGCATTAGACAACTAAAAAAAAAAAAATCTTAGGAGCTGAGATAGGGAAAAACCAGTACTTCAGGTCCCTTTTAGTAGAACTCCACCTTAGCAGGGATATGTTCTATATCTCTATTGTTAGTTTCTTTTGCTACTGGGATGGGGGTGTCTCTGAGGAGTAAGCCCACGGTTTCAACTTCCAACCCAGAGGCCTGCACGCTGGTGAATTACCATATAGATGACTTCCTGTTACCGTTGCTTACACATGTTTGCGGTTGTTAATGAGTTATTAATGTTCATTCTGTCCTTAGTCAACAGGCAGAGCTTGCCCTGCAGGAGGCAATTAGAATTGCCCAGGAGTCCAACGATCACGTGTGTCTCCAGCATTGCTTGGTGAGGTCACCCTCCTGTCTTGGAAGTTCTGCCCGTGGGTTGGGTTGTTGGCCTCTGAAAGGCCCCATATGAATTAGGTTGTTTTGCAGTTGGAAGGTCCTCAATGGTGATGGGAAACTAGTTAGATGGTCAGGGGGATTCAGGAAAGGCAACCCAGTTGTATTTATCTTTTTTAATTCTTGACGTCCATTTTGTTCGGGGGCATTTCTTGTCTACAAATTTAAAGGCAGTTTGCCATGCAAAACTGTTGCACCAGACACTGGCATGAAGGAAATGTGTTTGCAGCACCTGGTAACTGGATAAGAGCTTGTGCTGTCAAAGCGTCATCACCACGCACATCATCAAACAAGTAGAACCCAGTTCAGCAACCACCTGAGAATTTTACTGTCTCACTTCCAAGCCTTCCAGGGGCCTCATGTCTTTTTTTTCTGGAACATTTGCCACTCATGGCTCTCAGAGGTGAAGAAGATAAATGGCTTGTTTATTTCAGTCTGATGGTTTTAATGTGTTAGATGGGTTTCATTTCGGTTCATAATTTGTGAAAGTGTGTTTTAGAGGGCTTATTTTGTCCCTTGTTAATTTGTTCTTACAAGCATGCTGATGCTTTCAGTAGAACATTAGCCATTATCATTGTTTTGATACATTTTGATGACTTCTCTTGCCAGAGCTGGCTTTACGTGCTGGGACAGAAGAGATCTGATAGCTATGTTCTGCTGGAACATTCTGTGAAGAAAGCTGTTCATTTTGGGTTACCAGTAAGGCTCATCTTTCTATGAGATTGTTTAAACAATTGGGGTGGTTTTATTCTTGGTAGTTTCATGTGACCTTAATTATTAATCAAACCACTAAGTTCTTTGAATAGGTTTCTCTCTCCTCCTCTTATCCTAATAACATCCGTGAAAGTTCCATTTATCAATTTGATGAGATCTTTGTTTAGTGTATTGATCAGCACTAAACTTCCACGTCTTTATTTAGAAAATGTTTAAGAAAGACTTATTTTTAAACCAGTGACCGGCAAACTCTATGGCCTACAGGCCAAACCTGGCTCACTGCCTGCTCCTGTAAGGCCCTCAAGCTAAGAATGGGTTTTACATTTTTAAATAGTTGGGGGAAAAAAACAAAGAAGAATATGTGGCATAGACCAAATGTGGCCTGCAAACCCTAAATTATTTACTCTCTGGCCCTTTATAGAACAAATTTACTGATCCCTGTTTGAAGTAATAAACAAAGCCACGAACCAGTAAACCTGTATTCCCCAATGACAGATACTGAGGGGCATTGAAAGGGTACAAGTCCTACACATGAAGTAGTAATGACTGTAGAATCTAGATTACTATTGCTCAAAGAACCTTATTCTGCCTCAAAAAAAAAACAAAAACAAATGATAGACTTTGTAAGCACATTTTTTGTTATGGATTTAAGTGGACTTGTTTTTAGTTGAGCTTTCATCCTTGAAAATTATACCAGAAGTTAATGAAGAGATAGTTATGCTCCTAATAGGCATTTTTTCCTTAATCTCCTACTACATAATGTACCGAGCACTGTTTAACATGTACTATTTCATTTTAATCCTTAAAATAAGTCTGCATGATAGGTTTGATGCCCATTTTACAGATAGGCTTGTCTAAGAAGCTGAGTGACTGGCCCTAGGTCACACAGTCAGCAGCAGAGGCAGTGTTTAAGTCCAGATCCATTTAGCTTCAGAGCTGGCCCTTCTCACTGTACCATTAGCTTCTCTTCCATCCTCTAGTTTTTCAGGAACATTTCTCATATGGGTCAGGGTCAGGCTGCAGGTACTTTCTTTATAAATAGTGATGTCATTATGCACATGTTGAAATATCACAACTTTCTGAAGAGCAAAACAAATTCTGTCTTGTCATCTCTATCTTGAGTTGTGCATTTGTCTGTCTCCTTAGTACCTCGCCTCCCTAGGAATACAGTCCCTGGTTCAGCAGAGAGCTTTTGCTGGGAAGACGGCAAACAAACTTATGGATGCCCTAAAGGACTCGGACCTCCTGCACTGGAAACACAGCCTGTCAGAGCTCATCGATATCAGCATCGCCCAGAAGACAGCCATCTGGAGACTCTATGGCCGTAGGTGCGTCTTCAAGCCCGCCATCAGGGCTGCGAGGACACAAGTCCTCTTACAGATGAGCGGAAGCCAGCAGACCAGTGCTCTGAGGGCCAAATGGATGGAGGTTGTTTGTGCAGGGGGTTAAAGAAAGTGCTTTAAAGTTTTAAAATATTTTCTACTTTGCACACAGGCTTTGCAAAGGTTTTTCCTATGCCTGTTTTTTTTTTTAATCTACTTCTTTTTAAAATTAATTAAGTAGTTATTTATTTTTGGCTTCACTGGGTCTTCGTTGCTGCGTGCAGGCTTTCTCTAGTTGCTGCAGGCAGGCCCACTCTAGCTGCGGTGCACAGGCTTCTCACTGCAGTGGCTTCTCCTGCTGTGCAGCTCTCGTTCTCAGGTGGGCTTCAGTAGTTGTGGCTCAAGGACTCTAGGACTCACGCTCTGTAGCTGTGGTCCACAGGCTTAGTTGCCCTGAGGCATGTGAGATCTTCCATGACCAGGAATTGAACCGGTGTCCCCTGCATTGCAAGGCAGACTCATAGCCACTAGATCACCAGGGAAGCTCCTTCTCTGCCTGTTTTTATTTATTCCTCCCAGCTGCTCTGGGAGGTGGCTTGGGGGGTGATCTCCATTCTCAGATACGTAGGACAAGGTTCACACATCTGATCTGCCCCAGATAACAATTGAGTTAACAAGTTAACAAGTATGGACCTCCACACTCAAACTGAGATCCTTGGACTCCAAACACCATGCCCGTACTCTGAGATGCCATGGGCCACAGTCACTCAAGTTGAGCACCCTCTTAACCCCAAAGCTGTTATGTGATGAAAGCTGCTTCCCTGTTAACCAGGGTGTGTTCTCTGGACCATCTCTGGCCTGGTGTTTAATTCCATTTAGCCTCCTTTGTTGCTGTTCAGTTGCTAAGTCATATCTGACTCTTTACGACCCTGTGGACTGCAGCCCACCAGGCTCTTCTGTCCTCCAGTCTCTCCTAGAGTTTGCTCAAATTCATGTCCAAGCTTGGAAGTAAATTCTGAACCAGATTTTTAATCCTGGAGCCCTGTTGCTACCTCACCTCTCACCTAGACAATCTGCTGTTTCTAGGAATTCAGTGATGAAAGGAAGTGCCTATTGTATCAGTCTTGTTTTTCTACTTGAAATAATTTTTGGCACAGTGTGGTGTGAAACAGATGCAGACACTGGCCACTGCTTCCACTGTCAGAGCAGCCGGTGCCAAGATGGCATCAAGTCTGAATTTACCGTGAAAGCTAATTAACATACTGTGGCCCCAGGGAAGATTACAGGCAGAGATGGGGTGGGGGAGGTCTGGAACTTGGAGCTCCCCGTTGTGTCATAACCACCATGTGTTTCCTTTGAGGCCGCACATCTAGATTGCTTTCCTGCTCTCCTTGTCCCAAGGACAGGAGGTCTGGCACTGGGAGACAGCTGCTCTCACGGAACCAGAACCTGCAGAGAGGCGTCACCTCCTCCCGTTTCCTCTCGGGGTAACTGTAGGGTGTAGCTGAGGGGCACCTGGGTCTCTCAACTGACGGGGATGCCTTTATGTCCTCTCCCCAGCACTATGGCCCTGCAGCAAGCCCAGATGTTGCTGAGCATGAACAGCCTGGAGTCGGTGAACGCGGGCGTGCAGCAGAACAACACGGAGTCATTCGCTGTAGCGCTTTGTCACCTCGCTGAGCTGCATGCGGAGCAGGTAGGCAGGTGACCCGGCCAGCGTGCTTCTGGAGCAGTACAGGCTCTGCCGTTTCTTTTCTCTCAGTCAGTTCAGTCGCTCAGTTGTGTCTGACTCTTTGTGACCCCATGAATCACAGCACGCCAGGCCTCCCGGTCCATCACCAACTCCCGGAGTTCACTCAAACTCATGTCCATCAAGTCGGTGATGCCATCCAGCCATCTCATCCTCTGCCGTCCCCTTCTCCTCCTGCCCCCAATCCCTCCCAGCATCAGGGTCTTTTCCAATGAGTCAACTCTTCACATGAGGTGGCCAAAGTATTGGAGTTTCAGCTTTAGCATCAGTCCTTCCAATGAATACCCAGGACTGATCTCCTTTAGGATGGACTGGTTGTATCTCTTTGCAGTCCAAGGAACTCTCAAGAGTCTTCTCCAACAAAAGCACTGGACAGCTCTGGTTGGATGGAAGTGGCGGAAAGGGTGAAATCCCATGAGTAGAAATGGACTGGGTACAGAGTCTACAAGGTTTGTGGAGCTGAAGACCTCTTCCGGCATCAGGGAAGGGACTAAGAGATCAGCTATTTCTAGGTAACAGATGGAATAAAAAGGAGCCTTTGAAATTTAGGGTGGAAGAGCTGTGTGTTTGTGGGAAAGGGAAGAACATAATAAGAACACAGCTAAAATGATAACAGCTAAGGTGTGTCGTACATTTGTTCTGTGCCGGGCTCAGTGATTTCCATGTGTGATTATCCAGATTCCTCACAGTAGCCCCATCAGGTCAGCTTTGGTATCATCCCATTTCACAGAAGAGAAACCGAGTTCCTGGGAGCAAAGTCCTAGACCAGTGAATGTCAGTGTCAGATCTTCAACCCAAGGCTTACTGATTCCAAAGAAAGACATTGGGAGTAGGGCATAACCTTGACTTACAACCCAAGTAATTTTACATAAATCTCTTTATAGGGGATTGATGCAAGGGTTGCTCATGTTGCTCTCGGCTTTCTTTTCCCTTTGCTCAAAAACATCTACTTTCATGAGAAAAGGTCGGGGAACGCTCTTATCTAGAGCTAACTCACTAACTGCTGCCTTGCTGTAAGTGCATTTCCTTGATCATATTATTTTCTCCACCTCTTTGTGGGATAATAATGATCGCTAGGTTGCATCATAGCACTCAATATTCTTTAATCCTCAGCCTGAAGATCCTTGAGTGGTTTCCGCCCCTTTCAGAAGTCTGTAAATACTTCTCTCTACTGGATATATTTTAGCATTTTACAATTCTCTAACTAGCTGTGGAAACAGAGGGCGTGAATGGGCTCTGGCCGATGGCATCTGCCTGCACCTCCATCAGCTGCTTTCTTCTTGTACCTGGGAAGCATCACCCATGCTTCCTGACATCAAAACAGGCCAGCGGCTCTTGCCGTTTGCTCTCCTCCAGGAATGCTGCACATTAATCACTTTCTCCTTCTTGTAATGGCACTGGAACCTCTTTAACATTGATTCTTTTCCTCTGCTGGTGCCTTGGTTAAGCGGAGCATTTGTAACAAATGAGTCAGGGCACATTCAGTTAGGTATTGGTATAAGCTTCATATTAACTTTTTTCCCCCAACAGCCTTATTGAGATGTAATTCACATGCCCCACAATCCACCCATTTAAAGTGTCCCCTGGTGACTCTTTCTCATAGTATTCTCCCCACTGTTGTTGTTATTTAGTTGCTCAGTCATGTCTGCCTCTTTGCGACCCCATGGACTGTAGCCCACCAGGCTTCTCTGTCCATAAGATTTTCCAGGGAAGAATGCTGGCGTGAGTTGCCATTTCCTTCTCCAGGAAATCTTCCCAACCCAGGGATCGAACATGCGTCTCCCACTTTGGCAGGTGGATGGATTCTTTACCACTGAGCCACTTGGGAAGCCCCTTTCTCACTCACCCGAGCCTTAAACAGTGAAATAGGGAATTCTTTGGTTGTCCAGTGTTTCAGTTCAGTTGCTCAGTCATGTCCGACTCTTTGCAACCCCATGAATCACAGCACGCCAGGCCTCCCTGTCCATCACCAACTCCCGGAGTTCACCCAAACTCACGTCCATCGAGTCAGTCATGCCATCCAGTCATCTCATCCTCTGTCGTCCCCTTCTCCTCCTGCCCCCAATCCCTCCCAGCATCAGAGTCTTTTCCAGTGAGTCAACTCTTCGCATGAGGTGGCCAAAGTACTGGAGTTTCAGCTTTAGCATCATTCCTTCCAAAGAAATCCCAGGGCTGATCTCCTTCAGAATGGACTGGTTGGATCTCCTTGCAGTCCAAGGGACTCGCAAGAGTCTTCTCCAACACCACAGTTCAAAAGCATCAATTCTTCGGCGCTCAGCCTTCTTCACAGTCCAACTCTCACATCCATACATGACCACAGGGGAAAACCATAGCCTTGACTAGATGGATCTTTGTTGGCAAAGTAATGTCTCTGCTTTTGAATATGCTCTCTAGGTTGGTTATAACTTTCCTTCCAAGGAGTAAGTGTCTTTTAATTTCATGGCTGCAGTCATCATCTGCAGTGATTTTGAAGCCCCCCAAAACAAAGTCTGACACCGTTTCCACTGTTTCCCCATCTATTTCCCATGAAGTGATGGGACCAGATGCCATGATCTTTGTTTTCTGAATGTTGAGCTTTAAGCCAACTTTTTCACTCTCCACTTTCACTTTCATCAAGAGGCTTTTGAGTTCCTCTTCACTTTCTGCCATAAGGGTGGTGTCATCTGCATATCTGAGGTTATTGATATTTCTCCTGGCAATCTTGATTCCAATGTTTAGGAGTCCACAATTTCACTGCCGAGTGTCCAGGTTCAATCCCTGGTTGGGGAACTAAGATCCTGCAAGTCAAGCGGCACAACCAAAAAAGTAAAAATAAACAGTGAAATAACTTCCCTTTGGTCCTTTTTGGGTTATGTGGGGTAGAAATTATTTCTTTTCTGCTGGAATGGAGAACTACTTGACAAAAATCTGGTCTTGGCTCACTTCTTTAGCCTTGACACTTTCTCCAAGGCCAGTTGTTAATTGTTCTGTGATTTTTACTGGGGATTAGACCTGAAGTGGCAGCCCACTCCAGTGTTCTTGCCTGGAGAATCCCAGGGATGGCAGAGCCTGATGGGCTGCCGTCTATGGGGTTGCACAGAGCCGGACACGACTGAAGCGCCGCAGCAGCAGCAGCAGACCTGAAAAGTAATCTCACTCTTTGACTTTGTATTAATCTTTCCATTTCCCGCCCCCACTTCCATCTCTGGGCTTCTGTGAAAGCCCTCATCATCGCCTGGTTCCATTGGAAGCCTCTAATTGCACAGCTAGAAGACAGTGGCTGCTTTATTTCCATTCAGTCCCTTTCCCCACCGCTCTTCAACCTGCCTTAGAAAGACTTCTCTAATGTTAGAACATCGACCATGTAGATGAACCCACTGGGCTGATGACTGTTACATTTTCAATTACACAGATTAGATTTACACCTGTGAAATTAAGCTTGGCCAGCTGCGGAGAAGGCAGTTTTATCACAAGTTTCTATTTGCTCTTTTATTTCCTTTGTGTGTGCTCTAAGTTGTATCCTGAAATTGATCTCCAGATAAACTGGGTGCTGCCCTGTGGTATATGGCAGTGTCTGGTGCTTGGGTGAACCTGTAAAGAAGTGATGGGGTCTGAGCTGCTGTTGGCAAGCTTCCTCCTACAGGCCAGAGGAAGTGTTGAGAGAGCTGGCCCCCTTTGCTCTCTCTGCGTAATTCTGATTGGTTGTGTCACGTTCCTCTCCCGGCCTCAGGAAGTGACAGGTCACCATGGGAGTGTTTTGGACGAGTATTGCCAATTGTGCACTGTTCTTTCTACTTGGCCTGAAGGTTTGACAGCCATCCACACGCCCAGCTCCATAGGGTAGTCATGAAAATAACTGGCAATATTAGCCAGTTAAAATCACAAAAATAAAAAGATTAATGATCTTCTATTGTAATTCAGTTGTACTTTGCATTTCATCTACTTCAAATAGAAGTTCACTTGTGGTCTTAAGTGAGCTTCTATATAGACTGAAGATACATTACCTAATCAGGGTCTTCCCTGGTGGTCCAGAGGCTAAGACTTTGTTCTCCCAATGCAGGGGGCCTAGGTTTGATCCCTGGTCAGGGAACTAGATCCCACATGCCGCAACTAAAGGTCCCATATGCCACAGTGAAGATGGAAGATCCTGCATGCCCCATCTAAGACCTAGCACACCAAAATAAATAAACTTTTTTTTTAAAGATAAATTACTTAATCAGAGGACTGGGATAAATTGAAAAGCTTTTTGGTTAATAAGATAAACAGCTATTTAGGAATGTGAAAAAGACATGGACATGTATTCACAGAAAAAGACATAAATGATTATAAAACATGAAAAAAACTTCAATCTAGTCATTAAAGAAATTAAAATTAATACAGTGAAATAACCAGTTTCACCAAACAAGTAGGCAAAGAAAATTAAATATAAGGGGAGGAGAAAGGTGCAGGATGCCAGCGTAAAAGTACTTGGTATATTTCTGAGGGAACTTCCCTGGCGGTCCAGTGGTTAGGACTCTGCTTTTACTGCAGGGGGCACGAGTCTGACCCCTGTTCAGGGAACTGGGATCCCACGTACCACACAGCCAAAATGTAAGACAAATAAAAACAAAAGAAAAGTATTTGGTACATTTCTATATGGTAATTTAGTAATGTGTGTGTGTGTTAGTTGCTTAGTTGTGTCCAACTCCTTTGTGAGCCCATGGACTGTAGCCCATCAGGCTTCTCTGACCATGGAGTTTTCCAGGCAAGGACACTAGAATGGGTTGCCATTCTTGTCTCCAGGGAATCTTCCTGACCCAGGGACTGAACCCAGGTCTCCTGCATTGCAGACAGATTCTTTAACATCTGAGCCACCAGGGAAGCCCAATTTAGTAATACATGTGTCAAAAAGCGTAAACGTGCCTACCACTTAGCCCAGCAATTCTACTTCTAAGGTATTATCCTAAGGAAATAATTGGACAAGTATGAAAAGATATATGCAGTAAGATAGTCATTCTAGCATTTTGAAAATGGAAGAAATTGGAAGCAATCAAAATATTCCAAGCAAGGAGATTATTTTGGTGGACTATAATTTATTCACCTAATAAAGTACTATGGTGTATAGATTTGGGCTTGTTGACACTGGAAAGATTCACTCATTGAAAAAATATTTATTGAGTGCCTATTGTGTGGTAAGGAGTACTGTAGGCAATGTATAAAAAATGGTACATATACCTATTTTTGGAATATTTACATGTTTCATATTCATGTGCATATAAGAAGTTCAGAAGGTATGTGCCAAGAAATTACTATGATTATCTTCTCAGAGATTAAAAGTAATTTGTGTTTTTTCTCATTGTTCATGTGTATTTTGTAAGTTTTTTTCCTAGAGTGAACATGTGTTACACATGTAATTAAAAAAAATGATTTTAAGTATACGTGAAATACATTAGAGCCTAAAAAAAAAAAGGCCCTTTGATATTTGCCACTCTCTGCCTAGGGGCATCCAGGTTGCTGCACAAAAACAGGTGAGTCGCAGCAACATCCTGTGTGTGGGGCAGCAGGCAGGGCAGGTGTTTAGCAGGTGTGCTAAACAAACCGTGGCTTTCTCTTTCAGGGCTGTTTCGCCGCCGCTTCAGAAGTGTTAAAGCACTTGAAGGAGAGATTCCCACCTAATAGTCAGCATGCCCAGGTAACCTGCCTTTTGTGTGTCATCAGTTTATTTTTGAAAAGACCATATGTAGTGTATTATTGTCGGAATAGAATACTGGAGCGTCACCTCTTGCTTCCTTTCTGTGACGTCTGGTCAGCATAGGAGACTCTGTAAGATGTGTTCAAGGTTGAGAAATAAACTCTGAAAAGAGATTAAAGTAGGATATTTTTTCATTCCTGTCTTCATGGTTTTAAATGAATATCCCTTATATCTCTAATCAATTGTCCTTTGATAGATCAAGAGTTAGGTCTCCATTTTGTTACTCTGTCTTTTACTTCTCAGCTCCAGCTGCCAACCTTTTGGGCAGATGTTGTATCCAGAGGGAATGAGCTTTATAAAGCAGTCCTAGGCTCTCTGTTCCTTGTTGCACAGATTTCCATCTCTGATGGAGCCAAGAAAATCTATTACGAAGGTCATCTTTCTCTTCCTCCCCTTATCCAGTTTAGCCTTCAGACAATTAGGGAATCTGAAATCATAAAAGACCATGGCCTGAGGATCTCCTCCTGTTGGTCCCTAGAGGAAGGCTGCCATTCACGTGGGTTGTTGGCCCCACCTCAGTAGATACGGTGTGGATGCCCATCTGCTTATAAGCTATGCTGGGATCTCATTGCTGCATTCAGCAGACTGTGAGCTAAATTCAAAGTACCCAGACAGAAAGGTGGTGAGCAAACTAAAGAGAAGCTTAGCACCCAAGGATGCTGTGGGGAAAAAGAATTAAGCGTGGTTCTGTGGTAACGCTCACTTTTAAAGAAGGTGCACAGTAAAGAAAAAGACAATTTAACTCACATTCTACAAAATACATCTATATAGGGCTGATAAATAGATGAAAAGGCACTCAACCTGGCTATTGATCAAGGGAAATACAAACGAAAAAACAGTGAGATATTCATACCCATCAGATCAGCCAGAAGTAAAATATCTGACACCACTGATTGTTGGTGAGTGTGTGAAGCAATAAGATATCATGCACTGCCAGTGGGACTGTAAACTGGTGTGACCCATCTGAAGAACAAGTGGCCGCTGTGTTAAGGAGAAGGTGTATATATCCTACAGCCCAGCCTCTCTGCTGCTTGCTGTGTACCCAGGATAAGTATTGCACCCAAGTGATGTAGGAGAGTGTCTGCTGCAGCACTGTTCAGAAAAGTGAGAAGTTGGAACTACCATCAACACGAGAACAGATAAGTTGTCACATTTTCATACAACTGAAAACTATTCACCAGTGAAAAGAAATTAATTAGAACTACTTGTGTTAACATGCATAAGCACCCCCCCCCCCGCCCAAATAATGTTGAGCTCAAAAGCACGTTGTCAAAGAATGCATACAGTATGATTCTGTTTATTTATATAAAGTTTAAAAAAATGTAAGATTATACTATATATTGTTTCAGGATGAGTAAATATTTTGTAAAAGTATAAAAACATGAATGGGAATGATAACAAATCAAATGTTTCCTTTGAAAACAGAGAGGAGAATGGAATTTTCAAAGGACCTCAACATGTAACAGTTTCTCAAGCACATAAAGCAAAATGTTGTGATTTGACAAAGTTGATGGTTGCCACACATGTGTTTATTTTATTTAGTGCTTTTTCTTTAAATACTTGACATATTAAAAAAAATTTTTTTAAGTCTAAAAAAAATGTGTGTGAATTGCAAGGATATTTACTAAGCGAGCCAAAATACTTTTGTTTCTATTGAATAATGAGGTGAACATCTGTCATTCTGTTTTTACTTGTTTTTTTTCTCATTAGTTATGGATGCTGTGTGATCAAAAAATACAGTTTGACAGAGCAATGAATGATGGCAAATATCATTTAGCTGATTCGCTCGTTACAGGAATCACAGCTCTTAATAGCATAGAGGGTGTATATAGGTAAGAAATTTTGAAAACTCCTCAACCCCAGAATGAAATAATTCTCAAATGGCTTTATTCTTATTAGTTTTGTTCGTGAATTAATTTATTAACTTTGGCCTAGGAAAAAAATTTCTTTTCTGTTTATTACCTATTTATTATAGGCCGTTAGAAAATCCAAATAAGCAAAATGGAGAAAGTTATTCAGAGATAAGCACTAATATGCTATCTCTAATTCCAGATTTTTTTTCTTGTGTGCATGTATATGTGTGTGTGTGTGTTCACATATGTGCTCACAGAGACACACATACACTTTTTTTTTTCTCTTTTAACACAAATTATATCAGATGCAATTATTCCCCTTGGGAGGTTTACATGCTAATCGAGGAAACAGGAATTCTAACCCTGAAGCTGACTCTCCTTAAAACCCTCACAAAACAGTGACATAACCATTCGCGTCTATTTTCTTTCTGTATCAGAAAAGCAATTGTCCTACAGGCTCAGAACCAAATGTCAGAGGCACACAAGCTTCTACAGAAATTGTTGATTCATTGTCAGAGAACCAGGAACACGGAGATGGTGATCAGGTAAGGGAGGGCTTTTGTGCATCTGCCCTCGGAGGTGCTTCGTGCTGGTTTTCCTCACACGTGCCTTCCTCTTTGTGGGCAGCGTCCTGCTGTCTGTGGCGGAGCTGTACTGGCGGTCTTCCTCCCCGACCATCGCACTGCCTGTGCTCCTGCAGGCCCTGGCTCTCTCCAAGGAGTACCGGTTGCAGCACTTGGCCTCTGAAACGGTGCTGAACTTGGCTTTTGCCCAGGTAAACCAATTGCTGTTTATATAGCACATGTTAGTACTCGAGAACTGGTGAGTCTGTTACTACTCTTTGGTTTTGAAAAGGATCCTAGTGAGCTTTTTTGCTTCTCGATATTGAAATCTGGATATGGAGTCTCACTGTGCAAGCCTTCCATGGAAGTCTGGAGTTGTGAACTTGGTGACAAGCTGACACCTCCCAGTGGCACTGGCTTTACAGAGCTGTGTGTTTACAAAGGAGGATGCGCCTCTTCACTGAGGATATTGCATGGTATTAATGACTTAGCCAGCCCAGAGCTGTGCTTGATTTAACAAGAGAACAGATAAGGAAATAAGGAAGTCATGTGTTCAGTGAAATATTTTAGAAGTTAAATTGCATTTTGCATTTGTTTTCCATCTCCCCCTGTAGACTGTAAAGACCATGAGAGAAGGGACTGTTTCTTCCTGGGTATATCAACCTGGTAGGATCCACACCTTATTGTTGCTTAGTCGCTAAGTCGTGTCAGACACTTTTGTGGCCCCATGGACTATAGCGCACCAGGCTTCTCCGTCCATAGAATTTCCCAGGCAAGAATACTAGAGTAAGTTGCTGTCTCCTTCTCCAGGGGATCTTCCCGACCCAGGGATTAAACCTGCGTCTCCTGCATTGGCAAGTGGATTCTTACCCACTCGGCCATACTCAATCGTGTCTGACTCTTTGCAACCCCATGGACTGTATAGTCCATGGAATTCTCCAGGCCAGAATACTGGAGTGGGTAGCCTTTCCCTTCTCCAGGGAAATCTTCCCAGTCCAGGGATCGAACCCAGGTCTCCTACATTACAGGTGGATTCTTTACCACATGAGCCACAAGGGAAGCCCAAGAATACTGGAGTGGGTAGCCTTTCCCTTCTCCAGAGGATCTTCCCAACCCAGGAATTGAACCAGGGTCTCTCGCATTGCAGGCAGATTCTTTACCAACTGAGCTATGAGGGAATCCGGCCACCGGGGAAGTCCTCCCTTACACAGCTACTTCAGCCTTTTTGAATCATCAATGTAAAAGATTTTTGTAGAGACAGAAACCTTTCTATAGTATAAATAACTATTCCCGCCTTTATCTCTTGTAGTCTGAAATCAGATGGTCACGCATTCTGTTCTCTAAGAGTGTGGTACACATTAAAGATAGTACGTGTTAGGGAGAAAGTAAGCCAGACATTGCAATTCAGGAGAGCAGAGCCAGAAATGAAGCCCTTCCTGTAGTGGGCAGTGGGTGCGGGTGTGTATAGCACCATGATGTTTCTTTTTCAGCTCATCCTTGGAATCCCAGAACAGGCCTTAAGTCTTCTCCATATGGCCATCGAGCCCATCTTGGCTGATGGGGCTGTCCTGGACAAAGGCCGGGCCATGTTCTTGGTGGCCAAGTGCCAGGTGGCATCAGCAGCTTCCTGTGAGCCACTGAAGAAAGCAGAAGGTAGGAAACCATACAAGATTTTTAGGCAATACTGTTAAAAACACTTGTAAAATTTTGAGTGTTCACAAATACATGTGAAAATTTCATGCACCATTTAAAGTCCTTTCACTTTCGTGCTTGCATGAAGGTTGAAGGCAAGTGAATTGTTATTTTAACCCTGCAGAACCTAGGTGCCAGGTTGGAAAGCAGGACTAAAGACCTAGTTTTTTATTTGTTTTTTGTTTTTTTCTCTTTCTCAAAGAGTAGAATGTAAAAGTTTCTGGTACATGCTAAATCAATAAAAATAGATATGAAGGTCTGAAAACTACATGTGAAGCATTGAGTTAAAAATGTGTGGTATTTCCCCCATTTTCCAACAGCTCTGGAGGCCGCCATTGAGAACCTCAACGAAGCCAAGAACTATTTTGCAAAGGTCGACTGCAAAGAGCAAATCAGAGACGTCGTTTACTTCCAGGCCAGACTCTACCACACCCTGGGGAAGACTCAGGAAAGGAATCGGTGTGCGATGCTCTTCCGGCAGCTGCATCAGGACCTGCCCTTTCACGGGGTGCCCTTGATAAATCTTCTCTAGTGAGAACATCCCCACTGGATGCCTGTGCAAAAAGTATAAGATTTTGGACTTGTTCATACTCCCTCCCTCCACATACATGATGTATATGATGTCTGTCTTACCAGTAAACTGCATTCTGATTAGTCTTGTCTTATTTTGTTGCTAAAATAAACACATTTGTTTTCCCTCTTCTTTCTTTTGAAAAGATAGAAAGGATACTGACTTTTTCTTAATAAATGCCTGGTTTATTGCTAAATTAGTGCAAGTGTTAAAGATTATATTCTCTCCAGGCAAAACTGCCAATATCTTATTAGAAATCGCGCACAATCTCCACCACTGTGTAAAATTCATCTTGCATCTGTGCTCAGACAAGAGCTCTTGTGAGTATTGGTAGATCTCTCAAGGGGGTTGAGGCCAGTTTTTCAGAGGCTTGAGTTTTCCTTCGAAGCTGCCCTGCTTTGTTCTGTTGGACTGCTGCTCGTTGTGGGCCTGTGTGTGCCTGCAAGCACATGTCAATCCCTGACTGGAGATTAAGATGGAAGAGGTCTTTTTATGGGTTTTTGGACCCATGACAAGAAGCATATTTCAGTCACTTTGTGGGTGTTGACTTTCTCATCTCTTCTGCATGAGTATGTTTTTTCTTTACTTAACTAAGTAAATGAGGGGTGAGATAAGGAATTCCTCCTGAATAAGGTGATTATAAGTTGAGAAAGGGTCTGAAGCTCAGAGGTGTGTGGATGCTATCACTCAAATATGCACTGTATCTAATTTACATATCTCATCCCTGCAATTAAGCAGAAGCCGGTTGTTGTTCTGTTTGTGAATTTGTCTTCAGCAATTCACAGAAAAATCCCTGTGTTTCAAATCCAGAACAGCAACAAGGAACCAACCAAATCTTGCAACTTCTATCATTGGCTCTTTCTCTGTTAAATTTAAACCTTCGGATGGGAAACAATTTACCCCCGGAGCTCTTTGAAATAGTATAAAACAACTCCCACTCATGAGGGTGTGATTGTTCACTGGTCAAAGACAGCTGCTGTGAAAATAAAAGAGTATGGATAGAGACACTAATTGGTATGTTGATGTTTAAAAATCTTAAAATTATTTGAAAGGTTATATATATAGACAGTAAAACTTAAATATTGTTAGAGGCTGTGTAGTAAAATGTAATTCTTCCTCCCAGGCAGTAACCACTATTATCAGTTTCTATTCTTCCCATGTATTCTCTCATCCAGTGTCATTTTTCGTCATTGTACTTAAGCTCCTTCCAATCTAAGAAGGGATCTTTCTGCCCTTAGTGTACAAAAGTCCAAGAGGTGGGGTGACAAAAACCAGACATCATTACACCTGACCAGGACCAGCTACGTAAACTGTGAGGCCCTGAATAAAATAAAAATACCAGGCCTATATTTTAAGCAGAGCATTAAACCAGGTGCGGGCCCTTCTAAACACAGAGCCCTGTTTGACTGCACAGTTGGCACCCCTGTGAAGTCTCCTGCCTGACCCTGTTCTCAGCTTGCTGCACGTTCACCCTGCCAGGCCTGCATCCAAAGCTAATAAAGAGAGTCTGCGGCTCCCGGCCGTCTGTGACTGAGATTGGCTGACTGGAGCCGGGCTTCTTCAGGAAGGAATAGTAGGTTAAATGGAAATTTGGAAACACCAGAGTGACCCCCAAACTCATAACTGTCTGGGTTACAGCTAATTAGTTTTTTTTTTTTTCCCTGGTGAAGCATTTGGGAATGAAGAATCAGAACAGTATAATTGCAGGAGGTTTAATGTAGAGGTATAAGACTCAGTGATTTGCATGGATGGACCTGGAGATTATCATGGTGAGTGAAGTAAATCAGAGAAGAAATATTGTATGACATCCCTTATATGCAGATCTAAAAAGAAATGATGCAAATGAACTTATTTACAAAACAGAAATGGACTCACAGTCTTAGAGAATGAACTTCTGGTTGCCCAAGGGAAGAAGGGGGAAAAGGGATAGTGAGTGTGGGATTGATGTGTGCTGCTGCTGCTAAGTCGCTTCAGTCGTGTCCGACTCTGTGCGACCCCATAGACGGCAGCCCACCAGGCTCCTCTGTCCCTGGGATTCTCCAGGCAAGAACACTGGAGTGGGTTGCCATTTCCTTCTCCAATGCACGAGAGTGAAAAGTGAAAGTGAAGTCGCTCAGTCATGCCCGACTCTTAGCGACCCCATGGACTGCAGCCCACCAGGCTCCTCCATCCATGGGATTTTCCAGGCAAGAGTACTGGAGTGGGGTGCCATTGCCTTCTCTGGGATTGATGTGTACACACTGCTGTTTTTAAAATGGATAACAAACAAGGACCTACTGTATAGTGCAAGATACACTGCTTAATGTTATGTGGGAGCCTGGATGGGAGGGGAGTTTGGGGGAGAATGGATACATGTATATGTATGGCTGAGTCCCTGCACTGCACACCTGAAACTATCACAATGCTGTTAATCGGCTATAGTCCAATATAAAAGAAAAAGAAGGTTTGGTTAAAGGAAGAAGATGTTTGAAGAGGAGAAAACTAAAAGTAAATAGCCAATGGGCATTTGGTTTCTACCAGAGACCTGAGGATAGATCCTTAAAGGGAAAGAGAGGAGTGGGGTCATGACCTATGCCAGGGGTGTGGCACGGTGGGAACTCTCCCCCTAAGGTTTGCTACTGTGTTTTCAGTCCTGGGGCAGGTGAGTACACAGTTTGACACTTACAGAGTGTTGTTATTTTCACTGACTAAGAACACATTATTCACAACTGTCCTAAGAGGTAGGCAATAATAATAATCCCATTTAACAGATGTGGAAACTGAGGCATGAAGCGGTTAAGTCACTCACCACCCAAACCCATAACAGCTAATAGGTTGCTATTGTGTTACCCTACAGCTGTTTGCCCCAGACTTTTGAAAAGTACTTTACTGTTTGGGAGAACATTCTGTCTGTTGAATACGTAATTGATCAAATCAGTTGTCATTTATCTAGTACCCAGTACAGGCCAGATGCTGAGCTAAGTACTTTCACACATAGCATTTCTAATGCCTGTGAGCCAAATACCATTTTACAGGTGAGGAAACTGAGGCCCAGAGACTTGACCTGACTCAGCCCCCTCACTAGGGAAGGCCAGTCAGGATTCAGTGCAGGTGTGATAAGGTTCTCATTCCTTCTCATCAGGCTGCCTTTGTGCTCATCTGTGTGTGTGCATGCTAAGTCGCCTCAGTTGTGTCCGACTCTTTGCGATCCACTTGACTGCAGCTGGCCAGGCTCCTTTGTCCATGGGATTTTCCAGGCAAGAATACTGGAGTGAGTTGCCATGCCCTCCTCCAGGGGATCTTCCTGATCCAGGGATCAAACCTGCATCTCTTAAGTCTCCTGCATTGGCAGTTAGGTTCTTTACCACTAGTGCCACCTGGGGGGCCCTGTGCTCATCTGGGTACCTCGAATACTACTACTTGTTAAGAGTGTTTTATGTTTTGTTATTTTTGGATGGCCAGGCTAATTATCTTCTTTCTCAAAATACATAGAAGGCAAATGAACTTCATCTATGCTCCTGCTGATGACTTCCCCTTTTATACTGTTGCTTATGTTTGGGACTAACACACATATTAATTTCACTGCCTGTTGAAGAAAACCAAGAAACTTCTTGGGGTCCTCTTCCTTCCTTCCTTTCTCTCTCTTTTTCTGTCATGCATGTGGGATGTAGGATCTTAATTCCCCTACCAGGGATCAAACCTACGCTTTCTGCATTGGAAGCCTGGTGTTTTAACCACTGGATCACCAGGGAAGGTCCCCCCCACACCCCCCACCAGTGTCTTTTATTTTTTTTGTTAATCCCAGCATTTTCTACTGTCTTATTGAATGGGAGAGAATTCATCAAATAAGGTACATTGGTGCGATTAATTCTGCTGTCTCTATCTGGATGTTGGGAGGTGGAACATTCCAGTGGACAACGTGAGTAGAACACAGAACAGTTCAGAAAGGAAAAGACAAAGTCTTGGCAGGACTTTGATGCCTTCCTAGTGGGCGAGATAATTTTAAAGTCTTGCTTTTCATCCCCTCCCTTGTACTGTCCAAGTTTTCTTAAAAATAAGATTCAGATGCTTTGTTTACTTATTTTCTTGGCAATCTGTGTTGTCAAGACAACAAGAGCTGTTTGCCTAGAATAGGTTTCTCTGGTGTTCTTGGAGAAGAAAACTCAAAAAGCAAAGCCAATTCTTAATTTCATATCTTTTAAGAAGAAAACAGTTCCCTTGAGTGGGATGACTCCTAACAGCGGCTGAATGTTAGTGAAAGGCAATTGTGTTTGCTCAGCTCTGTTCTGATTCACTTTAATAAGCACTGCACCTAATTGATGGGGTTTTTAGCTCTGTGCTAAGTATACTAATAGTACCTTTGAGCACTTTAGTGCCAGGCACTGAGTTATTATCTTTTATTTTGGAGGTAAAATAGTTATGTAACATTATCTTTCAGGTGTACAACATTATGATTTGACGTCTGTGTGCATTCCACAGTAATCATCACCAAAAGTCTAGTCATCAGCATACATGTGATTCCTTTTACTCGTTTCGCCCATCCCCAACCCTCTTCCCCTTGGGTAACCACCAATGTGTCTCTGTCTATGAGTTTCGATTTGTTTTATTTGTTTTCCTCTTTTTTAGATTCCGTATATGAGTGAAATCATATAGTGTCTTTCACTTTCTGACTTATTTCGCTTAACATAATACCCTCCTAGTATCTTCCAGCTATGTTGTTGCAAATGGCAAGATTTCATTCATTTTATGGTTAAGTAATATTCTATTAGGTTTAAATATTATACATCTTCTTTATCCATTTATCTATCAATGGACCCTACACACAATACTGTATCTAAACCTCAAGCCAAGCCTCTGAGTTAGGTTTATTATCCCCATTTGACAGCTGATGAACCCAAAGTCATTCATGCAAGGCTCAGTTCAGTTCAGTCACTCAGTCGTGTGTGACTCTTTGTGACTCCTTGGACTGCAGCACACCAGGCCTCCCTGTCCATCACCAACTCCTGGAGTTTACTCAAACTCATGTCCATTGAGTCGGTGATGCTATCCAACCATCTCATCCTCTATTGTCCCCTTCTCCTCCGGCTTTCAATCTTTCCCAGCATCAGGGTCTTTTCAAATGAGTCAGTTCTTTGCATCAGAGAGCTGGTAACTAGCGAAGCTGTGATTTCAGTTAGGTCTGACTGACTCCAAAGTCACTGCTTTCAACCACAATGTTCACAGTAAGCAAATGTTTCATTGTGGCATTTACCTGTACTCCAGGAATATATAGCTCTATTGGCAAGTCAGAAGGCAGGAGTGAAAAGTAAAGACTAAAGACACAGTGGGAACTTCCCTGGTGGTTCAGTGGCTAAGATTCTGTGCTCCCAATGCAGGGGGCCTGAGTTCAATGCCTGGTCAGGGAACTAGATCTCACATGCCACAACTGAAGATCCCAAGTGCTGCAAATCAGACCTGGTGCAGCCAAATAACTAAATAAATATATAAAAGAAAAAGAAGACACAGTTGCTGAGCATCAAGTAAGTGGGCCAGTCCTTGTTGTTGGAGCTAAGAAAGGGGAGAAGTCAAGGAGGGCCTGGGTCACAGCATTTCAGGAAATTCTTCCAGACAGAAGTGGGTCTTTGGTTTGAATTTAGATTTGAATGGACATACGTTTCTCACATAACTAGCTTCTTACTTTACATAGCTGTCCCTGGTGGCTCAACAGTAAAGAATCCACCTGCAATGTGGGAGAGCTGGGTTCGATGCCTGGGTTGGGAAGATCCCCTGGAGGAGGGCATGGCAACCCACTCCAGCATTCTTGCCTGGAGAATTTCCATGGACAGAGGAGCCTGGTGGGCTACAGTCGATGGGGTTGCATTGAGTTGAGTTGCAACCTTGGGGTTGCAAAGAATCAGACACGACTGAGCGACTACCACACACACAGATATATCTGTGTTTGCCTGTATTAGCTCCAGTATTCTACTAAAATACAGACACTTGAGTAACACAATGTAAACATAGAATTGCAAATTTTAACAAGCAACGAGGAAAGATCAATATTTATTTTGGTTTCTTCAAAGCAGGAGTTGCTAGACTATTGCCCAGGGGCTGAATCTGCCATGCCACCTATTTTTATATGTCCCTCTAGCTAACAATGGTTTATACATTTTTAAATAGTTGAAGAAAAATCAAAACAATAATATTTTGTGACATTGAGAATTAAATGAAATTCAACTTTCAGTGTTCGTAAATAAAGTTTTATTCAAACACAGCCATGCCCATTCACTTACTTTTGTCTATGGCTGCCAGAATGTTAGAGTTGAGTAGTTACAAAAGAGACCATAGAGCCTGCAAAGCCTAAAATATTTACTACATGGTCCTTTACAGAAAAAGTTTGCTGACTCCTGCCATAGAGTCAGACATGTTCAAAATGCTCCCCATCAACTCCCCAAAATATATTTTTTTCAGACAATAGAAAAATATAGAAAAATACAGAACCATGCATCTGCCATTCAGAATTGATTGTTGATTAATTTTGCCATATGCTTCAAATTCATTTATAAGTAAAAGGCATGACACCTTACAAGGGCTTCCCTTGTAGATCAGCTGGTAAAGAATCCACCTGCAATGCAGGAGACCTGGGTTTGATCCCTGGGTTGGGAAGATCCCCTGGAGAGGTGATAGGCTACCCATTCCAGTATTCTTGGGCTTCCCTGGTGACTCAGCTGGTAAAGAATCTGCCTACAATGCGGAAGACTTGGGTTGGAACCCTGGGTTGGAAAGATCCCCTGGAGAAGGGAACAGCTACCCACTCCAGTATTCTGGCCTGGGTGGCAAAGTCAGACAGGACTGAGTGACTTTCACTTTCACATGACACTTTACAACATTCCTTATGCTTCCCATGTCTATTCTCTATCCTTGTCTCCTTATCTTAGTGGCAAACTGTCATTTGCATGCATCCCCTTTGCCTTTTTTTTTTTTTTTGCTTTTATTCATTTATTTAATTTATTTTAATTGGAGGATAATTACTTTGCAAAATTGTGAGGGTTTTTGCCATATTTCAACATGAATCGGCCACGGGTATACATACGTCTCCTTCCCTTTGCCTTTTAAAACACTTGTATGAAAAAATAAAACAATGAAAAAAACCACTTGTATGTAGGGAATGTGTCTGTGAACAACAAAGACTGTGTTCTGCAACCTGCTTTTTTACTCAGCATTTTGTTTTGAGCTCTCCCCCGTCTGTACAAATAGATATGAGGTATTCAGTTGAACTATTGCATCATATCCCATCAAGTGGCTATAACACGTTTCACTGATCCATTCTCCCGAAAACATTTAGGACAGTTGTTCCCAGGTTTTTATTCTTACCAACGAACGCTGGCACGTTGAATAACACCAGAATGGGCGGTCATCTTAGTGGAACGCTCCGAATTGCTTGTGAGCGCTTCTGCTGCGTGAAAATGCCAGAGGAACTAAACTGAAAGGGACATCGAACCTTTAATTTGGACCTTGACTCAGGACTGAGTTTTGCAACCATCCAAGGACAGGCGGCGTCAGGCAGCCCTTGTGAGGTCTTAAGCCCCTCCCCGGAGCGCTGTCACCCAGCTGGGAGACTAAACACTCTCCAAGGGTTCCAGCGAAGTCAGGCGCCAAAGGGGCAAAATGTTTGGGAAGAATATGATGTCTGTCACGAAAAGCATCTCAAGTAGTCTTTGGGAAAGCCAGAACTTCATTGGGTTTCCTGTAGTTCGGTACATGCAGGTGGAGTGGCGGTGGGAAAGGAACACAGTCCCCAGCCTTTAGGGCGGGCCCCGAGCAGCGGTCTCTGGGGAGGCGGGGACGGAAGGGTGTCCCCCGAACGAGTGGTGACCCGAAATCCAGGCCACATCCACCGCCGGGCGCCTGGGGCAGGGATAGCAGCCCGGGACCTGAGCCGAGCCTCGAGGTGGGGCCGCGGGTGACTCGCAGGCTTGGGGAAGTTTCCGTGGCTCAGCCGCCGCCCCGCAGTCCCAGCGTCTGACTAAATGAAGCGAGCTCAGCCGGCACGTCCGGCCTGCGCGAAGTGCCGCGGTCGCGGTGGGGAGAAGCCGGGCAGGTGACGCCGCAGGCGGAGGCAAAGTTGCAGTGCCGTCTCCCGCGTTCCCGCGCCCCGGCAGGTCTCTGCCCTCCTCGCGGGTCCGCAACCTCTCCCGACCCCGCTCCAGGCCCTGCCTCACTTCCCTCTCCTCCGCCTCCTCCCCTATCTTCTCCCTGCCCTCAGCCGCGCCGCTACTTTCGTCTCCTCAGGCTCCCGCCTCCTTCCCCTCCTCGGCGCGCGGCCGAGCCCTCGGGGGCGCGCGGCGGGCGCGGGTGGCTCCGCGCCGGGGTTTCCAGAGGCCGCAGCCAATCTCCGCGCAGCCCGCGGCCGCGTCGCGCCCGAGCCGGGACCCGCCGGCTCCTCCCTCCCCGCCCCCCGCGCGCCTGTCAGGGCCGCGGAGAGGAGCGCGCGGCCGCGCCGAGCCGAGCGGAGCCAAGCGGGGGACGCAGAGCGCGGGAGGCGGCGGCGGCGGCGGCGGCAGCGTGGAGCCCAGGTGAGCCGGCGGGAGCTGGGCCGCTGGCCGGGGACGCGGCCGCCGCAGCTCCGGCGGGCGCCTTCGCCCTCTCAGGGTGCGGGACTACGGCCCGGATTGCAGACAAAGCCCTGAGGCCGACCCCGGGTTCCCGAAGCCGAGGGGACCCCACGTGCGCCGCCCCACGCCCCGCCACGTGGGGACGCGGCCCCTGGCGCCCCTTCCCCCGCGTCTTCGGGGCGCAGGGGGCCTGGGGGTGGCCGCCTCGGCTGGGCCGCGCCCGGCCCGGGGTGGCAGGGGCGGTCCCGGAGTTTGGAACCGTTGTCACCGGCGGTCGGGGCAGTTTAGGATTTCGGAGGCGGCCTAGGCCCACCCCCTCGCGTTTGACAGGTGGCGAAAGCCGGGGCGCGCAGGCGGAGAGGACTGACAGACTTTGAGCGACCCATCCCTGCTCCCCTCTTGTCTCGGGTGGGTGCACACCGGCGCCGTGGTGGGTTGGACATCTGGCGGCGGGACCCTGGACCGTCTGCTGTGGGACCGGGGGCTCCTCAGCCTCTCCTCTCTTGGCCCTCTCTGCCCCCGCCCCCTTCTCTCAGCCGGAACCTCACAAGCTTGGTCTTTTTTTGACCTAAATTCACCTCGGGGCCGCTGCATTCTGTGAACGCGGGGAGGTGCCTTCGCCGGTATCCTCCACCTGACTCTTGGGGACGCGGGGATGCTGGGCCCGGTCCCCGCTCAGCTTTGGTCTAGGTGCCTGGGCTGCCCGCCGCGCCCGCCGCCCGCCCCCCCGCGCCGGGTTCCAGCCTTGCGCTTTTCCTGGCTTCCCCACCCCCTGCACTGCCCAGTTTGGGAAGCGGGGTGTTTTCACAGCTCTGCCAGCGGCCCTGCTGCTCTCACTTGGTGCTGAAGAGGTGGCGCCGAAGCCCCTCCTGTCTCCTTGGTAAGGTTGGGGCAGAGGGATGATGCTTGCGGGGCCGGGGATCTCGGTGCCCGCAGTAACAGGGGCACGCTGGCCCGGGGTGAGTCGTGCAGTGCCCTCCTCCTCAGGGGCAACTTTTACCTTCCTCAGTCTGGAAGTTCCCACAACCCTAGAGATATCTAGAGCTAAATAGAGCTATCTATGTAGCTCTAAATAGAGTTTTGCTGTTATTTACCACCCACCTCAGGTGGCTCTGCCCCCAGGGGAGAGAGAAGTAGATAGCTGTGTCCCCATAGAGCCCCTTGTTCCTAGGGGGAGGCAGGGGCAGCAACACGGGGAGGGCTTTGCGGGAGTTACCCCCTACCCCGCACCCCACCCCGCCAAAGCGCCTCACAAAAACATTCAACTTAGGAACCAACTGTGCATGCTTCCTGGTGGGTCCTAGAACTTCTTTCCGGACCGCGGGTCCTAAACCCTTCCTGTATAGAGAGCAGCCTTTTGTAGGGAGAGCGCACAGCCTGTTTTTGTGATAAAAAGTAATGCCCATCTGATGGGCCCCTAACTTGGATAATAATAATAGTGTTCATAACCAGCATTTATGGAGTTCTCACTGTGTGTTAGATGGGCTTCCCAGATGGCTCAGTAGTAAAGAATCTGCCTGCCAAAGCAGGTTCGATCCCTGGGTTGGGAGGATCCCCTGGAGGAGGAAATGGCAACCCGCTCCAGTATTCTTGCCTGGAAAATTCCATGGGCTACAGTCCATGGGGTCACAAAGAGACATGACTGACTGAGAGCATGTGTTAAATACTATACTGTGTGTTGCAGGCATTATCCCATTTATTGCCTACCAAAATCTTGTAGGGTGGGGATTTTTATCTCCATTGTATAGAGATGAGGAAACTGAGGCTAAAAACAATCCTGCAGTTTGCTAGGAGTTAGCCCATTTTATAGAAAGGCTCAGGGAAGCTAAGTAACTTGCCCAGGGTCACACAGCCAACCCAGGCTGTGGTCCTAAAGCCTGTGCACTTTACCACCTGTTCTAGAACAGAGGCCTTTGCAAGGCTGCCCTAGGCTTCTTGAGGAGCCCAGAAATGTTTGCTAAAACAGCCTGAGGTGTCACGGTGGTGATGCTGATTGACTTGGGCTTGTGTTTGTTTCCAGGTTGTTAGTGGGCTGGTAGACAAGTATATTCACTAATAACTATGCAGTAATTCTCATCAGAGGTGTTTCCACCTTCCTGGTGAGCATTTGGAGAAGTGTGGGGGTGACTTTTGGTTGTCAAAATGAAGCTGAGCACTCCTGACTTCTGGTAGGCAGAAGCTGGGGATGCCAAATATCCTGCATGCAGGCCAGATTCACAGCAGGCGTGAAGAATTGCCCTGCCGTAAATGGCTAAGAGTGCTCCTGCTGAGAAATACCAGGAGGAATAAGTGCTGTGGAAATGAGGAAGCAGAGGGCAGTGGGGATTCTGGAGAAATCCCTTCTGGCAGGTGTGAATACAGGAGGCTTTCCGAAGGAGGTGTCATTCGTGCTGAACTTTGAAGGATGGGCTGAAAAGTGGAGATTGGATAGGACGAGGGAAGGGGTGTAGGATGGGATGACCTAGCAGAGGGAGCTTTCTGGAGTAACCTGGAATCCCCTTCTTGAGAACTGCATCCCAGATGGGCTGGTTGGTGGGGAAGCACCTCTCTCAGGAGGAAGGGATAGGCGGGTGGGGCAGGCCAAGCCTGTTTTCAAGGCTTTTTGGCTGAGATTTTAACGTGGGCCACAGAGTTGCCCTGACCGCATCATGAACCCATTTCATGGATGGGCTTGGAGAGGCTGAGTAGCTCGTTCAGGATCATGGTGGTTGTGGGAAGCATATGGTTCTCGTTTCCTGATGCCGGTAATTTCGGGCACATGCTATTTCAGATTTTCCTTTGGGTCAGAGGGCCTTGTTTTGCTATTTTGCACAGATGTTTTGCTTTTCCCAGTAGCTCCTCCCCTTTGGGCTGGGCCAGATAACCCAGATGCAGGCTTCGGCCTTCAGCCTCACTTCTGTGCCTTCTTAACTGGAAAGTTGAGGAAATCGCCATTTCCCTTTGGGAACTGACTTTTCTCCCTTAAGGCTATGCTTGTTATATACTGACCTGTTAGGAATGTAGGACCTATTGTGTCTGGCTTTCATTGAACATAATGTTTTCAAGGTTGTCCCTTGTTGTAGAATGTATCACTGCTTCCTTTCTATGACTGAATAGTCTGTGTATGGATACACTATATTTTGTTTTCTTGTATTGTTTCTGCTATAAGAGCTTCTTCTTTTCTTTTTTAAATTTTAATTAATTAATTTACTTATTTTTGGCTGCGCTGGGTCCTCATGGCTGCACTTGGGCTTTCTCTCATTGCGATGAGCAGGGGCTACTCTCTAGTTGGGGTGTGTGGGCTTCTCACTGCTTCTTTTATTGTGGAGCATGGGCTCAAGCACTCCGGCTCAGTAGTTGTGGCTTAGTTGCCCTGTGGCATGTAGAGTCTTCCTGGATCATTGGAAGGTGGATTCCCATCCACTGGACCACCAGGGAAGCCCCATAAGAGCTTCTTAAGGCCTTTGTACTTTCTTAAACTTCTTTGTACTTTCCTTTGCCTCCGCAGCCCCCAACTAATAAACTTCTGAGTACACGACATTACTTTGTCACTCTGTTTGCAGGGAGAAAGTGATGGAAGAAAGGTTCTCCGAAATCAACTGGAGACCAGCTTCCTGGAACAAGGAAACTCCCTTACTTTTCAAAACTCTCTCACTTCACCCTCCTAGCTCCAGTCTAAGCCCATCACTTCCCAGGTCAGCTCACAGTGTGATTTTCAGGGAAAGCCTGGATTTTATTCAGTTTCATTCATTTCAGTCATGATTTGTTAAATGCAGGTTCCTGTGTGATTTTTTTGGTATGTATATTGTGAGATCCTTTTCCAGGTAAGGAAATCCACAGAGTAGAGAAAGCCTCACCAGACAGATGGTGCTGGCAACCTGTGGCCAGGCATGGAGTCAGCTCAGGTCCTGATAGCTTTGCCAGGAAAGCCCACCAAGAACATGGAAATGGAGTGGTGTGATCAATGAGCTGGGAGGAAGCCCAGAGAATTCCAGTCCCTGAACCCCTCCTATATGATGGCTGGGAAAAGTGGAGCACAGAGAAGAAGGGAGAATGTAGTCTTTTTAGAGAGAACATTGCTTATGGGCCATGTTGTATGTTGGGCATTTTTCTAGAAGATTGACTCTACAGCTACCCTCTAGGTAGGTTGCTGCAGCTCTGTTTTACAGATGAGAAAATCAAGGCCCAAGTCCCCTGAGATCTGTATAGTTTCCTGACATACCTTCTCGTCCTGAGCACTCGTGTCTCCCTTGGCCTCCTTATGCTGCCAAACGATGCCCATGTTCTCATGGAGTGGAATCAACCTTCCCCAGGAGATGATGGTGTGGAAATGATTTCCAAATGGTTGTGCTCTCAAAAAAATAAAAAGATTTTGAATGGTTACTTTTTCTTCCTTCCCTGATTGGATCCCTTCCTTGATAAAACCAAAAAGAAGGGCATATTTAAAAGGAGCGCTGTTTGACTTCACAGAAAAGACCTCTGGCATTCCCTGCTGCGGGATGCTAGTGACCAAAACGGGGAAGGAATTATTTTAGCTGCCAGTGTTTTCAGTTTCAGTCATGTGTGTAGTGTTGCTGCTGAATTTTTCTTGTCAATTATGAAACATTTTAAGGATAGAGAAAAAAAAAAGTGGATAGAAGAAAAAAATTTTTCGTTGTTGACTGGCTCATGGTTTTGGAAGGCTGGAAGGAGGCCCAGGGGCAGAAGGGAGGCAGAGCAGGGTGCTGGTGATTTTTCACTGAACCCACACTTTTGGGAGGGGCTGGTGACAAGCTCCGTCCTGGGAACCAAGGAATGCTGGGACTTGATCCTTGTCCCTAAGGAGCGCCTGAGTGAGCGGTCTGGAACTGTTGAGGGTCAGTTTGGAAAAGATGAACAATTCTAGCATTTTTCCGTTTTGAAAAGGAAAGAAGAAAGAAAATGGGAAGAGTGTGTTGTGCCCCTACCCTCCTCACCCCCAGAAAGCTGCTGAGCAACTATTTTTATGTTGTCCCTTTTTATCCCTGTTGGCTTCTGTAAATAGTTGAGAGATGGCAGTTGCAGGGATAAAAATGCTAATTCCAACCTGGAGAGGAGACACTGATAGTCCCCCAAGGAAATGGGGAGGAAGGCCAAGGTCTTGCCCCTCTGCCCCTCCTGCTTGGGCATGGGGTGGGAAGTGAGTGGGGGTGGGAAGTGAGTGGGGGTGGGGTGGGGAAGGCACACAGTGGGAGGTGCCTGAGATAAGGCTCTGTTGGAGAAGTTTAACTGGGGAACCAGTGGTTTGGTTGGGGGGGCAGGGTGTGGAGGGAAGGACACTTCCCTTGTGAGTTTTTAAAACCGCTTTGGGATTTTGCCATTAAGGCCTCTGGCAGAGATTTTATTTAGATTTGTTCCCAGACAATTCTACTGCCCTCTGGGTCCAAGTGTGGGGGACACGATTGGACCCCCAGAGCCAGCTTCCAGCCCGTCTTTGCCCCTGGCTGGGGCTGCTTTGTGCTGAAAGCTGGGAAGGGAGGAAGCTAGATTTAGCATCACCTCCAAACAGCAGGGAAGAGGAAGGGAGAAGGGCTGTGGGTGGGCGAGGCCCGGATGCCTGTAGATTCCCAGTTGGCCCCCTCCCTCTGATTTGTCAAGCTGCAGAATGTTGGAGTCAAGTGTTTTATTTTCATTACAAATTGAAATTTCAATTGTTTCCCACTTCTTCCTTGTTATTGTCATCGTTTAGTCATGTCCGGCTCTTTTTGGGACCCCATGAACTGCTGGACTTCTTCCTTAGGTTGAGTAAAAGACTGGGAGGGATTCAGTGGGAGAAGAGGAAGTAAGATGATTCCTACCTCACTTTTCTAAATACCCCCAACATCCACACCCACACTTACCCATTCATTCATGCTCTTCAAGGCAAGGACCATCTGCACACACCTGACCTTAGGTACCTGGCATGAGATGGGGGATGCTCTTTCTCTCTGCGATACTTCATTATTGACCTAACAGTAGCGGTCTAGGAACTCTTAAGACAGGGGAGGTTCTTACTCTGCCAGCATCCAGGGCAGAAGGGGACACTGCAGGGGTCAGGGGTCATACCCTGGCCTAGCCTGGGACCTGCTGGGCTGCCTAGGAGAGGTCATCTCACCTCCTGGGTCTCAACCACTACTTTTGAAGCCCTAGTGTGTTGATTATGAAAGCTGTGAGAGTGTGTGCAAAATTCTTGACACAGATAAGCAAGGATGCGAAATTATAGGCACACTCTGCTTTTAATTTTGTAAAAAGTGATGCATATGGATAAGAATTAGAAGGGAAGATGGAAAGAGTTAAGTTAGCATGGTGTGATTAGAAAAAAATTATTTTAATATAAATTGAAGGGGCTTGAACTTGATAGCCACTGAAGTGCTTTCGTGGCAACAGCTTCTATTTAGGGAGCATTTGCTGTGTGCAGGGCCCTGTGTGGTGGTAGTTGAGGTAGGCATTGTTATCCTCAAGGTCACCAGCAAAGAAGGGCTGTGCCCTTGATCACAAATGCTTCCCCCTCTCTGGGAGCCTTTGATTTCACACCTGTACTTTCCCAAATCACTGTGTGATTTGGTACAGTTCAGTTCAGTTGCTCAGTTGTGTCCGACTCTTCGCGACCCCATGAATCGCAGCATGCCAGGCCTCCCTGTCCATCACCAACTCCTGGAGTTCACTCAGACTCACGTCCATCAAGTCAGTGATGCCATCCAGCCATCTCATCCTCTGTCATCCCCTTCTCCTCCTGCACCCAACCCCTCCCAGCATCAGAGTCTTTTCCAATGAGTCAACTCTTCGCATGAGGTGGCCAAAGTACTGGAGTTTCAGCTTTAGCATCATTCCCTCCAAAGAAATCCCAGGGCTGATCTCCTTCAGAATGGACTGGTTGGATCTCCTTGCAGTCCAAGGGATTCTCAAGCGTCTTCTCCAACACCACAGTTCAAAAGCATCAATTCTTCGGCGCTCAGCTTTCTTCACAGTCCAACTCTCACATCCATACATGACCACTGGAAAAACCATAGCCTTGACTAGAGGGACTTTTGTTGGCAAAGTAATGTCTCTGCTTTTGAATATGCTATGTAGGTTGGTCATAACTTTCCTTCCAAGGAGTAAGCGTCTTTTAATTTCATGGCTGCAGTCACCATCTGCAGTGATTTTGGAGCCCCCAAAAATAAAGTCTGACACTGTTTGCACTGTTTCCCCATCTATTTCCCATGAAGTGGTGGGACCGGATGCCATGATCTTTGTTTTCTGAATGTTGAGCTTTAAGCCAACTTTTTCACTCTCCACTTTCACTTTCATCAAGAGGCTTTTTAGTTCCTCTTCACTTTCTGCCATAAGGGTGGTGTCATCTGCATATCTGAGGTTATTGATATTTCTCCCAGCAATCTTGATTCCAGCTTGTGTTTCTTCCAGTCCAGCGTTTCTCATGATGTACTCTGCATATAAGTTAAATAAGCAGGGTGATAATATACAGCCTTGACGTACTCGTTTTCCTATTTGGAACCAGTCTGTTGTTCCATGTCCAGATCTAACTGTTGCTTCCCGACCTGCATACAGATTTCTCAAAAGGCAGGTCAGGTGGTCTGGTATTCCCGTCTCTCTCAGAATTTTCCAGTTTATTGTGATCCACACAGTCAAAGGCTTTGGCATAGTCAGTAAAGCAGAAAAAGATGTTTTTCTGGAACTCTCTTGCTTTTTCCATGATCCAGCGGATATTGGCAATTTGATCTCTGGTTCCTCTGCCTTTTCTAAAACCAGCTTGAACATCAGGAAATTCACAGTTCACAGATTGCTGAAGCCTGGCTTGGAGAATTTTGAGTATTACAAGTCACTCAGATTCTGTGTTTCAGTTTTCCTTATCCGTGAGATAAGCATGATAATAGTACCTAACTCATAAGGTTGTTGTGATGGTTAAATGAGATGATACATGTACGGTGTGGTAGTGCCTGCCACTAGGCCAGCACTAAAGACTAGTTATCACTATTATTGCATCTACAACTCCTATGGCTGCTGCTATAGTGATGTCATTAAAAAAAAAATTTTTTTTAATTGGAAGAAAATTGCTTTGCAATGTTGTGTTGGTATCTGCCTACAACAATGTGAATCAGCCTTAATTCTGTACATATCCCCTCCCTCTTGAGTTTCCCTCCCCTCCCGCCTTCCCACCCCTCTAGGTCATCACAGAATGCCAGGCTGAGCGCCCTCTGTTATATAGCTCCCTCTGTTATATGTCAATGCCACTTTCTCAACTTGTCGATTCTTGTGTTAAAAATACTAGTCAGTTTCTTCCCTTCATTCCATCCTGTTGATAAGCCCTTTCCTTCCCTGTTTTTGATTTTTTTTTTTCCTGTTAAAATTAAAAAAATTTTTAAAGCAACTTGAAAATGCTGGTGTCTGCCAGGCTGTCAGTGTGAAGGCTGTCAGGGGTTTCAGCTGCTTGGCAGTTTGGCCTGGTTGGGAGCCTTAAAGTGTAGGGAACTGATCATCTGTCAGGGAGCTTAGTGGAGAAGCTTTTCTGTCAATCAACTCTGTATCATTTATCTGTTAGGACTTTTGGTTGTAAATGTCAGAAAACCAACTGCAAACTAGCTTATGCAATAAATGGGAATTTACTGGCTCATGTAGATTAAAAACTCCTGGGGATACATGGACTGCAGGTAGGGCTGGATCCAGGTGCCACACAGTGTCTCCAACTTTAATTCTTTTCTGTCTCTCTCCTCTCTCTCTCTCAGCTTCATTCTAATGAAGGGTTCTCTCAAGCCCCTGGTAACTCTAGAAGTACATCTTCACTGCTCTGTGTTCCACAGAAAGAGACATTCTTAATACTTCCACAAAATCCTAGAATGAGACTTTAGTAGACTGACTTGGGTCACACATCCACTCTTGAAACAATCACTTGAATAGAGCAGTTGATGCCCAGTTGACCAGACTTGAGTCATAGTGGAACCCCTAAAGCTGACAGCATGGCCAGCTCCACGGAGTCCCCTTTGACACACAAGGATTGATTCCTGACGTGAATCAGGCTGCTGTTATCATACTAAAGGAACTTGGATGGATTCAAGGCCGGCTAAAGAAAACGTCTGACCTTCTGAGTGGTCTTGGGATGAATAAAATAAACAGTGACCTCTGGCCAGTATTTACTGAGTGCTGGCAGTGTTCTAGAAAGTTCTAGGTCCTGGAGTCCAATAAACAAGAAAGGGAAAGGCAACGCTCTTACAAGTTCAGTTGCACTGACATCTCTGTGCCCAGGCACATCTTCCCGAGGGCTGTAAGACACCGCACCTTCACATTCTCGCTTCTCACACAGGTTGGAGTGTCGGGGAGCCAGAGGAATGGGCTCAGGTATCCCTCTTTGTTAGAGATTTTGGCTCAGCCTGGACTTCCTTCTGGACACAATATGTGGACATTGCAAGGCTGTACCTGTCATTTTTAGCCCCTTTCTGAAAAACTCAACCAGTTTTAGCCCTGCTTGGAACACTGCATAACTTTGGGCAAATCAATAAATCTGTCTGAGCCTTCCTTTTCTCATTGGTGAAATGAAACGGTTGGAATAGGTGATCACTGACGTGTGCCCTTTATAGCACTAAGGTCCAGTGCATCTCAGAGTAGGGCATGTAGGGGCGAGATAGGTGGTGAGAGGTGGAAAAGAAGGAGCATGTGTAACATGGCACTCAGCCTGTCCTTGGCGTTGGGAAGCCAAAGGGGAGTGGTGAGGACTGTGGCATGCAGGCCAGTGCGTCTACTGTCCACAGCTACAGGGAGTTGTTCAGGAAAGAATTCAGGCCCAGTGTTATCAGTGTTCAGTTTTTCAAGAGCCTGGACGTTTTGATTTTTTATCTGAAATCTCCTGGCTCTGAAATGTTGGCATCTCATTCAAATAGTTTTAAACACAGTGTAGGCCAAGCAAAATACATTGGGTGACCCCATCACATGAGAGGGACTTTGGGCTCCAGGGACTGTGATGGGGATGGAGTCTGTTCACTCCAAAGCCAGCATTATGGGAATTCCCTGATGGTCCAGTGGTTAGGACTCTGCGCTTTCACTGCCCAGGGCCCTGGTTCAGTCTCTGGTCGGGGCACTAAGATCCTGCAAGTTGTGCAGCACAGCCAAGAATAAATAAATAAATAATAGATTAAAGAAAGAAAGGAAAAAAAAGCCAGCACCATCCCTCATGTCCTCTGTAAAGGAAGGACCCTTGTCTCTGGGGGAAATGATCAGTTTCAATGCCTCCAAACTAAACACTATACAAGGAGAGACAGTTTTAAGAGTCTGTGTCACTGAGTCTGATAAAGACTGCTTGGTTGGGCCAAGGCCCAGAATCTGGAGTATTCCAGCTGATGTCAAGTCTCAGCATTGTGTCAGCTGCTATAGCTGAGCCTCCCAGGTCTCCCACTTAAGTTCTGGGAGATACCCTCTGCATCGTGGCCTCTGGGGCAGCAGGCTTGTGTGGTTGGGTGGGGAGCTGTGTTAGTTTGCTAGGATTGCCATGACACAGTACCACAAACTGGGCAGCTTCAGTGATAGAAATGCATTATCTCACAGTCCTGGAGGCCGGAAGTCCAACAGGCTGAAAGTTCCAGAGGCTGAAAGTCCCAGAGGCCGGAAGTCCCAGATGGAGGTGTTATAGGGCTGGTTCTTCCCAGGGCCGTGAAGGAGAATCTGTTGCTGTCTCTCTTCCGATGTCTGGTGGCTGTTGGCAGTCCTGAGTGTTCCTTGACTTGTAGGCACAGGACCCCAGTCTCTACCTTCACATTCTCATGGTGTTCTCCATGTGGTGTGGGTCTGTCCAGATTTCCCCCTTTTCTTAAGGACACCAGTCATATTGCATTAGGATTCTGGCATATCTTTTTTGGGGGACACAATTCCATAACCCATAACAGGTGCTGAGTGGGGCCTCTGTGGCTTTGCCTGGGCCACCCCGCCTGCTCCCATCAGCTTCCAACAAAGTTCTTGTGCTCTGGCCCCCCCAGCCGCCCACTGTCCCCTGGCCCCATTCAGCTCCAGGGGTCTTCTTTCTGCTGCCTCCCCTCTCCCACCTCTTTCCTGGTGCAGGGCTTTCTCAGAAGATCTTTCCTCCTCCTGGAACAAGTTGCTGCCCCCTTAGTACCAACTCACCCTGTTGGTCTCAGCCGAAATGTAACTGCCTCAAGTGAGGCCTCTCTTGACCCAGACCCTCCCACTCAGACCGTACCCCTCCCAGGGTCCTTGTGTTGTTCTCTTTGATATTATCCTGGTTTTCTCCTCCAGTTTGTGCTTATAGAGTCACTTGTGTGCCTGCTTTTCAGAAACTACATTTATTCTGTTTATCTGGCATATGGTAGGTCCCCAGTAGTTACTTGTTGAAGGAAGGAATGGATGAGTGAATTTTCTTTTGGACTTCCCTAGGCTTCAGTTTCCCCAGGTGAGAGAGGATGTGGCTGGCCAAGCCTGTTATCCCAGGGAAGACATCATCTCTGGCCTTGGCAGCATCCACACAGCTATTTTGGGCCCCTCTGTTGTCCTGGAGTGTCTGCTGGGACCTCTGGGGAGCCTACAGAGGACCCTGTGACATGGGTCAGGGCATATCGCTGGCTTGCTCTCTGGCTACTTGCTGTGCTGAGGCTCCCGTGGTGGTGGCTTGGCACTTGGTAAGCAGGGCAGGTTGGAAACTGCCCCCAGGAAACGCATTTCCTGGAGGCCTGTGCACTTGGCTTCCTGGCAGAGGAAGGAGTGTTCCCTTCATCCTGGCCTGGAGCCCGGTCCATCTGCTCCAGGAAGGTTCTGGTCCTCCGTTTGAGCCACCTGTGAAAGGGGAGGGAGTCGAGGGAGGGGTTGCCAGCCAAGGGCGGTAGGGAGGCTTCAGGGCCTGGGGAAGGAACCATGGATTGGGCAGGAGGCTCGAGGAGGGGACTTTTCGAATTTTCTCAAACCTCAACTCTCCCCACCGCCCCCCCAAAATCGAGTGTTTAGCTGTCCCTCTCTTGCAGAGGGCCTGTGAGGATTAAATGATAACCTAGACAGAGCCTTAACCATGATTGGTAAAGAAGTGCTCAGTTGGATGTAGCTGTTATAATGCAAACCACTGTCTTGTGTGTGATTCCACCCCCCCACCCCCTACCCCCAGTGTTGATAACTTTCATCAGCTCCTTTAAAGGCTGTGACCTCAGAGGATATGTGACCTTAAAACCAATCAGACTCCAGCTTAGACTCTATGGGGTCAGTGGTGCTGAATGGCCAAGGCCTTGACTGCCAGGTGGCCTTGAGGCACTGAGGTTTGTGTCCCTTGAGGCTCTTTCTTGAGACCTGGACACACCTCCCCCTCCAGTACAGAGGTCCCGACTTCCATCCCAACCGCTGGCCCTGCCCCAGCAGGTGCAATTTTTCCCTCTCCTTTCTCCTCCAGGCCTCAAGAGCCAAGGCACAGGCCAGACACTAGCTTGTCATGGAGACTGATTAAAAACAGCTTTGCCGGGAGTGGATGGCTTGGTGTTCTTGGCCTGGAGTGGCGATCGATAAGCAATTGTTTTCCTGTTGGCAAGAAAAAAAAAATTCTCCATTAACTTTATCAGGTGCTGCCAGACTAGTTTTCTTTTCAGGAACTCCGCAGCCCTGTCAGAAGTGGCCCTGGGAAGGAGGACGGGCTTTTGGAGGAGATGTAGGCCCTTGATGCCAAGGCTGCAGAACACACACAGGAGGAAGAACATTCTGGAACACAGCCTGGCAGGTCGTGGGCATTCAGTAGGTTTTTGTTGGAAGAGGAGGTTTTTGAGCACTTTAAGCATGCACCAAACATGAATATTGAGTTCTTAGCTCAGTTAATCTTCATGACTTGGCTGAGTGCCCATTTTATAGATAAGAAAACCGAGGCTGCAACCCCAGGCAGTCAAACTTCAGGGGCTCTGCTTTTCCATTTCTGGGAAATAAGGATGATAAAAAGGATATGTAAAGTAACAGTGACTGGGACTATGGAGAACATTGAACTCAGGTTGTGTTCTTTCACTGAAGAGAAAGCCAAGACAGGGGAACCATTTAATGATTTTTTTCTCAGATGCAGCCAGAGTGGGACAGAGGGTTAGGAGACAGGGTCAACTCTTCCCTCCTCCAACTGCTCCTGCAGTCAGGCTTAATCATCCTAATTCCTCTTATGGTTACAGTTAACTTTCTTTTAAAAATTCATTTCTGAATAGTTACTATTTGCATACTTACTTTTATAGGAGTAAATGTAAATATAGTGAAAATTTAGTCCCTCCCACCCTGCCCCCAACCCCGACTTCTGCAAACTGGTTATCTTCTCTTGAGGCCACTGTTATCATTTTCTTGTGTATCTTTTCAGAAATATGCTGTGCATACTCGATTATGTACGGATGTACAGTCCTTCTCCCTGTGCCAACAGCAGCATGCTAGTGCCTTGGTTTTTTCCCATGGAACAGCATGTTTTGGAGCTAACTCATGTTAGGATGTACAGAGTCACCTCTTTTAAAATAAATGCATGATTTTTTCCTGGGCTACATTACCTCATTTTATTTACTCAGTCCACCATGGATAGTCATTTCAAACCACACTACCAACATAATCTTGTACATATATCATTTTTTATGTGTGAGATTGCCTATAGGCTAAATACTCAGGTACAGAATTGCTGAGTCAAAGGTATGTGCATTTGGAATTTTATTAGATAGTGGTGAATTTTCCTTCATAAGGATGCTACTAAGTCATTTGTTGTTTTCAATCTCTCAGTCATGCCTGACTCTTTGTGACCCCATGGATTGCAGCACGCCAGGTTTCCCCATCCTTTACCATCTCCCGGAGCTTGCTCAAACTCATGTCCGTTGAGTCAGTGATGCCATCCAGCCATCTCATCCTCTGCTGCTGCTTTCTCCTTTTGCCTTCAGTCTTTTCCAGCATCAGGGTTTTTCCCCAAAGAGTCAGTTCTTCACATCAGATGGCCAAAGTATTGGAGCTTCAGTTTTATGTCCTTCCAATGAATATTCAGGGTTGATTGCCTCTAGGATTGATCATCCTCCCCATGAAAATAGTGCTGTTACTATATTTTTTGTCTTTGCCAATCTGATAGTTGGAAAAAAGGTATTTTTTTGTAGCTTTATTGTTATTTTCTTAATTTTGGTAAAATATATATATAATATAAAATTTACCATTTTAACCGCTTTCAGGTGTGCAATTCAGTGGCCCTGTTTACATTCAGAATGTTGTGCAGCCATCGCTGCTAATCCATTTCCTGAACTTTTTCTTCACCCCAAACAGAAACTCTGTGCCTCTTAAGCAATGACTCCCTGTTTCTCTCTCCCCTACCCTCTGGTAACCTCTATTCTAAACGTCCTGTCTCTCTGAATTTGCCTGTTATCTAAGTGAAGTCATACAGTATTTGGCTTTTTAAATGTTTGGTTTGTTTCACTTAGCATGTTTCCAAGGCTCATCCATATTATAGCACATGTCAGAATGTTATTCCTTTTTATAGCTGACTGATATTTTATTGTCTAAACAAACCACATACTGTTTATCCATTCTTCCATTGATAGACCCTTGAGATGTTTCTAGCTTTTGGCTATTGTGAATAATGCTGCCGTGAACATGGGTGTATAAGTTTCTGTTTGAATCCTTGCTTTCAGTTTTTTGGGGTGTATGTATATATATATGTGTGTGTGTATGTATGTATGTATATATATATATATATATATGGAATTGCTGAGTCAAATGATAATCCTACATTTAACTTTTTGATGACCCCCCAAACCATTTCCTTGTAGTTTATTTATCTGGGGCTGTGCTGGGTCTGTGTTGCTGCATGTGAGCTTCTCTAGTTGTGGTGAGCAGGGGCTACTCTCTGGTTGCGTTGCTGAGGCTTCTCATTTTGGTGGCTTCTCCTGTTGCAGCGCACGAGCTCTAGGGCACACAGGCTTCAGTAGTTGTGGCTCGTGGGCTCCGGAGCGTAGGCTCAGTAGTTGTGATGCATGGACTTAGTTGCCCCACAGCATGTGGAATCTTCCTGGACCAGGGATCAAACCAGTGTCCCCTGCATTGCAAGGCAGACTCTTAACCACTGGACCACCAGGGAAGCTTTTCTTGTAGTTTGAATTTGCACTTCTCTTATTGTAACTGAGGCTGAGCATCTTGTCACATGATTGGGTACTTTGTCATTCCTTTACATGGAACTCTGTGGGTTCATAAATCATGCCATGTCTGGGCTAGGATGCTGTTTTTATTTCCTTAATGCCTTTCCCAGTCGTCTTTCCCTGCTCCACAAGGGACCCCCATCTGCCCAGTCATGGTCCAGATTGCATACATAGACATTATTCCATAAATACCTCTCAAAAATAAATAAATAAATAAATAACTCTCATAGTACTGACCCAAGAGGGCAGGTTGCATTTCTCTGGCCCTCAACCAGGCCCTCCAGGAAGCACTGGCTTTCTGCTCCCATCTGTGCTTTCTTCTCCACGACCCCTCACCACTGTCACCCAGTGTCCTAAAGAGATATCATTATATTCATTCATAAAATATCTCTCCTCGGTCCTCACTGTTTTCCTGGCACCTTCGTGATGTGGGTGATCAGTGTGGCGCTGCCATCTGTGGATGTACTTCCTGAATTCCAGTGGTACCTGTGACATTTGTCCAGCAGAATTTGTCAAACATACGAACCAAAGGTTAATATTCTGTCCCAGAGACAGAAGGAATTGACAGTCTGAGGGAGTGTCAATCTCTTTTTTTCTTTTCCTAAATTCATGTAACATAAAATTAACTTTTAAAAAATGTATAATTCAGGGACTTCCCTGGTGGTCTAGTGGCTAAGACTCTGCTCTCCTAATGCAGGGGGCCCGGGTTTGATCCCTGGTCAGGGAACTAGATCCCGCATGCTGCAACAAAGACCTGCTTCAGCCACATAAATAATTAAATAAATATTAAAATAAAAATAGTTTAAAAAAATGTACAGTTCAATGGCATTTAGTCCATTCACAGTGTTGGGCAACCATCACCTCTGTCTAGGTCCAAAATATTTTCATCACCCCCAAAGGAGACCCCATACCCACTGGCAGTCACTCCCTATTTCCCCCAACACCTCTCCACTCCTAGGCAACCACTAATCTGCTCCCTGTCTGTATGGATTTGCCTGTTCTGAAAACTTCATATAAATGGGATCATGCACATGTGATCTTTTGTGTCAGGCACCTTTCCCTTAGCATCATGTTTTTGAGGTTCATGGGGGTTGTAGCCTGTGTCGGTTCCTTTTTAGTCATATTCCATTGTGTAGACGGACCACATTTTGCTTATCCATTCATCTGTCAGTGGATGTGTGGGTTGGTTTTCTTCCTTTTGGCTGTTGTGAGTAAAGCTATTTGGGTATATACCTAGGAACAGAATTGTTTGGTCATATGGTAATTCTCTGTTTAATCTTTTGAGGAACCACCAAGTTATTTGATGTTAACTTCTTTTTTTTTTAGTCTCATGTTTGCCTTTCATCTTGCAGGTACTAGTTGGGGGCTGAACTAGGGGAACATTAGATCATAGGTATGTGGAGCCTGACTCTTCACACAACACAAATCACCCAGGCTCACATACTCTTTGAGCGCCCGTTCTTCCTCTGGTATGACCTCTGACCCCTTACTCCTCAGTTGAGAATTGTTGGCCTGAGATCAGGCCAGGCGACTGGACTCCCGTGTGCATGGTCTTCACATTAGGAGACCTGGACAAATCCCTCTCCCTCTCTCGAGCCACAGTCTCCCCATTTACAAAATGAGGTTATAATGGCAAACCAACAATGTAGAGTGCCTGTGAAATTATCCTGATGTGTGGAAGATATGTTATAAACTGTAAAGTGCTGTCTGAATCATTGCTTTTGTGAAATGATGCAGCCTAGAGGTCACCATGCAAAAGTGTTTCATTTCACCTGCCCAGCATTTTAAAATATTTAAAATAACTGCTGACTTAAACAAAAAAAAGAGATCTCATTTAACATCCTGGCTTTAGATCTTCTCTTGGGAAAAAAAAAAGAGAGAGAGAGGTGAGGAGGTAACCAGACAATTCTAGGCTCCAGTCCTTGCTTAACAACAATTGGCTTGAGCTAGAACTAGGTGCCACCTCTGTAGGGGTGCGGGTGCTCAATTTTGGGGGTTTTCTCATACTTGGTTTCTACAGGTTTGAATTTGGGATTCTTGTTTTGTGTGAGGAGGAGCTTTTAAAATAAGGAAATGTGAAACTACCAGGGGCTACTGTATAGTCCAGGGAACTAGATTCAGTGTTCTGTGATACGTCATAGGGCTTCCCAGGTGGTAAAGAACCCGCATGTCAATGCAGGAGACACAGGTTTGATCCCTGGGCCAAGAAGATACCCTGGAGGAGATTATGGCAACCCACTTCAGTATTCTTGCTTGGAAAATTCTCTGGACAGAGGAACCTGGCGGGCTGTAGTCCATGGGGTTCTCCAAGAGTCAGACACAACCAAAGCGACTTAGCATGCACGATGGGTCATAATGGAAAAGAATATAAAAGAATGTATACAATACATAACCGAATCACTTTTGCTGTACAGCAGTAACTAATGTAACTGCTGTGTAAATCAGCTATACATTAAAAAAAAAAAAGGATACAATGAGGAAAAGTGCCCTAAGCTCTTGTATATAGACTCAAAAGATGTATGATCACAGTTTATTAAGCTTTTTTTTTTTTAAGGACGTCAACTCAAAGCAGGAATGAAGTATGGGCCTGGGCCAGCAGGAGAGACCCCTCTTGGCTATAGCCCTGCCGCCTAGGGTCGGGGCAGCTGACCCTTCCTCTCCCTGCAGGTGGCGCTGCTGCCGGATGGGAGTGCCTGGGCGCGTCTGTGTTGCACGAGGTCCGCACATGCACCATGTCATCATGCATCTCTAGCCAGCCCAGCAGCGACCGGGCCGCCCCCCAGGATGAGCTGGGGGGCGGGGGCGGCAGCAGCAGCAGCGAAGGCCAGAAGCCCTGTGAGGCTCTGAGGGGCCTCTCCTCCCTGAGCATTCGCCTGGGCATGGAGTCGTTCATCGTGGTCACTGAGTGCGAGCCGGTCTGCGCTGTGGACCACGGCCTGACCCGGGACCGGCCCCTGGAGGCCCATGGCGGAGAGATCACCCTTGATGCCTCGGGGTCTCAGGCCCGGCCCCACCTCTCTGGTCGCAAGCTCTCTCTGCAGGAGCGGTCCCTGCTGGATGCCAACGGGCGCTGCGTCTATCCGGCGCTGCCCCACTCGCCAGTGGGCTCCCCGCAGTCCTCGCCACGGCTGCCCCGGCGGCCCACGGTGGAGTCGCACCACGTCTCCATCACTGGGATGCAGGTGCGTGAGCGGCGGCCCCTGGTGCCCTACCCTGCACCCAGAATGTCTCTACCTTGGGCTGGGGTCCCCTGGAAGGATCCCGGTGCAACCAGTTGACTGGAAAGGCTACCCTAGGAAATCCAGAGAGATGTCAATAAAACATACATGATGGAGCCAGTTATCACTGTGGACAACTGGGACCCCCCCGCTCTGGGCAGCCCTGTGGGAGAGTGTAGGACATGAGCCCCAGACTTATTCCACCTGAGGGCGAGGGAGCTGGGCCTTTTACACCAGCTGCTGGCAGTCCCTGGACCCAGAGCATCTTCCGGTCAGAGAGAGCCTCTAGCAAAGAGACCCTCACGATGGCAGGTAGAAGTTGTGCCAGGGACTCTGAAATGGGGCTGACGGGTCAGTGAGAGTCCTCAGCACTGTAAGTGTACTTCTCCCATGATTTTTACTATAAACTTCTGGGAGGTAGGTTGAAACTCAGATCCCCAGCTGGTTCACAGGGCCTGATCCACCCCTACCCCACCTCCTACCTTTGTACTGCCAACTCAGGGCTCCAACCTTACCCACTTCTTTGTCTTCCTCAGATGTCCAAGCTCATTCGCTCCCTTAGGCCTTTACCTTCTTATGCCCTCTGTTTGAAACCCCTCCCTCCTGCAGATCTCTTCAAGGCCATCTCCATCTGGCTTCCAAATCTCAACTCAGATGTCACCTCCTTGGAAAGGCCTCTCAGACACCCCTTCTAAGCAGCCTTCAGCCCCTCTCTGGCCTGTTGACTGTCCTTCATAATACTTGTCACCATCTGATTATCTGTGTCTGTTAAGTTGTTTATTGCTGTCCCCCTGCCGCCCCCAGCTGGGATGTTAGGAACAGTCCTGTCCACCACAGGGTCCCTAGCACCTGGCATAGTGCCTGGTGCATGGTGGCTCAAATTCCTTGTTGAAGGAAGGAATAAATTTGACTGGGAGAAGGCTGGAAATCCAGAATGACATTCTAAAGGAGTTGATATTTAACTACCTTCTGAGGGCTAGGTATAATTTTCTCAGTTGGAGATGGGTACACACTGAGAGTTCACTGCAGGGGAGTGAGCACAGCATGAGCAAAGACCCCCAAGGGAGAAAGCCATTTTAAAATTGTTATTGTTTGTTTCATTTCCTAGTTTATTAACTAGCCACAGGCCACCTAGGTGACAGAGGTAGTCTCATTCCTCTAATATTTTAGTTTTAAAAGTATGATTACCATACTCCAGCTAAGTACCAGCTATGTACACCAACATATTTCTTTTCCATAGAATTCAGGATAGGTTAGGGATTCAGTTAGCGAGAGTGTGGGGCCCCAAAGGGGAACACTGTGGCAACAAGGCTGGAGGGAGAATTTCCGTTTATATCAGCTTAGAGAAACAAATCTCCCAACAACAGTGGCTTTAACACAATAAGGCTTATTTATCATGTAAAATAAATGCATAGGGTTAGGCATTGGGTATTGGTGAGATGGTTCTGTTGTTGCTTTGGTCCTTAAAACCTCATGATGTCAAAATGGCTGTTGTGGCTCAAGCCTTCACAGCTCCATTCCAGGCAAGAAGAATGAACAGGGAAGGAAAGCAAAAGCTGTGTGCCTCCTGAGTCAGTCCTCTTTCCTGGAAACTCTACCCAGCAATTTCTACCTGTCTCACATTAGCCAGAACATAGTGACATGGCCACCTTAGGTGTAAGAGAAGCTGGAAAATTGCAGTTTTCCAGCCTGGACTGTTGCCACCCAGTGTTCCAGTTATAAGGAAGAAAGGAGAGACTGGTATTTGGTGGGCAACTAGTCATCTCTGCCAAGGTCAGAGCTTTCGAGGGTCTGAAGGCTAGACCATGAAGTCAGGACTTGACCCTGGAAACAGCAGAGAGCTGGGCTGATGTGGTCAGAGTGGATTCTTGAAGATGAATTCAGCAGTATGTGGGGGTTGGATTGGAAGGCAGTGAGACCCCCTAAGACAGTTCTGCAGGGCCCCACCTCTGCTTGTCACATCCCTTCAGGACTCGGGGGAATGAAACAGTACTGGAGAGAAACATGAAACAAACTAAAAAGCCCAGCAGTGAGGGGAGAGCTCTGTGGGCCTGACCTGGCCAGGTCAAAGATACCGATCTGAGTGGAACTACCTCCAGTCAAAGGGAGTTGAGAACTGATTTAGTGTGACACTGTTTAGGCCTCCCCTAACCCCATCCCAAAACAGTGCTCTGTATTTTCTGCAGGTGCATGTATGCGTGCATGTACACAGAAAAAGACCTGGAAGTTTATACATCAAACTGATATCAAGGTTTGGGGAGAGGGATAGAACTGGGGCTTGGGAGGGGGTTCCAGGGAAAGTTGGGGTTCTCTGAAACACTTGATGGTTTGCTTTCTATCATGCTTCTCTTCCCAGTTTCCTATATCACTTAACATTTCCCCCTAACTCTATTGAGGTATAATTGAAGTGAGATAAACTGCACATATTTCAGATGTGCAGTATGGTCAGTTCTGATGTATGTATACATCTGTAAAACCATCACCCCTATCAAGATCCCAGGCCTTTCCAGCACATCCAGCAATGCATCCCTCCCCCACTTCCCCTTTCCCAGGTACTTGCTGACTTGTTTTTGATCACTATAGATTAGCTTTCAAATTCTGGAATTTTATATATGTGGAATCATTTAGTATGTACTTTTTTTTTTGCTTAGCTTCTTTCACGGTATAGTGATTTTTGTGATTTATCCATGTTTTTGCACATATCAGTAGTTCATTTCTTTTTATTGCTAAATAGTATTGGACTGTACGGATATACCATGGCTTATCCACTTACCTGTTGATGGGCATTTGGATGGTTTCCAGCTTTTGATTACTACAAATAAAGCTGTTGTGAACATTTGTATACCCGTCTCTACATAGACATGGGTTTTCCTTTTCTTTCTTTAGAGTGAGAACCTGGATGTAGAGTGACTGGGTCATATGGGAAATGCCTGTTGAGAAGTTTTGCCAAACTGTTTTCCAAAGAGGCTGTACTTTTTAAATTCCCACCAGCAGCCTCTGAAAGTTTCATTTGCCCTACATTCTAACAATACTTGGTTTGGTTAGTCTGTTTCACTTTAGCCAATTTGGTGAATGTGGTTTTAATTTGCATTTCCCCAATGAGTAATGATGCTGAGCATCTTTTCATGTGCTTATTGATCATTTGTGTATCTTCATTAGAGAAATATCAAATCTTTAGCCAATTTTTTTTTAACTGATGAGTTATAGGAGTTCTTTATATATTCTGATTACCAGTCCTTTGACTATGTATTGCAATTTGTTTCTCTCAGTCTGTGGCTTGCCTTTTGTTTTCTTAGTAGTGTTTCAAAGAGCAAAAGTCTTAACTTTGCTTGAAATCCAATTTATCATTTGTTTCCTTTTATATTTTGCACTTCTTGTACAAAAGAGACCCTTTCAGAAACTGTTAAGAAACCTTTCTCCGCCCTAAGGCCATTCAGATGTTCTCTTCTTGTATCATTTTGCATTTTTTTTTTACAGAATAGCAGTCATGGATTATTGTTTAATTTTACCTTAACTTTTAAAAAATAAGTAAATAAAATGAACGTTTGAAAAGTGGGAAGAACCTTTAAAATGGGTATTAAAAGAGTACATACTATATGATTACAGTCTCACAGTGTAAAAAAATTGTGCTGGTGGAGACTTCTCTGGAGGTTCAGTGGTTAAGACTCCATACTTCCATCGGGCACAAGTTCAGTCCCTGGTTGGGGAACTAAGCGCCCACGTGCTTTGTGGCATGGACAAAACAAAAACAACTGTGGTACTAGAAGTCAGGATAATGGTCACCCTGGACAGGGGCCAGCATATGGGAGCTGCTTCTGGGGAGCTAGGAATGTTCCCTTTCTTGACTTGGATTCTGGTTAAGGCGTTTGTTTGTGAAAAATGTATCTTGCTACAAATTTACAATTCATATTCTGTGCATTTCTACTTACTTTCCAGGATTGTGTACAGCTGAATCAGTACACACTGAAGGATGAGATTGGAAAGGTAACTATCCCAGGAGACAGGCTGGTTTTCCGTACCTACCAAGGATGTCTTGGATACTGTGGCTCTACCCGACTAGAGCTGGGAGTGAGCGAGGAATCCTTGAACAGGCTAGGAGGGGGAGGGTTTTGTTATTAATGGCCCATCTGTTTTGCTTCATTTTGTTTTGTTTTTACATCAGACTGTGTTTCTACAAAAGCTCACAAAGCTTCCAGAGTAATTCTGTATCACCAACACTGGTGTTAGTTTTTTTTTCCTTCTTAAGGTATTCTCATATCTGTTTTTGCTTTTACATCAGTATCAAAAGTATCAAATGGACAGTATCGATGGACAGTATCAAAATTCAAAAACTCAAATGTCAATAGAGAGCAAGTGAGTAATATATGTGAAAAAAACATGCTAGGTATAATACAATAGGGAGTGGTGAGGACTGTGGCAAACTGTTAACACATGGAAATGATTATGACTCCATATCCACATCAGAATCTGGGTTTTTATATCTGAACTGTTTTAAATGTTGGCCATTAATTCAAACATTCTAAAAACCGGAGATCCAACACAATACAGGGCAGATTTTGCCAATAGGCTACCACTTTGTCACCTCTGTATTAGGGTCCTTATTTTGTGGATCATAATTTCTGGATACTGTGTCACGGGCATCTCCCTTTCTCCAGGGCTCGTATGGCGTGGTCAAGTTGGCCTACAATGAAAATGACAATACCTACTACGTGAGTACCCACATCCTCCTCCCTGCCCTCCTCCTTGTCCAGAGAAAAGGCCTTCTATCCAGAACTTGGTTTCCTGGAAGGTTTTCTTAGCTGTTGTCTCATTTTATTTTTAGGTCACGTTTATTTTATGCATTAGGAAGGAAGTGGGGAGGTGGGGAGGTGAAGCGATTGGCCCAGGAAGATTGAGTGAATAAATTCAGCAAATATCTCATATCCTTTCTCTGGGCTGCCCTTTCTACATCCTCCATAGCACCAAGAACTAAGTGGTCATAAGATAAATTGCCCTTGTTTCTGGGGCTTTGGAATCGGTCCAGTATGGGTTCATATCCTGACTCTCCCATGTGCCAGTTGTGTGTCCTTGGGCAAATGACCTAAATGCTGAACATCAGTTTCTCCACATGTGAAATATCCCTTGCCCATCATGCCAGCTCACTTATGTCTTGATTTAGTGGTAGCCAGTCCCAGGGCTTGTGGTCTCCCAGATGGGAGAGCCGATCTGGAACCTTAGAAGTACATTCTAGGCTGGAGGGACCCCGAACATCCAGCCTCCACATAACCCGTGGAGTTGACCCATTCCAATGGCAAGGTGCTCACTACGTGGTCCCAAGGCTGCTGGTGCGCCAAGAGCTTGGGCAGGCTCAGGAGTGGAAGGAACTCTCCCTCCATCCTCCTCTCCATTTTAATCAGGATGCGGGGTCTTTTCTCCCACAGGCAATGAAGGTGCTGTCCAAAAAGAAACTGATCCGACAGGCGGGCTTTCCACGTGAGTTTGCCGGGCCTTTTTTTTTAGTTGCAGAGGCTGGGGCAAGACAGGGAAGACTCACTGTATGGTGTCCCCTGCAGAGTGTGCCCTGGGTGGATTCCTCAAAGATAGTGCTGGGCTTCTGGCTGAGGTTTTTAAAAATTCATTTTCTTGTAAAAATATTTATGAAAGGAATATAGGTATCAAGTAAAAACAAAAAAATCTGTTAGAGGAAAACAGTCTGGTGGTTCCTCAGAAAGTTAAATGCACTATTACCATATGACCCAACAATTCTACTCTTGGGCATATGTACCCAAGAGAACTGAAAACACAGTCACACAAGCTCATACATGAAGGCTCGTAGCAGCATGATTCAAAATAGCCAAAATGTAGAAGCAATCCTAAATGTCTGTCAGCGGATGAATGAGTAAACAAAAGGTGGTCTGTCTAGCCAATGGAGTATTACTCAGCCATAAAAAGGGATGAAATTCTGATATATACCTCAACACAGATAACTTTGAAAACATACTAAATGAAAGAAGCCGGACACAAAAGGCCATATATTGTATGATTCCACTTACATGAAATGTCCAGAATAGGTAAATCCAGAGACAGAAAGCAAATTAGTGATTCCTAGAACCTGGGGTTAAGAGGGAGTTGGGTATGACTGATGATAGATAAGGGTTTTTTTTTTTTTTTTTTGAGGGGGTCCGTTGGAAATGTTTAGGACTTAGTGGTGATGGCTGCAGAACCTTGTGAATGTACTAAAAAGCATTGCATTACACATTTTAAAATGCTCAATTTACAAAATTTAATTACCATAAGGTATTTCAGTTATATCTACAACATGCAAAAGAATAGAAGGATGTATAATGGAGGTCACAGATTTCTTGCTGTACTCCTCCGTCTCTCTATAGGCACCCCACCCACCACTTTTAGCTCTTTCAGGAGCTGGTAATTACTGCATGTGATCGGGTGTAGGTGAGCATATCAGAGGCAGCTCCAGCATAAGCTCCCTGCCAGTGGAGCTGAGCAAAATGTCCGCTTGAGCCAAAAAGAGAAAATATATAAATGTAAATCCCCCAACCCCACCCTGTCACTACCAGCACCCTGATCCTGCTTACCTGAACTCTGAGCCAGACAATATCCTTATGTCATTATTTCTTGATTTATTAATTTCTGACATTTACTTCTGACTTCCTCTAGGACAGCTTAAACCAGTCCTTTCTCATCCCTTTCCCCAGCTGGGCAATGAGGTGATTCCAGGATGTTCAGCTCCCTTGTCACTACCATTGTCACTTTCCTTCTTGTTCCAGCAGGTGCAGCAGGTTTCTTTCCTTTGAACTTGCCTTTCCTCAGTCCACATCCCACTTCTGATACCTGCACCTCAGCTTTTACTTTCCAAGGCTGATACATCTACATTCCGTTCTGTTAGTCACATTTAGATCCTTACTTACATGTAATAGGGCTTCCCTGGTAGCTCAGCTGGTAAAGGATCCACCTGCAATGTGGGAGACCTGGGTTCGATCCCTGGGTTGGGAAGATCCCCTGAAAAAGAGAAGGGTTACCCACTCTAGTATTTTGGCCTGGAGAATTCCATGGACTGTATAGTCCATGGGGTCACAATGAGTTGGACAACTGAGCAACTTTCACTTTCACTTTTCACTTACATGTAATATGCAGTGTAAGTGTTTTCACTGTGGACCTTTCCATCATTGTGACCTTCTGACTGTCAGTCACTACTGGGCCAAGCAAGTTCATTTTTTTCCTCTCATCAGTTCTTACTTCTTTTCCTATCCCTGACTTTTTTTATCGCCTATATTTCCACATGAGTTGTGGAGGCAAGGAATAATATTTTTGTCCCTCTTATGGACTGGGAATACCGAGCCCCAGAGAGGGAATGTTGAGATTGCTCCACTAGACCCCAGACTTCTTTTCCTTGTACCTCAGTGAACTTTTGATGCTCACTGTGACCCGGAGCATGGCGCAGGAAGAAGAGAATTAACAGAAGGCTGGGCAAGGGGACTGGGTCTCCAGCCTCATTAGTTTCCAGCATCAGAGAAGACAGATGAAAAGAAGGCTGATTAAAGCCCCTGGTGGCATCAGCCACTCCAGTCTTTCTGAGACACCACCCCCCATAAATTGTCCTGCTTACAGTCCCCCTCTGCAGAGGAGAGTCTCTTTGTCTTGACTCTGGGATGGTTCATGTTTCCTCCAGGTCGCCCCCCTCCCCGAGGTACCCGACCAGCCCCTGGGGGCTGCATCCAGCCTAGGGGCCCAATTGAGCAGGTGTACCAGGAAATTGCCATCCTCAAGAAGCTGGACCACCCCAACGTAGTGAAGCTGGTGGAGGTGAGATGAGGGGGACACGGAGGAGGGAGGAGGAATGGGGATGATCCAGCCTTGGCTCTGTGATTACCAAAATGCAACACCACTGGTTCCGGGGTAGAGCCACGTCACATCCAGCACTGTTACAGGGCTGAGTGGTGGTTACTTCTCCAGGCTCCTTCACCCCGTCATTGCATGTAATCCTCGCCCCGTGCTTACACTGTTTATTACTCCCATTTTACAGATGAAGGAATTGAGGCTCAGAGGAGTACTGAGGCTTGCCCTTTACCTGTTTGTCTTTTTGGAGCTGGTTCTTTTTTTTTTCTGGAGCTGGTTCTTTTTCTACTACACAAATGTGTATAGTTGTAGCATAAAAGCAGCCATTTGCCTGTAAACAAATGTGCCTGGCTATGTTTTGATAAAACTTTACTTATAAAACTGTTCTATATCAGCATTTCTCATGCTTTTTGGTCTCCAGACCCTCTTATGCTCTTTTTTTGAAGCATTTTTTTAAAAATTTATTTTTAGTTGGAAGATAGTTGCTTTAGTCAATGAGGTCACAAAGAGTCGAACATGACTGAGCGACCGAACTGAATTGCTTTACAATGTTGTATTGGCTTCTGCCATACAACAATGTGAATCAACCATGAATATACATAAAGTCCCTGCCCTCTTGAACCTCCCTCCCACCCCATGCTCTTAAAAATAATTGAAGATTGTAAAAACCTTTTGCTTATGGGGGTTATATTTATCACATTAGGATTTAAAATAGAGAAGCTAAAAATTATTTTTTAATTCATTTAAAATCAACAATAATCCTATACATTAATGTGATTTTTTAAAAAAGAAAAATAACAGAATTCTATAGATAGGCAAGTGCCTGGGTCTGACTTTTCCTGGAAGGGCAGGGCTTAGGGGTTCCAGGCTGGCTGTCCTGGGCCTCTGCCTCGGGTGCGTCCCTTTCTCAGGGTTCTTGTCCTGTGACTCTTGGCTGACTGGGGAAGTTGAGTATGATGTGTCAAGAGGTGGGAGGATCAGTCTAGCCCAGGAGCCTGCCTTTGTTTCTTCCCAAAAGAAGAGATGGCAGTTGCAGGCCATCTCCATCTGTCACAACAACTCACAATTTCAACCCATGGATGCTTGAGTTGCCGTCCTAGAGAAAACCCAAGGGCGCTTGGTTGGGGTGTGTGTCGGGTCCTGGCGGGATCTCCCTTCTCCTTCATGCCTTGTGGTGTGTGGGCTCCCAACAAGACCCTTTGACAGCTTGCCTGTTCATTCACTCGTCAGACATTCCCTGAGCATCTACTAGGTCCCTAGTCGTGTACAGGGCACCATGGAGGCAGCCGAGGTGGATGCAACCTGGTGCCTGCTCTTTGAAGAGAGGAAGATAGAAATTGTGATAAGGTGAAAACAGGAAGGCTGTGAAAGAGAGAAAGAAGGCACTGCAGCAGTTCCAGGCAAGAGGACATCATTTCCTGCTGGGGCAGGGGGATGGGGAGAGAATTTGAATTTTGACAATTCTGACAGCTGATCCATTGTCTCCTAGGAGACAAGTGGGTTTCTTATTCAAGCTGAGACATTTTCCAGGGGAGGAATCTTCCCCCTCCCTTATGTAACCTCCTTTCTGGGTGCTTTGGACCCTTGAAGATTGGGCTAGAAAGCGCTTATTTTCCAGATGGCCGTTTGGATCACACATTCCTGTGCCCTTCATCTTAACTGGGAAAAACAGTGGAAAGCACAGCCCTCCCGTTGGCAAGTGCAGTCATGTGGATGCTGCTTCCTCCCTGCTCATGTCTTTTCTCTCTCTTCCTCTCCCCTGCTTCTCATCTCCGGCCTGTTCCACGTGGCTGTGCCAACAGGTCTTGGATGACCCCAATGAGGACCATCTGTACATGGGTAAGAGAGCCCTTGCCTTCTGCCACCCTTGCTCATGCAGCTACACCTGCCCAAAGCCCAGGGGAACTCTCCATCCGGCCCCTGCGCCTGGCATCTCCCACCCTTTCCTGCTCCAGCGGGGCCCCACACAGAAGGCTGTACCCGAGGTTTAAAGCAGGAGGTGGAGAGGAGTTCTTGCTGGGACTTTATCTGGGTGTCCTGTTCATCCGTCTTCTGATATCTGTTGAGTGCCTACTGTGTGCTGGGTACTGTTCTAGGCACTAAGGATGCAATGATGAGTAAGAAAGATGAAGCTGGTGTTCTGATTAGGGGAAACAGCCAGTCACCAACTATAGTTGGCCTTCTGTGTCTGCAGGTTCTGCAACTGCAGATTCAACCACCTGTGGATCAAAAATATTACAAAGAAAAAATTCCAGAATGTTCCCAAAAGTAAAACTTGAATTTGGCATGCACTGGCAACTATTTACATAGCATTTACATTGTATTAATGTAAAGGTATTACATTGTATTAGGTATTATATTGTAGAAGTATTAGGTATATTGTATATTGTATTAGGTATATTACATTGTATTAGGTATTATAAAGTAATCCAGAGATCATTTAAAGTATAGGGGAGGATATGTGTAGGTTATATGCAACTACTACACCATTTAAGGGACTTGAGCAGCTGTGGATTTTGGTATCTACAGGGTTCCTAGAACCAATTCCCTGTGAATACCTAGGGATAACTGTAAATAAAGCAGATGATCAACTTCAGACTGATGCTCTGAAGAAGATTAAACAGGGTGATGTGAGAGAGAGATGGAGGGGCCACTGCAGATAGGAGGTGAGCATTTAGCACCTGAATGTCGAGGACTCAGCCCTGTTAAATCTGGAGAAGAGCATTCCAGGTAGAGGAAATAGCAGGTCAAAGGCCCCAGGGCTGGTGAGAGCTTAGAGTTTAAAAAATGTGGCTGCAGGAGAGAAAACCATGTAGGGAGGGAAAGTGAGGATGGAGGGCCTGGGGTGGGGGTGGGTGGCCCTGGTGGGGCATTTGGAGCCTTGAGGGCCTGTTGAAGGGTCCTGCACACAGACCTAGAAGGACTCAGGTATGTCCTCAGAGACCTTATTTTAAAAAATGATAGGGATACAGGACAGCGCTCAGTTCTCAGTATAAGCACTGATGAGGGAGGGAAGAGCAGGACTAATGCAAAGCTGGACAGCAGACTATCAGGCCCAGGAAGGCATGATCAGCAGGTCACATGTCCCGGTGATGTGTGGCTGGGGGAGGCATTCAGACAAGCTTGTGTATTTCGAGTGGGTACAGATGACAGCCAGGAGGGGAATCAAGGAGATGAGTGGTGTGGGCAGGGCCAAGCCCAACCCGGAATCCAGATGTCTGCTGGATGAGCACAGCACGATCCTTTGCTGCACAGGGAGTGATGAATCATAAAGTAATGGGTCTGGTTTGGAACTGGAGCTCAGAACTCAGTTTCCCCTAGAGTAGTTGCTATGGTTTCATTCCAAGGATGCTGTTGTTGCTTAGGATATTTTATTTCTCTTGCCCCCACGCAGGTATTTTTTGTTGGTTTGTTTGTTAAATTTGGCTGTGCTGGGTCTTAGTTGTGGCATGTGGAATCTAGTTCCCTGACCATACAGTTGAATCTGGGCCCTCTGCATTGGGAGCTCAAAATCTTAGCCACTGGACTATGAGGGAAGTTCCCTCACCCAGGTTTTATTATGAAAAATGTTAAAGTTGAAAGAAGAGTACAGGGAATACCTGTTTACCTATCACCCAGATTCAACAGTTAGTAACTTTTTGTCATATTTGCTTTATCAGTTTAGCCACCCACCCATCCATTTCTCTATTTTTTTTTTTTCTGAACCATCCAAAAGTAAAGTAGCAGACATCCTGACACATTAGTTCCTAACAACCTTAGCCTGCATCTCCTAGTCACTTCAGTCGTGCCTGCCCCTTTGCCACGCTATGGGCTGTAGGGGCTTCCCTGGTAGTTCAGTCGGTAAAGAATCTGCCTGCAATGCAGGGGACCTGGGTTCGATCCCTGGGCTGGGAAGATCCCCTGGAGAAGGAAATGGCAACCCATTCTAGTATTCTTGCCTGGAAAATCTTAGGGACAGAGGAGTCTTGAGGGCTACGTCCATGGCGCGTTGCAAGAGTTGGACATGACTTAGTGACTAAACCATCACCACCATGGACTGTAGTCTGCCAGGCTCCTCTGTCCATGGGATTCTCCAGGCAAGAATACTTGAGTCATGCCTTCCTCCAGGGGATCTTCCCAACCCAGGGGTCAAACCCATGTCTCTTATGTCTCCTGCATTGGCAGGTGGGTTCTTTACCTCTTGTGCCACCTGGGCAGCCCTCACAATACCACAATACCACAATTGCACCTGAAAAGGTAACGCCAGTTCCTTAGGAGCATCTAGTGTGTAGGTCATCCTCAAATTTTAGAACTTTAAAACCCTTCCTTTAGAAACATTTTAGAAGTACACAATAAATACCATCAGGTATGAAAACCTAAAAAAATTGTGAAACATTCATATAAGATTATGAACATCACAGAGTCACAATTTCTCAATGTGGTACATGCACCACTTTAAATATATGAGACAGGAACTTCCCTGATGGTCCATTGGTAATGAATCTGCCTGTTGGTGCAGGGGACACAGGTTTGATCCCTGGCTCTGGGAATGTCCACATGCTGCAGGACAACTAAGCCCATGTGCCCCAACTACTGAGCTTGTGCTCTAGAGCCCGTGCTTTGTAACAAAAGAAGCCACCACAATGAGAAGCCTATGCACCGCCACGAGGAGTAGCCCCCGCTTGCTGCAATGAAGACCCAACACAGACAAAAACAAATACAATTTAAGAAGAAAGATGATTTGAAAAAAATATATGAGATCATTTTAGGTGGTATATGGACAACCATTTAAAACATTTTTTAGACTTATTTTACCATTTGTATAGGAAAAACTATAACCAGCACACTAAACTCATGATTTCATGGATTTTATTACCTGAGATAAGACTAAAAGTTTTCATACTAAATCAATTTAAAAGTGTGAAATAAATGATAGTTTACATAGTATATAGATATAGCCAGATTATAACCACGGTAGGCAAACAAGTGAAGTTTGGGGGAACACAGAAGAAAACACAAAATATAAAAGGTCATTTGGGGCCCAGAATGGCATCCCCAGCATTGTTCACTCACCTGAGGCCCTGGACCTGACTCTGAATGGCTTTGAGCTGTTTTTGAGGAGGTGGGTTGTCCATTCAACAAATGTCACAGTTTGTCAGGCCCTGATCTAGGCTCTTCAGGGAATAAAACTCAAACCCTGGCCCTCCACCCTCAGGGCATTTTAGTGCTCTGATGAGGGCAGATGGATACACTCGACCTAAGTATTAGAGGTGACAGCTGTGCTGTGTGTTTAGTTATTTAGTCATGTCCGACTCTTTGTGACCCCATGGACTATACAGTCCATGGGATTCTCCAGGCCAGAATACTGGAGTGGGTAGCCATTCCCTTCTCCAGGGGATCTTCCCAACCCAGGGATTGAACCCAGGTCTCCCACATTGCAGGCAGATTCTTTACCAGCTGAGCCACGAGGGAAGCTCGAAGGTGACAGCACCATGGACAAAAGCTAACCTGAGCAGGGTCAGGGGAATCAGGAGTTCCAGGTTGGAGGCTTGGGAAACAGTGGCTCCTGGAATGCCTCACGGAGGTGAGACCTGTGCAGGACCCTGGGAACCAGATGGCAGAGGGCATTTCACATCATCGTAAGACTGCCTTTTACTCTGATAGAGAAGGGGGCCCTTGGAGGACTTTTTTTTTTCTTTTTAATATTTATTTATTTGGCTGTGATTGGTCTTAGTTGTGGCATGCAGGCTTCTCTAGTTGTGGTACATGAGTTTAGTTGCTTCACAGCACGTGGGATCTTAGTTCCCTGACTGGGGATTGAACCTGCATGCCCTGCATTGCAGGGCTGATTCTTAACCACTGGACTGCCAAGCATGTCCCCCTTGGAGGGTACTGAGCTGAGGAGTTGAATGAGTGTGTAAAGAACATGACTCAAGCCTCAGAGAGGATTGCCTAAGCCGTTTGGACCAGGCAGCTTCATGGACAGAGTTTTTCACTTCTTGAGGTGGCAAAGTGGGAAGGAGCCATGTGGTTTTGGTGTGTTGATTCCAGTGATTTTGAAACAATCCCAATACTTTATTTTTTTGTTTCCAGCCATAGCTGTGTGTGCCTAGGACAGAATAGGCAGCGTGTGAAGCCAGTTAGCAGATATCGGCAAGGGTTCTGCACCTGCAGGCCTGACTCTCAAAGGGTAGAGAACATGATCAGTATTTCTTGGGGTTAAAAATTCCCACCTGCCACTCAGGCCCAGGAGGGGTTAAACTGTGAGCGACTTGAAAATACACCTGTTTCAACAGGCCAGCTTCCCTCATGCCAACTGAGTTTTGGTGCTTGGGAGGAAACATTGAAATTCATGAAGCAGCTCTTGAAAGTTAAGTTTACAAGGTGGGAAAGCAGGAGCTGAGGAGCCCAGCGCTCCTCTTGGTGGGAGCCTTACCTTCAGAGCCATTGCCTTTGCTTCTAACCACAGCCTGAAGCCACAGCAGATTTGCCCTAACTCGGGTTTGGCCATTGCTGGTTGATGAACCTGAAAACAGGGTGCGGCCCTGGGGGAGTTAAGTTCCTTTTCTGATCTGAACCTTTAAGCCTTCTTTTTGTCTGAGGAGCTGGTCTTTCCCCTTGGCCATCTCAGCCTTTGGACAGCTTTGAAACACTTTTCTTCCATAAGAAGCTCCAGTGTGTGCTTCTAGAAAACAGAAAACTCCAAAATCATTCTGCATGGGACTTTGAAATCCACTGTCCTGTTTTTTTTCATTTCCTAAAGTACTGCTTCATAGTCCCAGTTTTATCTGTTCAAGCAGAACAAAATTAAAATAACTACGCCACGTGACCTGGCAATTCCACTCCTAGGTACCCCCAAAGAATTGAAAACAGCCACACATAAACACTTGTGCAGGAATTCTTGTGTATGAATGTTCATAGCAGCATTATTCATAATAGCCAAAATGTGGAAATAACCCAAATGTTCATCAGCTGATGAATAGGTAAACAAAATGTAGCATATCCATACTATGGAATATTATACAGCCATTAAAAGGGAGAAAGTACTGATACATGCTACAATGTGGATGAATTCTGAAAACATGCTAAGTGAAAAAGCATGTTACCAGGGGTCACATATTGTATGAGTCAATATATATGACATGTCCAGAATAGGCAAATCTATAGAAACAGAAAGCAGATTAGTGGTTGCCAGGGGCTGTGGGAAGGGGTGTGGGGAGCGACTACTAATGGGCACAGGGTTTCTTTTTAGGGGACTGAAAATGTGCTGGAGTTAGAGGCGATGCTTGCCCTGGAGGCAGTGGACTGCTGGATACCACTAAATCATGCACTTTGGAATAGTTGTATATTCTGAAATTTCACCTCAACTTTTAGAAATGCAAAAAATACCGCCCCTCTCCAACAACAAAAACCCTGTGCATTCCCTAAACGTAGTGTATCTAATACTTGATGGTGGGGTAGGGGATCCCACATACACAGGGCTGTGAGGAAGCTAGCAGGTAGTGAGTCAAGAAAGGCCCTGTTGAGGAGGAACAGAATCAGCTGGCCTTTGAGGTGGCAGGGAGATCACCCTCCCCACCTCTAGCTCCAAGTCTTGATTTGATTCGAAGTCACTGGTTGGAGCGCCAGCTGACACAGAGTGCTAAAGAGCTGGAACAACATTATCCGACAATTCTTGGTTTATGTAGCCTGACACAGCCTAGCAGCTTGGAAAATGTGAGAGGGGTCATTGAAATTTGTTCTTGCTGTTTCTTGAACTGAAACTTTGCTAGGGTTCAGTAGACCCCTAGGGCTGCTGCTTTTGTGTCCACGTAAATCCACATTAGACCTGTTCTTTGGCAGGTCTTTGGCTCAGGACGTGGATGAGTGACAGGACATGGTTTAGCATCAGTCGTATCCCTGGGACTCCCCTCCCACCTAGGTATGAGAAGACAATGAAAGAGGCTGTCCCCACCTGTTTCCAGTCTCCCTGCTTTGTCTCCTCTGGCAGAGGGTCCTCAGCTGTTTTGAGGACCAGATGTATAGCCAGCCTGGGGTCCCAGGGACACCAGAAATCTCTGACCCCTAGCTTCCTGATGGGAACTTAGAAAAGCAGAACCTTCTGTGGTTTTGGTTCAGTGGACTGTTCCCCTCCCCAGCCCCCATGTTAGTTTCAGTGCTTCTCAGTGTTTCTAGGGGTGGTTGGGAGCTGGGAGGAGGGGAGGAAGATGGATTTCCATTTTTCCAGTGTAACCATTCACCCCCTTCTCTATCCTACAGTGTTTGAACTGGTCAACCAAGGGTGAGTGTCCCCATTCCCAGCAGGTATGAGGCCCAAAGCTTCTTGAGCTGCAAAGCTGAATGAGGTGGTGGGAGGGGGCAAAGGCTGGTGTCTCTGGTTTGCTTTTCATGTGTGTGTCGACCTTTCAGGCCTGTGATGGAAGTGCCCACCCTCAAACCACTCTCTGAAGACCAGGCCCGTTTCTACTTCCAGGATCTAATCAAAGGCATCGAGTACTGTAAGCGGGGCTCACAGGAGGACTCTCACCCAGGGGGTGGTTAGTGTTCCCAGATAGTGGATGGAAAGTGGAAGGTTTCTTACTTCCCTCCTGAAGCACAGGGAGGTAGGCAGGAAACAGAGCTGCCTGAGCTATGGCGACACCCGCTCCAAGCAGAAACCCTTCTTCTGGCCACACAGAAAAACTAAGAGCAATAGTGTTAGTGACTGTTTATCCAGTTCTTTCTACCAGGCACTGTTAATTTCCTAGCATCACCCTTTATTCCCAGGACCCTGGGATCCTGTTAACCTCTGGGAACCTTAGTTCCTCATCTGTAAAATGGGAATAAAATATCTCTCACAAGGTCTGAAATCAGCCAGGACATCAGTGTTCTGATTGGCAGGGTGTCCTTTCTGCTACTGGTTGTTAAACATTTTGACTCATACCCTTTGCCTGTTATTACACAGGATTGTTGTGACACTGAAATGGGGTGAATGGGAAGCACTTAACACTTAGCATTCAGTAAAAGCAGCTGCTGCTCCTATTACCAGTATCATCATCATCATCATCACCACCCCGGAAACACAGTTGGGTCTTCCAGATTGTAGGATTGTCCTTGCCCATGGGCGGACACCCAGGCAGGAACCGTTAGCCAAGTCCCAATCCTGCTGTGTTTCACACTTTAAATCATACCTGTTCCAGTCATTGTTGGTTTGGTGAACAGGTTGTGAGGTGGCGTTAATAAATGAAAACATGCTTGACTGTCACAAGTTTTAAGGCTTCTAGCTGGGAGCCAAGCTCAGCAAAAGCTCTCCATGCACACATGACTTAGACTGTGGCAGGTGGTTACCAATTACCATTGGCAGTCAGTATTTCACTCCTCACTTTGGAGGATGGGCCAGCTTCCTTAGAGACATTCCCCTTAACTCTTAGAGCTGAGGGTGTTTCACAGGTTTGGGAGGGGAAGGCTGGGAAGGGCCTGGGACCCTGGAAGAACAGAGGGCCTCCTGCCTGTGTCTCTGGGCTGTGTGGGCCACATGGAGCTCCTCGTGTGGATTCTCTGTCCCCTCTCTCCCATCCTGCCCCCAGTACACTACCAGAAGATCATCCACCGGGACATCAAACCTTCCAACCTACTGGTGGGAGAAGATGGGCACATCAAGATCGCGGACTTTGGTGTGAGCAATGAGTTCAAGGGCAGCGATGCCCTTCTCTCTAACACTGTGGGCACCCCGGCCTTCATGGCTCCTGAGTCGCTCTCGGAAACCCGGAAGATCTTCTCTGGGAAGGTAGGTTTGGACCTGCCTGAGATATGCAATTCTGCCTGTGTTAGGGTCCTTTCAGTTGTAAGTGGCAAAAATCTAACTCACTGGTAAAGAGTGATCTGTGGGTGAGGAGTGGGGTTCAGCTCTGTTTTCCTGAATTAGTTTCCTCCCCAGGTGAACGTCATTAGCAATTCCAGGCTATTTTCTACCAGTTTACAAGCCTCAGTGGAAAGAGCATTTTTCTTTCTGTAGGACTCAAATGAAAATCCTAGGATTGGCTGTAATTGGCCCAGTGTGGCCTATCCTTGAACCAATCACTGTGCCTGACGAAGTGTTGCTCTGATTGGACAGTTCCGGGTCATGTGCCCATCCTTGAACCAATCACACTGCCTGGGGGAAGTGTTGCTTTCATTGGCCAGGCCTGAATCATGTGCTCAGTCATGTGGGGTTTGATGGGCAGGAGCAGCCCTATTCAAACTCCCATGGTCTGAGCAGTCAAAAAGAGATGCTTCCCCAAAGGAAAGCTGGAGGATTGGATTCTGGACAGGTGAAAGAAGGTTATGCCCTTTACTGCCCCTTGCCCCCTCACACTGAGCTCTCTTTTTCTTGCAGGCACTGGATGTCTGGGCCATGGGTGTGACACTGTACTGCTTTGTGTTTGGCCAGGTAAGGTGGGGTGTCCTGTGTCCTGGGTGTTGTGGGTGGCTCCCTTGGACTAACAGTTACCCTTGCAGGGAGGTAGTACTTACTCATTTAAAAGTTATTTTATTTCCACAGTTAGATCTGAATATGAAAAAGTATGCCTTCCCAAATATACATAGCTGTACATAGCAGTCATATCTGTGAAAAGACAACCTGCTAAAACGGGGTTTTGGCAGAGGCTCTAGAGGTTGTAAATACAGTTGATGAATTTAGGTCAAGGACAGCAAATGTGCACCTCTTTCCACTTCTGAACAGGAGATAGGCATCACTAATCAATAACTGCAGTCTTTCTTTCTGGGCCTGGTACTGCTTTGATGTTCTTCTCAACAGTGTTCCTAGAAGCTGTTGTTGGAAGAATAGAATTGGAATGGAATTTAAAACATTTGGCATTATTGATTTAGGGAGTGCTGTTTGTCTTCATTTTGTTGTTCTTTTGTTATTTTTATATTACTCGTATTTAGGGGCTTCTATTTTTAATTCTTGGAGAAGGCAATGGCACCCCACTCCAGTATTCTTGCCTGGAAAATCCCATGGATGGAGGAGCCTGGTGGGCTGCAGTCCATGGGGTCGAGAAGAGTCAGACACGACTGAGCGATTTCCCGTTCACTTTTCACTTTCATGCATTGGAGAAGGAAAAGGCAACCCACTCTAGTGTTCTTGCCTGGAGAATCCGAGGGATGGGGGAGTCTGGTGGGCTGCTGTCTATGGGGTTGCACAGAGTCGGACACAGCTGAAGCGACTTAGCAGCAGCAGCATTTTTAATTCTACAGTTCAGACTGATTATGTGAGCAGTAAAAATGAGAATTATTCCTTCTCCTGAGCTTATGCTCCTGTTGAGGAAAGCTTAAGAAACTGATCCCATGAAGAAGTAAAGGAGTTTATAATCTCCCCACAACCCAACATTTGATTAGAAAATTTTCAATCCTGTAGTCAAGTTGTAAGAATTGTACGTTCTTACATATGCTTCAGAGTGCAGTCATTTGCCAGAGCTCACTATCTGTGGCTTTCATTTTTTTCTTTTGGGCTAACGTTTACACATCAGGGAATCTACAGATGTTAAAAGTGTACTATTTGCTGAGTTGTCAAATGGATGCACCTGTGCAATCCTGACATCTCAAGTTATTGTTTTTCATGGCATCATTTTCCTTGGACAGGAGTAGACAAGGTCACTTTTTGTGACCTTTTGCAGCCTTTTGAGCACCCTGCATAAAGGTTTCTTTTTCCAAAACAATCCCTGAGCTCCTCCTGGGTCAGGTCCTTCCCCCTGTGAGAAGATCGCCTTGTCACCCAGGAGGTGGTGTGTGAACAGGCTTCAGGGTACAGTCTAGGCTTAAATACCAGTTTCATGCTTCCTAGGACATGACACCTCTCTGAGCTTCTGTTTTTTCTCTTCTGTAAAATGAGAATAATATTTGCTATTTTTTGAATTATTTATTTACTCATTTTTGGCTGCCCTGGGTCTTCGTTGCTGTGCGCAGGTTTTCTCTAGTTGCGGTGAGTGGGAGCTGCGCTCTAGCTGTGTCGCGTGGGCTCAGTAGCTGCAGTGTGCCTTCTCTAGAGTGCAGGCTCAGTAGTTGGGACTCGCAGGTTTAGTTCCCCTGTGGCATGTGGGATCTTCTTGGACCAGGTATGGAACCCGGGTCTGCTGCATTAGCAGGCAGATTCTTAACCACTGGACCACCATGGAAGTCCAGTATTTACTATATTTTATGGCTTCTGAGAGGATCAGCAGAAATAATTCAAGCATTCATTAATTCACCAGGTATTTATTGAGCCCCTACTTTGTGCCAGGGATGTTCTTGGGCACTGGGTGTCAGCAGTGAGCAAGACAGACAAAAATCCATGCCCTCTTGGAGCTGACATTCCCGTGCAGGAATTAAACAGTGAATAAATCCATATGGTTTTATGTTTTGGCCACACCATGTGGCATGTGGGATCTTAGTTCCCTAATCAGGGATTGAACCTGTGTCCCTAGCAGTGGGAACACAGAATCCTAACCACTGACCACAGGGAAATTTCCCTAATACGTACGGAATATAATATCAGGAGGGGACATGTGATGGTGAGAAATCATATGGAGATGGAGTGGGTATCCATTTTAGACAGGAGCTCTGGAAGACCTCCCTGAGAGGCTGAGCTTTGATCAGACACCTAAATGATGGAATAAAACAAGCCGTGCAGATACTGGTGTGAAGAACATTCCAGGCAGAGGTAACAGCCAAATGAGATGTTGGTCCTGAGAAACCTCAATACAGTGCTTGGCCCAGGCTGAGCCCTCACCAATCACAGCTACTGCTGCTTTGTCTTTTGTATTTTTCTTTGTATTATTAATGTTCACAGGGCAGGTGGGTGAAGTGAGTGAGTGCTTTCGGTCTTTGCTTTATGATCTTCCCTGATGGCTCAGATGGTAAAGAATCTGCCTGCAGTGGGAGAGCCCCAGGTGCAGTTCCTAGGTTGGGAAGATCCTCTGAAGAAGGGAATGGCTACCCTCTCCAGTATTCTTGCCTGGAGAATTCCATGGACAGAGGAACCTGGCGGGCTATGGTCCATGGGGTCACAAAGAGTCAGACACGACTGAGTGACTAACATTTTATGTAGGTAAATTAAAGCACAGCTACAGAGGAAAGCCAGTGTAGTTAGGAAGGCTCTAACCCTTCTGGAAAGATACTCCTGGTCCTTTTAGATCTCTGGGGAATAGGAACTGCCTCCTCCCTGGACTGGGCTGCTGGGCTGTTTCTTTCTCTGCTGTGACCCATGTGGAGTGCTGCCTGCCCTTGAAGGACAGCTGTGCCAGCCCTTGATGGCCGCTGTGTCCCTGACCTCTCTTCGCAGTGCCCGTTCATGGACGAGCGGATCATGTGTTTACACAGTAAGATCAAGAGCCAGGCTCTGGAATTTCCAGATCAGTGAGTATCCTTCACGTACCATAAGTCGCTACCTTCTCCAAGCCCTTGGTGACGTCTCCCACCCTTGATGTATCTCCTCCCCCAAGGCCTGACATAGCCGAGGACTTGAAGGACCTGATCACGCGCATGTTGGACAAGAACCCCGAGTCGAGGATTGTGGTGCCAGAGATCAAGGTATCTGCTGCCCCTTGGGGTGTGTGCCAGGGGCTCAGCCTATCTCCTCTGCTTGGGTGTTTGGCTCAGCCCTGCCTCGGTCAGGCCCCACATTCCGCTGTTTACAGTGCCACACTCTCTTCTGCACCACTGCCCTCCCATGCCCTGTGGCCTCTGGGGTGCTGGGAGCTGGTCGGGGAGGATTTGGGACTTGTGTTCACTGTGATTGTGGAAGTGGGATCTGCTACCAGCCAGGCAGCTAGCACTTGCTTCACTTGGCTTAAATTGATGGCCTCTACCTCCCTAGACCAGACCAGAGTCTCTGTATGCTCCATTGTGGCTGCCGAAATCTTGGGGTCTTTTCCTTGACGCTTCCTATCCCTTTGAGAAAATACAGTGGATGTGAGAGGAAGTTAGTGAGCAATTTGACCATCTACGTCTGACCCTCGCCTGCTCAATTCCGCTATGTTGCAAGAACAGCATTAGATAAGATCCCTACTGATCCCTTGCAGCCACGTGCACACACATGGACCTTTCAGAAATCTAGAGATTTCCTTCGGGAACTAGGCATCTCGGCTAACTAGCAGTTGAAGAGGGGGCAGCCCAAAATGTTACAGATAAAGGCTTGGATCCAAGGGGCAGGTAGTTGGGGGGCAGACCTCTGCTGAAGTCCCCTCCCAGTTGTGTTCTTCTCAGTGTTCTCCCTGTGCCACCCTGAGCCTCAGTTTCCCTTTCTGTAAAATGGGAAGGATGCTGCCTGCTCTGAGCTGAGCCTTCCAGGCATCAGAGAGAGTTGCAGAGGAGTGATAGGTGCTCCTCGGACAACCATGCAAGGCAGATGGCAAATTCCAGGCCCTTCTGCCAAGACACGGGGCGAGATGGAGAATCCAGTCCAGCTCACATTCTGGCCTTGTGGCTCCCTCCCTCCATCTATCTCATGTTTCCTCCCACCTGGCTCACCCCCACCTTCTGCCTGGCTTGCCTGCTCTCTTGCATCCCTGACCTCAGGCCACTGGCTCTCCCCTCCCGCATCCCCTCCCTGGCTCTGCTCACAGGCAGGGTCTCTGGGAGCCAGTGGCAACGGCCCCTCACCCCTCCTGTCCTTCGTTGAAGCTGCACCCCTGGGTCACGAGGCATGGGGCGGAGCCGCTGCCATCGGAGGACGAGAACTGCACGCTGGTCGAGGTGACCGAAGAGGAGGTCGAGAATTCGGTCAAACACATTCCCAGCCTGGCAACCGTGGTAAGGCAGGATGAACTGCTGCTCAAGAGCAGGGCCAGAGAGCCACAGGCAGCCTGGCAGGGATGAACCAGGACACGGGCAGGCAACTGAGAAGCAGGTGTTGGGCCTGAGAGTCAGGGATTGGCCAGGTCTGCCTCTCACCCACAGCTCCCAGCCCCTGGGCCTTGGTCACACAGCAGGCCAGGTGGCCCCTGCATCTTCTAGCTTGAGTTCTCTCTGCAGCTGGGTCCCAGGTTACTTAAACAGGATAGCCCCTCTCTAAGGATTGTTCTGCCCTTTGTGGAATTCCTGCTTTCAGAGCTTGTCCAGGGGAGAAGGAGGAGCTTTAGAAGGCTCAGGGCAGGTGCCTGGGGGGAGCTGGAGCCACGGTGTCTTTAGAGGGGCTACCCCTGACTGGGTCTCCTGTCCCCAGAGCAGACGGCTTAGCTCGTCTCATCTCTGCAGTGTGGGCAACTGCCGGGGTGACTCTTCCCATCTCCTAGAGGGGGGTGTTTGCTCAGGGACTACTGTATCCCCTTTTATGGCCTTAAATTTGGGACCTGATCCAGGAAGATGGAGCTAGAGAATCACCTTGGAGACTCAGAGAATCACCCACTTGCCAAGACTGTGCCCAGAGGGTGTCTGACTCCAGGAGGGAGACCCTCAGGGGGCCAGGGGTTGGGCAACAGTCCTAGGGGAGCAATCCAGTGGGCTGCCTCACCATGGCCACCTCGGGAGTCCTGGGTGTGTTCAGTTAACACCAGCCCCAACAGGCAGGGCCCTGGGCTCTGTGGGGGGACCAGGTACTGCATCCAGCCTCGAGTGACCTTAGGAGCCCCAGTGCTGGCTCCTTCGCTCCCAGCTTTGCACCTCGCCCTCTGCTTCCCCACACACTCTCTCTCTCCCTCTAGAACCTGAGCCCTGGGGGATCTGTTCACATCCTCCTCCTCCTCCTCCTCCTCCTCCTCCCCAACGAGGGGCCTCTGCATGATCTTCACTGTTGAACACTCACCCACACCCACTCCTTCTCGTCCGCCCACCACACCCATGTCCTGAGCCTGTGGTGGGGAAGGCAGCTGACGTCGGGCTCCCAGCACCCGCTGTGGGTTATTCTGTTCCTGGTTGTGAATATTCTTGGGAGAAGGCGTCTGATCCTAGAGGTCTGAAATAGGCGTTGATTATTCAGGAAACACTTCTTGGAACATTGAGTGGTGTCTCAGGCCTGTGGTGGGAGCGGGGAATACAGAGGTGAATAAAACCAAGATGGTGCCTGCAGATGCTGGGCAAAGAACCAACAAGTAAATGTGCAAGTAACAGAGGGGCTGCGAGGGGAACCTCCTGGGGGAATGCAGCCCAGGTGATGGGTTGGGGAAAGCCTCCTGGAAAGCGTATGCTAAGAGGATGGTGGGGTGTTCAGGCCAAGAGGGTAAAGGGTGGGGTGTTCCTGAAAAGGGAGCAGCAAATGCAGCGACCCTCTGTTGGGAGGTGGCAAGGCCCACGAAGAACCTTAAGAAAATCAGGGCAGCTGAAACAGGGCAAAGGAGGTGGAGGGAGGGTGGCATGAGGCTGGACAGGAGGTGGGGCCAGAGCACACAGGTCCTGAGGCCACAGCAGAAATTTAAATCTTGGTCCCAGAAGTGTGGGAAGCACCTGCAGGATTTGATTCAGGGGAGTGGCATGATCAGTGTTGGCCTGAGGAAGGTCCCACATGGAGACTGAATTTTGGGGGACAAGGAGGCTGTGGGGGCTTCAGCTGTGTGTGCCAGGCATGAGGTTACAGAGATGAGCACGGGACAGTGCCAGCCCTCATAGGGCTTCTGGCCTCTTGAGGAAGATGAATCTGGAAAAAATCACCCTCTGGTGCCATCACACACTGAGTGTCCACACAGTGACAGCCCAGCGGGGAGAGGGGCGGGACTGGGAGGCTTCGCAGGGTAGGAGCCCCTTCCGCTGGGTCCTGAGGGCTGGCCAGGCTCACTGGGGGAGCGAAACGGGTCCGAATGTTCCAGGAACCACAGAGCTTGGCCCTTGGCAAGTGAGGCACCATGCGTGCTTGTCAAGGGGTATGGCCTTTGTTCTCTTATCTCAGCATTTTTCTTTTCTTTCTTTAAATTGAGGTCAAATTCATGTAATATAAAATTAACCATTTTGAAGTGAACAATACAGTGGCATTTAATACATTTATAGTATTGTGCAGCCATCACGTCTGTAGTTCTGGAACATTTTCATCATCCCCAAGAGAAACCCCATACCTGTTGACAATCACTCACTCTTCCCTCCCCAACCACCCCCAACCCCTGGCATCTACTGTTGCTATAGACCTGCCTATTCTGGACATTTCATATAAATGGAATCGTACAGTAAGTGGCCTTTTGTGTCTGGTTCTTTAACTCAACATAATGTTTTCAAGATTCATCCACATTGTACCCAGTCATTCCTTTTTAGGGCCAAATAGTGTTCCATTGTAGGGGTAGAGCATATTTTACTATTCATCAGTTGATGGACATTCGGTGGTTTCCACCTTTTAGTAAATCAGTGGTTTTTAAAAACACTTCCCCCTACTCTTTTAGCATGAAAATCTTTTTTTTTTAAAAGTCCAGAGGCTTAGTATATGAAACAGCTTGAAGAGACATCATACTTTACTTGGAAGGGAGGCCAGAGCCTTACAGGTGTTGAGGCCACTTTGAAAATTCTTTCATGAACGACAGCAGCCAAAAGCATCATGAACCTTCCATGGCTCCGTGGCCTGTAACAGGTTAAGTTCCAAACTCATAGGGGTGAGAGATACCAAGTCAGGGCATGAGGGAATCAGATATGGGTTTCAGAAGGGATAGGGCGAGAGACTTCCCTGATGGTCCAGTGGTTAAGAATCTGCCTTGCAGTGCAGGGGACATGGGTTCATTCCTTGGTCAGGGAACTAAGATCCCATATGCTTCTGCAGCTAAGCCCTTGCACTCCAACTACTGAGCGCACATGCTCTGGAGCCCGAGCGCCCCAACTAAACAGTCCGCACTGCAACAAACAATCCCACATGATGCAGTGAAGACTCCTCGAGCCACAACTAAAGATCCGACGCAGCCAAATTAACTTTTTTTTTTAAAAAAAGAAAGGATGCGCTGAGGGGCAGACTGGGAGGCAGAGGAGGGAAGCTGAGCAGTGGCTGAGGGACGTGATAGAGGAGGAGATAGAGGAGAAAGATAGACCCTTTCTCCAGAGATCGCCTCCTCTGGCATGTGTTTCCCAACCAAGCTGCAGACCCTGTCTGTCTCCTGGTGGGCGGGGTGGGGGACACCAAAGAGTTCCGTCTCATGGCTGTGGACAGGCTGGCTCCCAGTGCCTCTCAGGTTTAGAAGGGCTTTCAGGACCTCAGACCTCTCTTGCCCTCACATCACACCCACTTGTGGATGGGCCACCCTCCGTATCCTGGGATGTCTCCTCAGCTCCTTAGACTGGGACCAAAGCTTCTCATCCTCAACAAAAATGAACCCCCCCCCCCCGCCCCACTCCGAGGAACTGGTGCCCTTTTGTATTGCTCCTGGGACTGCAGAATGGTGCAGCCGCTGTAGAAGACAGTCGGGCAGCTCCATAAAGTGTTACACAGAGAGTTACCAGATGATCTGAGAATTCCACTCCTAGGTGTACACCCAAGAGAAATGAAAACATTTTGTGTGGAAAGTATGTCCACACAAACTCTTGTACACAGATGTACATAGTAGCATTAGTCACAATAACCCCAAAGTGGAAATGGTCCAAATATCCAGCAGTGGATGAACAAATAAGCAAAATGTGGTGTATCCACACAAAGGATTATTACCAGGCCATACAAAGGAATAAAGCAATGCAGCATGGTGGACCTTGAAAACATCATGCTTGCTGAGTAAAAGAAGCCAGACCCCAGAGGCTACATACTGAATGATTCCATTTATCCGAAATGAGAAAAGACAAACCCATAGAGACAGAAAGTGGACTGGTGGTTGCCAGGGACTGGGGAGGAGGAATGTGGGTGGCTGCTAATGGGTACTGGGTTTCTCTTGGCGGTGATGTAAATGTTCTGAAATTAGATAGTGGTGATGTGAATATACTAAAAACCATTGAACTGTACACTTTAAAGTGGTAAATTTTAAGCTGTGTGAATTACATTTAAATTAAAAGTGCAGTGATCCCCCTCCCTCTCAGATTATACCTGGGAAGCAGTAATTGGTTGCCTGTTGGGGTGGTTGTAGACGGCTTTCACTGCCAGTAAAAGCCTTGCCTTGAAGAGGAGACAGGTTGACGGGCCAGGAGGGCCTGTCCAGCGATGGCTCAGGTGAGACGGATGGTACCACGGACACTGGACAAACAGTGCAGGCCAGCTCTCCTCCAGTCGGGTAGGCTGAGACTGGGCTGTGACAGGCTCTCCAGCTCTCCTGCAGTCGGGTAGGCTGAGACTGGGCTGTGACAGGCTCTCCAGCTCTCCTGCAGTCGGGTAGGCTGAGACTAGGCTGTGACAGGCTCTCCAGCTCTCCTGCAGTCGGGTAGGCTGAGACTAGGCTGTGACAGGCTCTCCAGCTCTCCTGCAGTCGGGTAGGCTGAGGCTAGGCTGTGACAGGCTCTCCAGCTCTTCTGCAGTCGGGTAGGCTGAGACTAGGCTGTGACAGGCTCCAGATGTCGGACTGAGGAGTTTAGACCTTATCTTGTTGACAGCCAGGGAGCTGTGGAAGATTCTGGCTGTGGGCCAGTGAGACTTGGCGATGGCTTTGGCTCCTGTATCCTGGGTGGATGTTTCTCAAAGGCTCGCCATCAGCAATCAGTCCTGGGAACTGGCAGGGGGCAGGGTGTGTGTGTGCAAGTGGGTGGGAATGAGGGGAGGGGAAGAGAAAAAGATGGGAGACTTGTGCTATGGTACGAGGGAGGCTGTTGCCTGGAGTCCCCCCACACCCAGGTGGCTGAGCCTCCTCCTCTCCTTTCCAGATCCTGGTGAAGACCATGATACGAAAACGCTCCTTCGGGAACCCGTTTGAGGGCAGCCGGCGGGAGGAGCGTTCCTTGTCAGCGCCTGGAAACCTGCTCGGGTGAGTATCCCTGGGGTGGGGAGCTGGAGGCCGCCCTGCCCCACCATCTCTGGGCCCAGCGGTGTCCAGACTCAGATCAGCCCTGCCAGGCTCTCTGGGGAAGTCAGAGCAAAGCTGCTGGCTTTGGTTTTTGCCCCACCCTGGACCCAGCCTGCCTCCTTGACTGACGGGGAACTTTTATCTTTCTTCAGGGGTACATGCATTTTAACAGGGGTGGGAGAATGGTTGATTATCAGGCTGTTAGACCACAGAGAATGCATGCTTGATGGTGGGATTGTGGCCCTATGAAGAGTGAGCAAGGTCAGTCTCACTCATGGGACCACCACCCCCCAAAACGTCTCACAGTGAGGGGGAGTATCCTGCTCCTGACCACCCTGGCAACAGCTCCGTGAAGCTGGTGTTCGGGGTCTGAGTGTCTCTGGGGGTTGGGGGACAGGCATGCCGTGGGTGCCAAGTGTCCCTTCTCACTTCCCTTTTCCCTCCCCTCTGGCGATTCCAGCAAAAAACCAACCAGGGAGTGTGAGCCCCTGTCTGAGCCCAAGGTAACGCCTGCCTGCCTGTGCCTTCGCCTCTGCCGGGGCCTGGGGGCGGGGGCAGCTGCAGAGCACGGGGCATCTGCACCCAGGCGGACCTTCCATCCAGCCCGGGGCCTCCAGACCCAGGAGGAAAACGGGGCATCCAGGGGCTTGGACCTGGTGGCGGGTCGTGCATGTGGGCTGGGGCTGCGGGTGCATGGCGCTCCACCCGGAATGCCTGTGAACTCACTCGGGTCTTAGACCTAGTCTGGCACCCACCTAGGCTCGGTGCACGTCAACGGCCTTGAAGCTATGTCATGGGCCGAGGCCGCCCCTGATCTGAGCTGGTGGTCAGAGCCTAGAGCAGGCATGCTGTGCTCGGGGACTCCCCCTCTGAGGCTCTGCAGCATCTGCCCCTTCTTCTCTGATGGGTTAAGACCTAAAAAATAAGTCCCCGTCCAGCCTGTTGCAAATGAGTGTGAAAGCTCCCCTGGTTCGGAGGAGGATCTGGACCTATTCCCCCCAGTCCACCATCCTCTTCCAAACACATGCCCAGCCTAGCTGTCCTAGCACCTCCCAGGACAGAGGAGCATTTCTGTCCCTGCAAGCCTGAGATGACAGGATGATCACTCCCCACCCCGTGCCTGTGACAGGATAGCAGTCCTGGGACTCTCCCCACCGAGCCCATCTCACCACCTCATTCTCAGTTGGGAGCTCCAGGCAATCATATCTAAGTCTCAGAAGCTGCTGTGTTGAGCTATAAGTCACATACCATATACTTCACCCATTTAAAGTATATAACTCAATAGAGTTTAATATATTTGCCGAGCTGTGTAACCATCACTACAGTCACTTTTAGAATATTTTCATTAGCTCAAGTAGAAACTCTGTACCCTCGTCTCTGACCACCCAACTCCCCCATCCCCCAGCCAGCACGAGGCTACTTGCAGTTTCTATAGATTGACATATTCTGGACATTTCATATCAATGGAATCATACAGTCTGTGGCCTTTGTGTCTGGCTTCTTTCACTCAGCCTAATGTTTCTGAGGTTCATCTATGGTACAGCACGTGTCAGAACTTCATTCCTTTTTATGGCTCGATCATATTCCGTTGTATGGATATACCTACACTCTGTCTCTCCATTCATTCGGTGATGAATACATTTTCCACTTTGGGGACTGTCATGCATGAATAATGCTGCCCTGAACGATGCCTATGCAAGCGGCATTTGTTTATTAGGAGTTGGCTTACGAGATGAAATTTCTTGGCCACCATAGGAGCCAGGTGCTCATACAGTAACATAGGAAGACCATCTGTGGATCATTTATGCTCTTCCAGAGCAGGGAAAACGGCAGTTAGCCCTCAGAACCGATCATGGACAGCCTGGGAAGGCTGCCTCCGTCCCTGCCACGGTGTTCTCAAGCATCTCTACAGCCGCGAGTTGAGGTGGCCCCACTTAACGGTGTGAGCCTTACAAGGTCACAGGTTGAAGCCTAATGGGCTGGCCTATACTTGTCCCTTCTCTTCTCAACCTGTTTTACGGTTTGCTTCCTTTTTTGTGCAAGTCTGTTTATTTCATCTTCTGTTTTTAATGAGATCCAAGTTACAGGACACCAAAGACTGAGATTGGCCCAAAAGACCTTACTGCCTCTCTCTTGCCTCATCTCCATCCCAGAAGCACCTGGGGATTATCTGCCCTTGCCCTTAGCCCACGGGTGGATGCTTTTGCTTGTCCCAGTAGTCCAGCACTCTGGGGCTCTTAGGGCTTAGGCAGTCTTTGGAGGGCTTAGGCAGTCTTTGGAGGCCTTGGGCCCATGGCCCGTCAGTAGTGAGACCAGCTGGTATGAGCAGACAGCTGTTGGGCCTCACTGGATATCCAATTACATCTCTCCTCCCAAGAGACTTGACCCTCTCTTCTTTGGCAGAAACATAATAGCCAATGTGTGTGATTTTTAAACAAAGAGGAGTTTATTCCTAGGAATGTACGGACATCATGCCCTTGCCTGATGCACAGGGCAGTGCCCCTTCTGGCCAAAGGCACTCAGTAGATACCAGTCCTATGTGGCAAGCCCAGTGGCTGTCCTTAGGACAGGCATTCTTTGCTTAATGTTGGTAAAGGGTTTGGGCCTCTCCTTAGGGACTTTCCCTCACATTTCCCATCACGCGGCCCATATCCGTCACCCCAGGCAGCTCTAGCTGGGGGCACTTGAGGGTATGGCCTCTTGGGAACATGGGGACATTTCCCACCAACCTAGTCTCTTCTGCTCTGGTCACACATTGCCAAGATGAGGGCCCTTCTCTCTGTCAGAGGCATCCCTTGGGCCTGTGTGCTCAGCACATTTCTGTTGACAACCATGTCCTGAAGGCTGGCTTTGTGCCAGGCCGAGTCGGGTGGTCCTGCTCGTGTCCCCCATGAAACACACCTGGAGACTGAAGACAGTATGGTTCCTGCCCCACAAGAGCTTAGAGCCTAAAGCGGGGGAAGCAAAGATGCCTAAATTCTCTGTGAACAGGCCCCAGTGTGGAGCCCATACGACCTGTGCTCTGTGCCATGGTTTCAGGTGTCAGCCCATAGGTTCACATCTATGTTTATAGTTTATATGCCTTGCTGTTTTTGGCACATGATGCTGGTTTTCCATTTGCCAAAGGGATGCAAGGTCTCCTCTGAAACTTTCACATAAGCAAGAAAAAAGGGGGAGAGACTCTAAAAACGGAAGTAAATAATGGTCCAGGCAGTGCAGGACTGCCAGAGACATTGGTTCAGGGCCCTGCCTGCGTCGCCCAGGACTTAATGTGGGTTTTTTTGTTCGGTGAGCAGGAAGCAAGGCAGCGAAGACAGCCTCCAGGGCCCCGAACCGGCCCCCGTAGGGGAGGAGGAAGTGCTCTCATGAAAGGCGGCCCTGGCGTGGAGAGCTGGGGGGTCCCAGGCCCCTGCTCCCTAGAGCACACTCATCCTGCGCGGCCGGACGAGGTGATGGAGTAGCGCCGGACCGCGACTGCGCATGCACGTCTCACCTCTGCTGGCGCCGCCCTGTGTTTCCATAGCAGCATGTCCTACGGGAAACCGAGCACGTGTGTAGAGCCTTGACAGTCATCTCTGGTTGTTTTGTTTTTAGTTTGTTTGATTTTTTTCTTGTTTTAAAGGGGACAAAAAAAAAAAACAAAGACGACTCCATGACATCGACTTTGGCCGCTGGCTGGCTGAATGGGCGGGTGTGAGGAGTTGCAGACCCAAAGCCTCGTGCATTGGGGGACAATTGCTTTTTAAGACGTTTTTATGCCAAAAATCCTTCCTTGTGAACTCAGAATGGTGTTGAGATACCAACTGAATGTGTGTGAGATTTGAACATCGGGAAGAACTGGCGGGAAACTCGGGTGGTGTGGTCCGAGGCCACAGTTGGCTGCATTTGAAAGGGAGAGGAAGAGCAGGTGTGACTTCGTGCAAAACCCCAAATCATGGCACGTTCTAGAATGTGGATTCATGGAGTCAGGACAGGGCTAGCCCTCAGTAGCTGCAGCCTGATTCGACCCAACTTATTCCTAAGGACTATAAATTTTTAATGAGTAGAGCTGTAATCAGGAAAACAGAAAGGGCTTGATACATAAGAGCTTGGTGGGGGGGCGGGGGGGGGGGTGCTGGGGTGCGGATTTTGCATTCCCAGAAGGGCATTTGGTGGTTATGGTGGGACATCTCCTCTCAAGGACTGAATGAGTGTGTTTATGACAGCCGCTCAGAGCTGAAACTTTTCTTAAATAGTTGAAGGGGCTCTAGTCAATCTCCTGTTAAATTACAGAAACTTCAGGGTGAAATTAAATCCTACACTTCCATGTACATTACATGGCTTAAGAGTAAACAACAACAACAAATACTTTCAATTTTCTAACTAGTCTGAACTCTTGAGCAGTTCAGAAATCATTTCGAGCTTCCAGGAGCTATCCCATGGCTTCAGGTGTATGATCAGAGTTAGCACCAATGACATCTATCCTGTATATTAGCAGCTCAGCTTGCTTATAACCTGTGTATTCTAGAGGCTGCTAAGATTCTGTTTTCTTTTTCAGCAGTAGCTGATTGTTGTAGTCAGTGAAACAAACAGTTATCCAGTTTGTGGAGGGCTAGTTAAGAAGTACTTTCATTTAGCTGAGACATAAATGATCATCCTTATTGGCAAAGCTCTGTTAGGATCTAAACAATAACTATAGGATACCCTTTTAGAGAAGATTCTTGAAACCTAGAGCAGTCCTCGGGTCCAAGGCAACCAGAGCTTGGCACAGGAAGTCCCCTTTTGTAGCCAGCAGTCCAGAAAGAAAAAAGTTTACGTTTTTAACTTCCAACTAACATTGGGAAGTTTGGTTGCAGTTCAAGTGTGACTTCTTCCAGGGTCCCGTGTGGGTAACTGAAGTTCAAGAGGGAGGAAAATTGGAAGGACTTGGCCTGGGGGATTCCCAGTGCTTTGTGGAATCTGCCTTGAGGAAAATAGTGTTGGTAATCAGGATCAGAAGTATGAGCTCTCCTGTAGCTTCTGGCTGATCCCTGTTGAAAGGGGCACTTTCTGCAGAGACAGAGCAGCAGGTCTTGTGTCTGCTGCCAAGTGCGTTCACAGAGCTTCCACAGATCTTCGTAAGCTCTTGACTGTCATTTAGCCAGACTCTTCTTTCTACCTTATAAGCAGTACAGAGTTAGAGAAGGCTGGTTTCCTAGAGCCAAGGGCACCCATCTGATGGAGGGTCCTCTGGCCTGCTTTCTTTATTTCTGTAATCCAGTACTTCTTCCTCCTGTGCTTGTTTAAATCTACAGGCTCCACCCCTCCTGGGAACAAATGGGTCTGGTTAGTTTGCAATAAGCACCTTGCAGTGGTTCAAGTCAGCCGGCTCTTCGTCTTAGTCCATGTGGATGCTGACCTGGTAGTGGGGGGCTTGCCCGGAGGGGCGGGGCTGGTAGCATGCAGAGCCTCTGCAGAACTCCTCCTGTGTTTACACAACTGCATCGGCAATGCCATTTCTCCCACCATGAAACTCTCTGTCGAAGATTTCACATGTGGAAAGCCAGCGATCAGACGGCACTGAACTGTTCAGGCAGGTGGGTTGGGGGAGGCCCATGTTCATTACTTTTTTTTTTTTAACACTAAGACACACCAAAGAAAGCTGTGGAAAAGAACCACCCCACTGAGCAAAGGATAAGCAGAGAGGGCTGTAACAAAAAGCATTAGAGCTACTTGGAGTGCAGACTCTTGGGGTTTGTCTACACTCCTTAGAGCACAAACATTGATTTTTTTCCCCAAAACCCAACTCTGTCAGGAAAGGGCAGAAGCTGATATGAGCAACTTTTCTAGGTAAGCAAAAAAGGATGCCTATCCTTCTCTTCCATTACTGGCTCATCTGTGGGACCAATTTTTAAGCAAGCAGTGGCCTGCACCTGTGGCCTTGAAGAAGCACATGTTCTCTATCCATCTTTCTTCCGCCCTGTTTCACTTTCCCATCTGTTCCAGAGCCTGGCCAGTGGCTCCCACAAAGCCTTATCTAGCCCCTTGCTGGCACTTGGGGCCGGAGAGGCTGTCTACCCGCTGGTCTGGCCTTTCTCGTAAGCTAGGGCTCTCGTCCTCCAAGCCTTTCAGGACGAGGCGAAGAACTGTGCAATTTAGACACATAGGCTCCACCTGTCGCTCTCACCCATCTTCCAAAGGGGAGCTTCTTGTCACCAGGGGGAAAAACCAAGACCTCCACTCGCTTCCAAGGTGCTAGGGAAGGTTTCAAGGTCGTTGATTTCAATCTTCTCTCCAGCTTTACAGGCTGAGTTTCATGGGACTACTGACTTTTCTATTCTGTGGTTGATTTCATGCCCAATGCTTCTGTTTTATTCCTGATCCTTTCTACTATGCATTTTCCTTTTATCAGGTGTACAAAGTTAAATACTGTGTATTTATCACTGAAAAGTACATGAACTTAAAAAATAAGCCTTCAGTGTTTTTCCACAAATGTTTAAGCTTCTCTGTAAACTTGAAATAAACAGCAAAATGGTGCAAAGTCTCAGCCTCTTGGGGATGGTTTTTTTTTGGTTGTTTAAGTCAGTGGTCTTGAGGTCGCCTGTCCTCATGTCTGTTTGCCTTCCTTAGGCTGGCAGCAAAGTTGAATGCCTGAGTCAGGGCTGATGTACTCAGCAAGTCCCTAATTTAAGCATGTCCTAGTACCTCCCTGGGTCTTCTTGGTGGCGCAGTGGTAAAGAATCCACCTGCCAATGCAGAGACGCAGAAGATGAGGATTCTATCTCTGGATCCAGAAGATCTCCTGGAGTAGGAAGTGGCAACCCGTTCCAATATTCTTGCCTGGAAAATCGCACGGACAGAGGAGCCTGGTGGGCCACAGTCCATGGGGTCAAAAAGAGTCGGACACGACTGAGCACGAGAGTACCTCCCTACTGAGAGGGTGGTCCCCACGTCAGCAGTACCAGCGTCACCTGGGAGTGGCTTAGCAATTCAGATTCACAGGCCCCATTCAGACAAGGGCCCCAGGTGACTCACTTGATGCTGAAGTTTGCAACGCACTGCTCTGAGGCAGCTCACTGCCAGATAGAATCTTCTGGTGGAGCCCAAACAGGTGAGCCGCTATGGGAGCAGTTTTAATCACACACTGAATACATCTTGTGGGCAGTCATGCTATGTGACACTCCACCGCATAAGCTGGGTATTGAGCCCATTTTACGGGTCGTCATCTGTAAACAGGCTCAGAAAAGGCTCCGAATTTATCAACTAATTCAGTGTTCTGCAGAGCCTTGATGGTTGCCAGTTTTCATGACGTCTGGAGACTGTTTTAGAACTGCTGCTTTCTCCAGACTGTGGGCTGAAGGTTCCCTGCACTTCAAATGTGAATCCAGCCCACGGCACTGTGTTACTGGCTTTGAACTTCAGTTCTCTGTTATCAGGGGACAGTGGATGAAGTCTGAAAGACTCCTGTTCTGTTATTGCAGAAATAACAGCCCTGAAATACTGGCCTTCGAGTCAAGAGCAGCTGTTGCTATTTAAAGGCTCCCCTCCCCCCATGGAGAATCTGATGAAAGCGAGAAGAAATGCCCACAGGTGCCTCACTTTGCAGAGTTTTAGGGGTTTCAGAGTCTCCTGGAAGGTCATCCATGGGTGCAAGGCTGAAAAAGCTCTACTTAAGAGGCAGTGCCAAGGAGTGCCAACAAGCGGGGCTGTTAGCAGAACACAAGGCAATTCTGGCGAGTTCAAGATCAGTGCCCCAGCCCTCACCCCATCTTTAGAAAGGGGGGGGGGCATAAGAAGTCTCTCCCACTCCAGCAACCATGACTCCTTAGCCTGCAAGAGAATAAACTTTTCCTAAACAGTCCAGCTCCATGGGACCTGTGTATTCAAGCAGGCATTTTTCAAAAACAGTAGCTCAAGGGACTTCCCTGGTGGTCCAGTGGTTAAGAATCTGTCTTTCAATGCAGGGGGCGTAGGTTTGATCCCTGGTCAGGGAACTAAGATCCACACTGTGTCCCATGGCTGGGGGGAGAAGGTAGCTTGAACCAAAACTTTTTCAAAGGGGTTGGTAAACTTTTTCTTTCCCTCCCAAAGCAAGAAAAGCCCAGGTTGTCATTTACCCCACAGAAGCAGAGCACTTCTAAAATAAATGTTCCCTTTAACAGTTGGAAATGAATTCCTGACAAGGCGGAGGGGCGGGCTGCTTCCTTTAAGGAGATGCTGAACACCTGATGCAGAATGAAGTGGGTGTGAAGGCCAGGCCAGAAATAGCTTCATTAACATTTCAAACCGGTGGCAAGGTAGATGGAGCCGGTGCTGCTTTTGGTTCAAGGCTTCTGGAAGGCAAATGGGGAGGGAGCAAAAGCCAACTTCGTGTCCCCTAAAACTGTGTTCCCTGTAGTATACACCCACACTTTTATGTAAAATGTAAGCACAGGTAAGACACCACAGGAAAAAAAATCCTGTAAACTCCATAGGAACATAAGCTAATGAAGAACCAGACTTCTTAGGCTTTTAAGAGAAGGTTAAAGTAGGGGGAAAAAAAAAACTAAGCTCCAGCAATAGACTTGTTTCAGGAACCTTTCTGAACACAGTGAGCTGGGGTAACAGGTGGATTTACTGGTTGAAATAAAAGGGAAGGAAGGAAAGTTCTAGCCCATGCTGTGAAACCACACAGAGATTAAGAAAGTCAATTGTTTTAATGCTTGGTCCTCAGTCATCTTAGTGTAGCTCTTCACAAAGGAAAAACGCTGGCTCCACCTCACGAGTGTGGGGTTGAAGCCTCGGTCGGGGGAAGAGGAACAGCGGCCCAGAGTGCTGAAGAGCTACGACCACACCCGGGGTCCTGCCTTTCTCATAAAGTGCTTAATGGAGCTGTCGGGCCTTGGAGGACCGGCCTGGTCTCCCAGGGGGCTGGAGATGGAAGATTCTGAGGAAAGCCGGCCTTGGAGAAGGCCCCCATGCAGCCATTGCCGCATCACTGGCCTTGGGCCAGAGCTCAGCCCAGTGAGGCTGAACTGAAGGCACGGCAGAGGTGAGCTGGCTGCCACTGTGCAGAGTGGTTTACTGCACAAACCCTACACAGAGAACGCAGGAGCAGCTGGGCAACCCTGCAGTGCTTGTGGAGATGACTCAGAATCTGGAACTTTCTCTGGGATGACGTGGCAGCCTTTTCTCCTTACTCGCTGTGCTCTGATGAGGCCTGTGGAGAGCCCAGGTGAGGGATGGGCATCATTGGTCCATCTGATTACCAAGACCCTGCAAAGAGCAACATGCCTGTCGTCAGTTGATGTGCTTATGGATACGTGTGCACCCACCAGTTGCTGCTTACAGGTAAGCCTGGACCATTTGGGACAAAGGAGGGTTGGGCACTTTCCCCGAGGACATCTGGATGACCCTCCACAACTGAAAGTACTCAGGTAGATCCTAGAGGTACCCAACCTTTCTTGCTCTACAAGTCAAATTTAAGTAGAGTGTGGATACAGATTTCGTCATGCTACATTCTCATAAATAACCTGTGCTTAGTCGCTCAGTCGACTGTGCAACCCCATGAACTGTAGCCCGCCAGGCTCCTCTGTCCATGGGGATTCTCCAGGCAAGAATATTGGAGTGGGTTGCCATGCCCTCCTCCAGGGGATCTTCCCAACCCAGGGATCAAACCTAGGTCTCCTGCATTGCAGGTGGATTCTTTACCAGCTGAGCTACCAGGGAAGCCCTAACTAGCCTGAGACGTCACTGTTTAAAATGGTGCTAGATTTTAAAGGGTGAGTCCATCTGAAGAAAAGTATGAAGCAAATGTTAGTACGGATGGTCCAGAAATGGAGTGGATGATGAGAGTGGTGTGTGACCGCCCGGGTGGACAATACACCTAAATGTGCTGGGTTCTCACCACTGGTACAAGAGGCAGGTGAGGTCAGGTGCTTTGGCCTGCCTGCTGGGAGTTCAGGAGGCGGCCTACCTGCTCATAGTCTTCCACGTATTTATATTTCTTCTCTCGATAGTAGTATCTCTTCTTCATGCAGTAGAGGACTATGACGTCACACAGCACTGTGGCCTGAACGTGGCGCAGGGCAACAAAGAATGAGCCAAGTTGCTGTGGTCTCTGCTCTTCTGTGCGTGCCCCTTCCCATGACACCTGGGATCCTCCAAGGAAAGGAAAGGCTCCCCCATCTCTTGGGGCAAACGATTAGGCCCCAAGGGGCATGGTCTTAGAGAATGGCAGGTGGAGGCAGCAGGATGGGGAAAGGGAAACAAGGCTGGAGGGCTGAGTCTAGAAATAAGTCTGGAGTCAAGGGGAAGGACTGGGGTGGCAGTGGAGAGCCTCAATTTGCTGTGGTAGCCACTGCTGGGAGGGCTGAAACTCTGGGGCAGGGTGGGGGGTGGGGATGAGTAACTGCAAAGTCTAAATGAGCCACTCACCACCCCTAAGAGCGCCAAGCCGGAACCAATGTTGATCATGGTGGGGATGATGTCAAATTTCCCAGCCTGCGAGCGATAGGAGAAAAAGAAAAAGTTGTGATGGGGGTAGAGAGTGGGCCCTCTGCCCCCCGACCAACCCAGAAGAAGACTACTGGGCTCTAAACAAGGGGAGCCGGTGGCCAGGCTACCTTTCCAAACACAATGATGTCAAAGCGGATGCCATACGCTTTGATGAGCGTGCGGCGCTCAGCACCGTTCAGGTCCCTGTAGTACTTGGCAAACCTGTGGAGAGAAGGCCAGGCTACAGTGCAAAGGCACAGGCGGCCTGAGACAGCATCTGGATCCTGGCAAGGGTTGTCAGAGTGAACTGCTGAGGCCCTGGCGGAGTTGGCACGGGCTAAGGATTCACTCAAGCCTGCATGCTGTATAGACCACACTCTAGTATTCTTGCCTGGAAAATCCCATGGATGGAGGAGCCTGGTAGACTACAGTCCATAGGGTCGCAAAGAGTCGGACACAACTGAGCAACTTCACTTCACGTCTTCTAGCTCCTCAAGGCCTTTCCTGGCTAATGTGAGCCATGTGGGAGAAGGGCTGGCCTGCTGAGGAGGAGGGCGCCTGGGCCCACAGTGCAGAAGGCCTGGAATGCAGGCAGAAGGGCATACAAAGAGATCCCCCATCTGTCATCTCTGTCACCTGCTACGACTTAAAACCAGAACTTCCTCCTCTGAAAGTCCTTCCTGACACTGCTGAGCCCCCTGCCTCTCTGAGAAAGGAGACCGTGGCCACTAATAAAAGGTGGCCAGGCAGCAGCAATCATGAAGACTGCTTTGTGGGTGGGAAAGACAGCATCAGCATTGGACCTTTTTTTTTTTAAATTAAAGAACCTTTGACCCATCAGTAGGAAGAGTAGATGAAAAAAATGTGGTATGTCCACACAGTGGAATATTATTTAGCCATAAAAAGAGAGGTACTGATAAATGCTACAACGTGGATGAACCTGGAAAAAAATGATGCTAAGTGAAAGAAGCCAGTCACAGAAGGCCACCCCTATGATATGAGCCCCTTCCTATGAAATTCAAGAATCAGTAAATTAGGTAGATTACTGGTTGCCAGGGGCTGAGGTAGATGGAAGGATAGAGAGGTGAAAGCTTAAGAAGCTGGGGTTTCTTTCTGAGGTGATGAAAACATTCTAAAATTGCAGTAATCATTGCACAACTCTGAATATGAATATGCTTTAAAAAAAACCCTCTGAATTCTACTTTAAATGGGTGAACTGTGTAGAATATGAACTATATCTCAATAAAGCCACTTAAAAAGAACAAGAGAGGGAATGTTGTGGGGAGAACCACTGAGATTTTTACCATTTGCTGCCCATGTTACACAGGGGATCCACCAGGAGCCTAAGCTGTGGCCTGAGATCTGTCTGGCTCCCAACTTCCATGCTGTGGTCCAGGCCTGGGGAACTCAGGTGGGACTAATGCTGACAGGTGTCCTTGTGAGGACTTTTCTCTGTTCTGGGGTTCCAGCCCAAGCTGGAGGGTTTTCCACAGTGGTTTCTACAAGAACTGTGTAACCACAGAGATAGAGCAGTGCAAATCAGACTTCCTTATTAGGAAAAAATGTAAGTATCTTCCCTTCTAATCAGTGAACCAGATGGTTCAAAAGGACAGCAGATCCTGCATGCATTTGATTCCACACATCATCACTAGGCTTCTCTGATAGCTCGGTTGGCAAAGAATCTGCCTGCACTGCAGGAGACCCCGGTTAGATTCCTGGGTCAGGAAGATTCACTAGAGAAGGGACAGGCTACCTACTCCAGTATTCTTGGGCTTCCCTTGTGCCTCAGCTGGTAAAGAATCTGCCTGAAATCGGGAGACCTGGGTTCTATCACTGGGTTGGGAAGATCCTCTGGAGAAGGGAAAGGCTACCCACTCCAGTATTCTGGCCTGGAGAAGTCCATGGACTTTGTAGTCCATGGGTCCCAAAGAGTAGGACAGGACTGAGCGACTTTCACGTCACTTCACTTCATCACCACTAGAGGGCGATAAGTGCAGGACAAGAGCACCATTCTTCATTCTTGCTGGGAGAATTCCACAGACGGAGGAGCCCGGCAGGCTATACAGTCCACAGGGTCACAAAGAGTCAGACGTGACTGAAACGACTTAGCACACAACAGCACAGCCTGCTCAGATGGTCCTCCCTGGTGCTTGGTTTTGGTGTGGAAAATGCAACAAAGACCGCATGAAAATGTACATGGTGCAGATTTCATTGGGTCAAGGAAGTGACAATTGTCAGCCAAAAAGTGACTGGTCCCTCAGCCCTCTCCTCAGATTACCAGCTGCACTGGTTTGAATACTGTCCCCCAAGTTCATGTCTACCTAGAACCTGTGGGTGCGACCTTACTTACAAATAGGGTCTCCGCAGATGTAATCACAGTTAAGATGAGGTCATACAGGATTGGGGTGGACCCCAAATCCTATACAACTGGTGTCCTTATAAAAGATGAAGGACACACAGGGACACAGACACAGAAAGGAGGAGGCCATGGGATGACAGAGGCAGAAACTGGAGCGATGCATCTGTAAGCCAGGGACCACCAAGGGTTGTCAGGAGCCATCAGAAGCAGGAAGAGGCCAGGAGGTACACTGGCCTGTATATACAGGAGCCTGGCCTGCAGATGCACTGATCTGAGGCTTCTGTTCTCCAGAATTGTGAGAACAGAGTCCTGCCACTTGGAGCCAGCCAGTTTGTCGTCGTTTGTTAGGGCAGTCCTGGGGAACGAATGCACAGCACTTCCCACACGGATGTACCAGCAAAGGCCTTTCCTGAGACGAAAACCTGTATCCCTGCTCCTTGGAGATTCTAGGGGCCAGATCACCTAAGAAGCCAATTCACGAGTCAGGCCCCAGAGGCCTTTGGACTGGAGGACCACAGACTCAGCCATTCCTCAGAATTAGTGGCACGGTCCTGGTGGAGGCTGGTCTGGGAAAGCTAAAGCAGGCAGACTCTCCTGGAGGCAAGAAAAGGCAGGGAGGGCTCTCACGGGTTGGAATGCCACAGGGGCGAGGCCCTGCTTGGACCACTCTCCCTGGAGCATGCCTCCCCTCCTGCCCTTGGTCTTGGGTGGGCGTGGAGGCCCCCACTGGGGAGTGATCCAGTTGCCATCGCCCCCAACACATGAGGCATGGGGCCCAAGCTCGCACCCACCTGAAATTGTAGCCTGGGGATACGTTGTGGGCCAAGTCACGGGTGTCTAGGCGGCGGAAGGAATACCTGGGCAGGCAGAAGGAGGCGGCCCTGTCCAGGTTGCAGTTCCACTTGATCTGGATGCCCATGATGCCTCCCTGTGGGGTGCGAGCAGAGCCCGTTCTAGAAGGTGATGTGTCAAAGGTCGTGCTAGAACAGCCAGGACTGGGACTTCTCTGGTGATTCAGTGGCCAAGACTCTCCACTCCCAAAGCCAGAGGCCTGGGTTCAATCCCTGATCAGAGAACTAGGTCCCACAACTAAACACCCTGAATGAGGCAGCTAAGGACCCCGCATGCCACAGTGTAGATCCCATGCACTCCAACTAAGACCATGTGTGCATGCTAAGCTGCTTCAGTCATGTCCGACTCTTTGCAATCCCATGGACTGTATCCCGCCAGGCTACTCTGTCCATGAGATTCTCCAGGCAAGAATACTGGAGTGGGTTGCTATGCCCTCCTCCGGGGGATCTTCCCCACTCAGGGATCAAACCCGGGTCTCTCACATTGCAGGCGGATTCTTTACCAGCTGAGCCACCAAGGAAGCCATAACTAAGACCTAGTACAGCCAAATAAATAAATACATAATTTTTTTTTTTTTAAAGAAAAGCCAAGACCTGCACCCACCTCAATGGCTATGTCCTGGAAGCTGTGCCCTGCGCTTTCCACAATTTTTCCAAGTCGGAATATGGGGCAGAAGGGATCTGTTTTCGCATCATAAATGCACGTTTTGAGGTAGGCGGTGGTGATGTTGGGAAGGATATTCCTCCTAAAGTCAGGAGGAAGCAGAAAATAGGAGCGAGGAAAACCTCAAAGAAGAGCCAGAAGTTTCTCCAAGACATTGGTGAACTCACACGGCTGGTCGCCACTTACTTGCTGAAGTTAAATTTGGGATACCAGATGTTGTTCTTAACCAAAAGAGTGAAGTTTTCTGCAGCCTTTAAAAAAGCAGGCCTGAAAAAAATTATAACATATTGTTAATAAAAGTACAAACATATGTACACTCCTAATATACCTAGGTAATATTTTTAAGCAGCAGACACACGTGTGTCTTACAATATCACTTTGCCAAAAAAAAAGTAAAACATTTCTCATGGGTTTGTTTTTTTTTGCTACTCTCCTTTGCATAAACACTAGGTCAAGAGAGGAGACAGTAAACCAAGGTTTCTGGTTTCTTCCAAGCACAGAAGGGCAGGGCCTTTTCCTTGACGCCATGGGAATTTAAGAACCTGAGGAACAGTTACCGACCTGGGTGGGAGGGGCAGGGCCTCCTGGCCTCCCTAGCAATCACTGGGTCTGGCAGGTGCTGGATTTCAGGGCTTACCTCAGGTGTCCGCAACAGATCTGGTTTAACAAGTGAAAGCAAAGGTGAGTTCACCTAGAGGCTGGAAACAGCATGTGGCTCGAGACTGCTGCTGCACCACCTCTTCCCGGAAGTGCCACGTCAGCTTCTGCTGACGGCAGGAGCAGAATCTGTCCCGCGATGGGGGGCGGGTACTCTGCCTTAGGGCATTTCTACAGGGGAATGTGGTACTGTGAAGTGACCCCTCGGTGGAGGAGGCCCCCGGACCCTGGTCGAATTTTTTTTTTTTTTTTGGCTGCATCACCTGGCATGCAGAATCTCTGTTCCTCGAGCAAGGATTGAACCTGTGCCCCCTGCAGCGTAAGTGCAGAGTCTTAGCCACTGGACCACCAGAGAATCCCTCAACTCACCTTTTTTTTTTAATTGACATTCATTTCGAAATAAAACTTTCCATCATGACTATAAAAAAATATCATTTGCCACAAGTCAGAGGTCATCATTCAAATACATATAACTAAGTCAGAACAATGTCATTACAAACTGTGGTTCCCATTTTGTCGTGTACTGAGCCTGGGGCTTGTTCTTGGTGAGAAATGGAAATCAGTGAGGGATACAGACTCCTGACCAGCACCTCCTCCTTGACATTGGCTCAGGGCTGAGTAAGAGTGAAGACAGGAATGCCTTTCTCTCCATGTGACTCAGTGTTATTTCATGTTATCAGTAAACACTTAAAAACCATCCTACACTGATGTAATCTATAATAGCGCTGTGCAGTGAAAATATACTGTGAGACACAAAGTGTTAGTCGCTCAGCTGTGTCTGATTCTTTGCAACCCCATGGACTGTACCCTGCCAGGCTCCTCTGTCCATGGAATTCTCCAGGCAAGAATACTGGAGTGGGGTGCCATTCCCTTCTCCAGGGGATCTTCCCAACCCAGGGATCAAGACACAAACTGTGTTGTAATTTAAGTTTCCTGATAGTCACATTAAAAAGTAACAAGTGAAATGAACTTTTCTATAATAACTCAATGTGTCTAAAATAATATTCCAACACGTAAACAACAAAGAATATTATTAATGAGATACTGTGATTTGGTCGCTAAGTTGTGTCTGACTCTTGTGACCCCATGGACTCTACCCCACCAGGCTCCTCTGTCCACTGTATTTCCCAGGCAAGAATACTGGAATGGGTTGCCATTTCTTTCTCTAGGGGGTCTTCCTGACCCAAGGATGTAACTGACATCTCCTGCATTGCAGGTGGATTCTTTACTGCTGAGCCATGAGGGAAGCCCTAATCAGATATTACATATCCTTTTCTTAAATAATTTAAAGTATGCAAAACCTGGAGTGTATTTTACCCTGAGAGCTCATTTTGGACCCAGCTGCATTTCCTCCTTCCTTTCTTTCCTAGGCATGCAGCATGTTAATTTCCTGGCCGTGATGGAACCCATGACCCCTGCATTGATAGCACCGAGTCTTAACCACCTACTCACCAGGTAAGTCCCCCAGGCTGCATTTCAAGAACTCAGTAGCCACACGTGGCCACCAGCTCCATAAGGTCCTTTCCAGCCCCAGAACGCTAGGATTCCTTGTCTTGTGGAATTCCCTTCCGTAGCCGGAGCTGCTGCCCTCAGCAACCTGCAGATCTCAACACTGTCTTGTGTTGAGACACACTCAGGATGATGTTCATCTGGTTACCTGCTCCCCTGGGCTTATCTAGGCCTCAGTCTGAATTCTGAGTAAGGAAGGCCTCCAGGTTGCTAGCGATTCCAGACTCCAAAAGCGTTACCTCTAGCTCCACCCACTCACAGCACAGATGATCACAGTTAGGCTGTGTTACTCAATGTTACTCAAGGCAACCTTGAACCTGCTCTAGTTTATCAAATACATGTCCATGAACATTAATAATCTTCCTGCCCAGCATCTGCTCCCCTTTTTTCTGGTAACAGAACTCCATGCTTCCTTTAGAATCCACTCAGCCTGTGTCATCTGGGTGGATCTGACTTCACCTCTAGCCAGGAAGGCCTGTGACCCAGGCCCGAGTCATAAGCAAAATCCATCCCCCAACCACAGGAATGGGCTGGATGGGTTGACAGATGTGGCTGAAGATGTAAAGACAGACAGGTCTAGAATCTCTATGGGTTTTCCAGGTGGCATAGTGGTAAAGAATCTGCCTGCCAATGCAGGAGACTCAAGAGACACAAGTTTGATCCCTGGGTTGGGAAGATCCCTGGGAGGAAGGCATGGCAACCCACTCCAGTACTCTTGCCTAGAGAATCCTCATGGACAGAGTAGCCTGGCGGGCTACAGTCCATAGGGTTGCAAAGAGTCGGACATGACTGAGCACACACAGAACCTCTATGGACAGCTGGACAGGGAGACCTGGGATACGTCCTGGGTCCTGGGAATGAAGCTAACAAGGAAGAAAGCAGAGGCCAGAGGTGGAGACTCAGACGCTGTCCCCTGAGGCCCAGATCTAGCCATGCTGGGATCTCTGTGGTTAGCTGAACAATAAACCGCCCCCACTGTGAATGCATGTGTGTGAGCATGCATGTGTGTGTGTGTGTGTGTGTGTGTGTGTGTGTGTGTGTGTGTGTGCACATACCCGCTAAAGGCCCTGAGAACTGCTTCCTGTCAGTTACTTGCAACTGACAGATTTCTAACATAGAAATAAGTCATCTGCACTCTTATCATGGGTGATAAACACCGTGGCCCATCCGCCACTGATGGTTGAGAACCGTCAGCCCAGGGAAGCCTGCCAGCACAGGCTGACACTGAGAGCACAAAGCCCAATTCCCGGTTGCCTCCCCCAAGCCCGAGACCCAGCCTTGAGGACACTTGCGTTCCTTGAGTAGGACTCACTTTGGCACTTCTGTGTCGTCCTCCACCGGGCACCAGGCTGCCACCTCACATGTCTTCAAGGTCCCATTGAATGACACGCACCTCCCTGTCGCGACTCCTACAGGGGAGAGGGGCACCCAGGTCTGTGGGGGTCTTCTACTTTCTACTTTGTGAGTCAGAGTGGAAGCTCTGCCATGCATCCTATGCAGTCAGTCTCAAGCTATTCCAATCCTGGGATTTACACTGTCCAGAGATTCAAACTGGAGGAAAAGATCTGCCTGAGACCTAGCCACATCTCTGCTTTGCCGATCACAGGGTGATGCTGAGCCACGGGACAGGGCAAGATCTGGGATGGTTTCTGGGGTGCAAAGGACAGAGATGAATTTCGAGAGGGTCCCGGGAGCCCCGTCTGGGTCATGTGAAGGCACTGGGGGGTGCGGGGGATTCCTCCACCACGGAGATCTCCCTCTGAGAGGGCCCCTCCCCCACCACGGGGAGGCAGTCTGGTTGGAGGCTGCCCTCCCCAGCCTAAGCGTCTCCTGTGGGGTCATGGTCACAGATTCATACCGCTGCTGTGGGTGCCTGCAGAGCCGGCAGTGCAGTTGGCATCAGTTTCACACACAGTGGTCTTACCCGGGATCTGGAGGAGGAAGAACCAGTGAAAACAGGTTTCACACAGCCTGGCCCCACCTACTGAGGGACAAGGATGGAGATGGGGGTATGAGGCCCAAGGCTCTTCTCCAAGAAGCTCCCTACCTCAGGACAGAGGCCTTGCGTCTGATTCATGGTGATGACCATGTTGGTCATGATGAAGACAGAATTTTCCTCCTGCAGAGAGGGCAGAGGGGAGACAGAGCTGCGTGTGACCTTCAGGGGAGCCAGGCAGAGCCACAAGGAGGGTCGGACATTATTAAGACAGCACCTTTCACTCCTCCCACATGCCACACCAGAAGTAGTTAAACACTGATCTTAGGGTCTCCCGTTTTTGCCTATGACAGTTTATAACCGACTGGAAACAGGGACTCAAACACCTGCACATGTGTTCACAGCAGCAGCATTTACAACAGGCCAAAGGTGGAAATAACTCTGCATCTATCAAGGGGTGAATGGATAAATAAACTGTCTAATGGGTGAATGGATAAACAAACTGCAGTCCACACCTGTGATGGAATATGACTCAGCCATACAAAGGAGCAAAGCACGGACATGGCTACAAGGTGGATGAACTTCAGAATATGACGCTGAGTCCAAGAAGTCAGATACAAAAGGCCGCGTAGTCTGTGAGCCCATTGATATGAAATGTACAGAAGAGGCAAATCCAGAGACAGAAAGTAGGTTAGTGGGTGTAATGGGGTCGGGGTTGGGGGGAAGGTGGACGAGAAGGTGATAACTTAATGAGTGTGGGGTTTTCTTTCAGACTGATAAAAATGTTCTGGAGCTAGACTGAGGTGATGTTGGACATCCCTGTGAATGTGCTAAATGCCACTGAATTTGTCATTCTGAATTGGTTAATAATGCAATACGTGAATTTCACCTCCATTAAAAAAAAAAATAAAACATGTCTACACTCTGAAACAGTTCCTTAATAAAGCTTGATTTGTTGAGGGAAAAGAGCCAAGAAGTGCCTGGAATATCCTTTGCTAACTGGACTACCTCAGAGGCCCAGAAACATGAGAGCGCAAGTTTGGCTGGTTCTCTTTCCTAACAGGAACTAAAGTAAATACATCAAACATACTATACAGAAGACCCAATCAGGGTTAGCCACTGACACTTCTCCCTTAGAGAAGGTTCTGTTTCCTCCTCCCAAGGCAGCCCACCAGGCTCCCCCATCCCTGGGATTCTCCAGGCAAGAACACCGGAGTGGGTAGTGACCTTCTAGTACATGGAATAAAAGACAAAGGTCCTGCAAATTCAAGTTGGACCTTCCACAATGGCCACTGATACTCTAAAATGAAATGCTCTGAGCAGTTCACACTTCCAGGAAGAGCAGTCAGTGCGGGGAGCCATCAAGGAAACTCAGGGACCAAAGAGTTTCCAGATGTCTCCACCCCCAGGTCTGACAAGGTGATGGAAGCTCTGGGAACAGTTGGCATCTTTCAAGGACACATGGAACGTGAAGTCGCTCAGTCATGTCTGACAAGGTGATGGAAGCTCTGGGAACAGTTGGCATCTTTCAAGGACACATGGAACGTGAAGTCGCTCAGTCATGTCTGACAAGGTGATGGAAGCTCTGGGAACAGTTGGCATCTTTCAAGGACACATGGAACGTGAAGTCGCTCAGTCATGTCTGACTCTTTGCGATTCCATGGACTGTAGCCTACCAGGCTCCTCAGTCCATGGAATTTTCCAGGCAAGAGTACTGGAGTGGGTTGCCATTTCCTTCTCCAGGGGATCTTCCCAACCCAGGGATCAAACTCAGGTCTCCTGCACTGTAGGCAGACGCTTTACCGTCTGAGCCACCAGGGAAGCCCCTTTCAAGGACAGGCCTGGAGCAAAGCATGTTAGGAGTGGAGGAAATGGCTGGAGGGGGAGGCATGATGATGGGGCAGGAGACCCAGGGCAGGTGCCCTGTCAGGCTCCCATGTTCCATACACAGACACATTGCTCGCTCGGTGTTTACAGAAGACTGCTCCCACATCGCTCCTGAGTTAGACCTGAACCAGTCAGTGAGATTTACTTTTTGTTTCCTATTTCTTATCTCCTTTAAGTTTAAAGAAATTTCGGTCTGGAGGTGAGCTGAGTAGATGTGGTGCAAACAGATATTTGTGTTCCGTCTTTGGAGAAGCAGAAGGGTATCGTGAGAGCTCGTGAGGAGAACCCTGCAGAACTCACGTGGACCCCAGCCCTGATCCGAGATGGAAGGAGAAGTTGCTGTATTTTCCCTTCTACCAAGGGCCACAAGCAGGGTGCCGTATCCTTCTGCGTGTTCAGTAAACAGGCTGAGCGTGATATTCCTAGAACCTGCCTCGATGAGGCTGTGGCTTTGCAGGAAGCAGAGGTCTCTCTGTCGGGACAGGCGCCTACAGGACCAGCTGCCTCCAGCAAACTATAAATCCTCTGTTCCATTTGACCTTTATGGCTCCATTAGCTCTGACTTCTCTCTGGGCATCCCCCTAGACCCTTTCCTTGAGAAGGCAAAAGGAAAATGAACACACTTGAAGAAAAAAAAGAGTTTCTAAAGTCCTTGCTCTGAGCCAAGAGTTGGCAGCTTATCTGCACCTGGCCAGCCCAGTCACCTGAGCATGGGGGCCATCTGGAAAGATATGTGGGGACTGGCTATGGATCACAGTCATATCATGGTTAAAGAGAGTCAATATTTAACTTGGAGCTTGTGGATTAACAGATGGAAGACTACGATGCTGTGTCAGCTTCTTCCCTTCCCTTTGTTCCTGATGGAATCCCATGTGGGTAGGTGTGGGTAGGTCTGTTTCCTTCTTGTTTGGCTTTGGGTCTCTAATGGCTGGGGCTTCCCAGGTGGCTCAGTGGTAAAGAATCTGCCTACAATGCAAGAGATGTGGGTTCGATCCCTGGGTAGGGAAGATCCCTTGGAAAAGGAAATGGCAACCCACTCTAGAATTCTTGCCTGGGAAATCACATGGACAGAGGAGCCTGGTGAGCTACAGTCCATGGGGATGCAAGAGTTGGACACAACTCCACAACTCAACAACAACTCTAATGACTGAAAAGATCTACCTTGCAGGTTTACAACAATAAAGTTAAATCATAAAATGTGGAAAGGTGAAAGTTTCACCTGCACTTTTCCCAGGATTTAAAACATATGCTTTTTCACCTTTCAGGGCCTGAGACAGACCGAGATGTCCATATGGAAAGCTTCCTATGTTTAAGCCAGCCATGTTTTAGGGCTGAAGAAACACAGCTGATTGAATATTGCCTGTGGGACCCTAAGCCAAAAAGAGGCCTGTCTACTCTGCTTTCTTGGACTAGAACAATCAGTGTGGGCACTGGTGATCATTAGCACTCTGGGCATGCCGATCACCAGTCAGGTGGGCAAAGTCAAAGGGAAAGCAGTGAACTACAGGCCTGAGCTTTAAAAGACAGAGTCACAGTGGGAGGCTTACCTGAGCTGGAATCACATAATCAGCTACATCCCAGATCCGGAATCCAAGTTTAGAGGTGTTGGTCATGGTGACGCCCTTGGCTTTCACAGTAACTGAGCTGACCACAGAGTCTGTTTCCTGGTAACCCTTTTCCCACACAAACACCCACCTATAAAATAAAACAGGTCTCTTAAATTGCAGATATGGAGAGCCTACTGGACAGTGAGTTGCTGTCAGAAGTCAGAAACAGATGGTTTCGCAACAGTCACTATATAAATAAATATTACCTCATCCTGTGACTGATAACACAATTAGATAACTGAGAAGTGTTCAGTCTCTTTTTGAAGGAAGAATTACCTTTGATCACATTTGGAAAAGAGATCACAATTTCACCAAGAGGAACTGAATCAGGAAGTTAAGAGATGGTGTTTTTCTTTTTTTTCTTTTCCAAATCCCCTAAATTCAGATCCTGAGTCAGATTTGATCACAGCAAGACATATAAAAGCAAAGCATTTACTGCTTAAAAATCCTCATAACACAGGCAGACAACCCTCCACAGGAACCCTATAAAGCTACACTGCCCAGGAACTTCACTGGTGGCCCAGTGGTTAAGAATCTGCCTGATAACACAAAGGACATGGGTTCAATCCCTGGTCAGGGTAGATTCCACATGCCTTGGGGCAACTAAGCCCGTGTAACACAACTACTGAGCCAGTGCTCTAGAGCCCATGCTCCGCAATAAGAAAAGCAACCACAATGAGAAGCCCGAGCTCTGCAGCGCAGAACAGCCCTCACTTGCCGCAACTAGACAAAGCCGGTGTTGCAGCAGTGAAGACCCAGTGCAGCCCAAAATAAACTGATTTAAAAAAAAAGCTGCATTGCCCAACAGAAATACAACACAAGTCATATATGTAATTTAAACATTTCTAGTAGCGATGCTAAAAAGAAACAGGTAAAATTAATTTTAATGATGTATTTTATGTAACTCAATATGTCCAATATATCTTAACATTATCAATATAAGATGTGTTAATATGATATTTAACTTTTTTTTCGTACTATGCCCTTGAAATCTGGGGTGCATTTTACAGTGACAGCACATTTTGATTCGGAGCAGGAATACTTCAAATGCGCAACAGCCTCATGGGACTTCTGGCTTCCATACAGTACAAGTGCCAGTGTACTGTGTGTAGTCTAGAACTTTAAGATACCCCAGAGTAGGTGTAAACTGATCCTCCTACGAGCAGCAAAAGCCAAAAGGAAAAAGCTGCATGACAATTCCTGATTCCAAAGGTCCAACCTAGCACCGTGAGTTTAGTGAACCCATTAGCGGTGGTGGTTTAGTCACTAAGTCGTGTCTGACTCTTGAGACCCCATGGACTGTAGCCTGCCAGGCTCCTCTGTCCATGGGATTTTCCAGGCAAGAATACTGAAGTGGATTGCCATTTCCTTCTCCAAGGGATCTTCCTGACCCATGAGTCGAACCCAGGTCTCTTGCATTCCAGGCAGATTCTTTACCGACTGAGCTATGAGGGAAACCCAACCCATTAGTAATGGGTTTCAAAATTGAGGGGTCCATCCCAATCACTGGGTTGGTTGTGACGATACTTTGTGATTTAATGAATCCAAACCTGGGGGTTGGCCAGGTGGTTGTGATGTAGACTCCATACCTGGAAAGCCATTTTAGTGAACACTGTCAGTACCTACTGCTGCTGTGCCGATGGATGGTTAGAAGCCAAACCTGCCAGATCATGTGGATTCTTTCAGGCAGTGTTAACAGATTCCGAGCCCCACCCCAGTGGAGGGGGGTGGATTCCTGTTACCGTTAATTCCACAGATGAGTCTCTCATGATCAGATAGGTTTGGGAAACACTAAGACACTGGTTCCTAAACTTTGCTGCACATCAGAATCACCTGGGGAGGTGGTCATACTCTACAGCACTTCAATCAGAAGATCTGGGTCTGAGAGCCGGTAATCAGTATATTTTAAAGATCCCCAAATGGCTCTATGTGCAGTTTGGGGAACACTGTATTAGGCCTTTTAACAAAACAAAACAAACAAACAAAAAATGATGCAGCAGATAACATCTGTCAGCTCAGCACCTGTACACACTCCAGGTGGACCATGAAGGCGGGCCCAGTTGGTAAATTAATTTCCACCTCCTGGCTAGAGTTTAATTTTAGTGTAATGGGTACACCAATTAACGTTAAGCACTCGGTAAGGACTTATGGTGGCAGGATAGGTAAGCAAAGAGGGCAGCATGGCAAATGATGAGGTTAGGGCTGGTGCTTATACCAAAGACTCCAACAACCCCACAATATGAAGGAAATGAACTTTAAGTGATTTTTCAAAGTGTGACCTGGTATCTTGGGTTACCACATGATGCTCAAAGGAAAGGACAGGAAGCCACAGAGCCCAAAGGAACCAAGTGGAAGTCTCAAAACTTGGCTTCTGTCAGCTGACCATCAGAATGGGAAGTGAAGAGCAAAGAGTGAGAGGTTTAGGGCGAAGCCCTCCCAGCCCCCGTCAAAGGCCATCGGGGAGCAAGTGAGAAGGGCAAGAAGCAGGAATGGCGAGGATGAAGGTCTAGCTAGGCTTTGCCTTCAAGACACAACATCAAAGCAGTCTCCGGACCCAGACCCGGGACAGAGCCGGTCCCCCTCGAGGCTGGGGGTGGAGTGGAGTAGATGGAGGATTCGGGGAGTGGGGATATGTCACAGGCTTCGGGTCGCTGTCCCCAGGACCCCACCTGGAGGGCGCTCGCGGGGCTCAGCCGAGGACCTAGGCCAGGATGAGCAGGTGCGCGGCCGGGACCCAGGAGGAGTTCCCGGCCTTCGGGCCACGCCCTGACCCCAGGACCCCCGCGAAGCGGATGCCCGCGGCCGCGCTCACCCGATGACGTAGGCCAGGATGAGCAGCTGCACCGTGCGGTTCATGAGCCCCACTTTACGGCTGCGGATGAGCACGATGCGCGGCGTGTCGTACTCGAACAGGAAGGCCCCCAGCACCGTGCAGCAGCCCGTCATGGCGCCGCCGCCGCGCCGCCCGGCTCTGCGCTCTAGGCCCGGTTGCCGGCCCCGCCGCCGCGTCCCTGCCCGGGAGCCCCGCCTGGAATCGCCGTTCGCGGTGGGGAGGGCCCGGAAGGAGGCGGCGCTGACCCTGAGGGGACGGGGCCGGGCGGAAGGCGTGACCTGCCCCTCGGGTACGAGTGCTCAGCCGCCTCAGGGGGGCCGGAGGACAAGCCACCTTCTCAGGGGGAATGAGCCCGGGGGCTGAGGTGACCTCCTCCTTGGGAACGAATGATCCCTGAGGAGAGGGGCGAGGGAATAATGGAGCGAGCGACCCCCTTCCAGGGGGATGAACTCTAAGGGGACGAATGACCCCAAGAGGAGGTCCAGGGAGGACCAATGAAGCTCAGGGGAGATAGAGCCCTCAGAGAGTGACCTCCCCCTTGGGAACAAGATACCCTGCCCCCTCACCCCCCACCTTAGACGGGCAATGCGACCCCCGTGGGATGTCTAGAAGTGACTGCAGGCGGAGAGGAGGGAGGCTAAGGATGCGGCAGCTTTGGAGAAAGTGTAGTCCGACTGCAAGTTCAAACTCGTGCAGGCTCCAATGGGGGCGGTGCAGCGGCCGCCTTCTGTATTGCTGGGTGCGGGGCGAGGGGGAGGGGAGTTAGTTGCTCAGTCATGCAGGACTCTATGCGACCCCATGGACGGTAGCCCGCCAGGCTCCTCTGTTTATGGAAATCTGGAGTGGGTAGTCATTCTCTTCTCTATCTCCCCCCGCCCCCGGGAACCCAGAGATCGAACCCCAGTCTTCTGCATTGCAGGTGGACCCTTTACCATCTAAGCCACCAGGGGGAAAAGCCTAAATATTTGGTACCCCAGGAGCTCTTGGCTGGTGGAGAAGGAAATGGCAACCCACTCCAATATTCTTCCCTGGAGAATCCCAGGGAAGGAGGAGCCTGGTGAGCTGCCGTTTATGGGGTCGCACAGAGTCGGACACGACTGAAGCGACTTAGCAGCAGCAGCAAGTAGCTCTTGGCTGGAGCCAGAAACGCTGTAAAATACCCCTCCCCAAACTGAAGGCAGGCACATCCCTACTCCAATCCGGATGCTTCCTAGTTGCAGGACAGAGGAGGAAGCAGCCTGAGCCTGGTGAGGGATTTCTGTGACCATCCTTTGAACTGAGAAAGTTTTATCACAACTTTAGGGAGAATTGGAAAATAGAGGGAAAGTGGAAGGAACACCCACAGTTGCACCACTTGAACATAATTTTCCACCTGTGTTCATTCCCTTCAGGTATGTTTTCATAAGTATGTTTTATATTTAGTTTCATTGATTCGTTCAACAAGTGTTAATAAACACCTTGCATATACCAGGGACTGTCTAGTGAACAGAACAAACCCAAACATCCTACCCTTATGGAGTAAGTTTTCTAGTAGATAGTTGTATATAATTTGTAAGCATAGTGCTTTCCAGTTCCTAATTCACACTTCATTTTCCATGTTACCGCAGACTTGTCATTATAAATCTATGGATTGTTTCCTCAGTTAGGGATAATTTCCCTAACTGCTCTCATCTGATTGCTTCTAGTTTGTGGATCCTGTGCATAATCTTTGACACACCCTTTTAGTTCTTTTCCTTTAAGTGAGATTCCTAAGCCACATCGCCTTGTTTTTCCAAATATAAGAAGGTGAATAATAAAATTTGAGGAAGACAGTACGTGCCTCTGGAGATGGACTTGTCATGTTAGAGGGAGGAACAGAGCTGCCATCTCCCTCAGTCCAAAATGGCCCCAGGAAAAGGTGGTAATAATTTAAATGGGATTTTATTTCATTCTTTGACAGATATTTACTGAGTGCCTATTGTATGTTGGACAGTGTTCTAGGCATAGGAGGGGAACAGACAGATGAAGTCTCTGCTGAAATGGAACTTTGTGCCGTTGGGGTGGAGGTGGGGCTTAAATTTTATGCAGAAAAGGAAAACTGAGCCACTCAGTTCTCATTGGAAAGAGACTTCAAAATACTTTTCCTTAAAAGTCAAACACATTTCCAGCTCTCAATACTTATCTCGTAGTAATGATGGTCCCTGCCTTACAGATCTGAAATTTAAATGTTTGATTGTGTCCTGAAACAATACTCAGTTAAGAGAAATGTAGAAATAAAAAGCTTTTGTGAGTGCCTAGTTGATAGTGTACCCCTAGGGCCAACCAGAGAAGCTGATCCTGAAAAATAATTAGGAAAAGAAAATTATTTCATTTACTTGCCCTTAGTTCATCTCTTTTAAAAACAGCTTTCTTAAGGCATAATTGACATACAATAAACTGCACATATTTAAAGTATACAATTTTATAAGTTTGACATATGTACACACCCATGAAACCATCACCACAATTAAGATAGTGAATATCCAATATGTTAGCCAGAGTAATTTTTGTGTATAAAGTGAAAGTGACTGCAGATGACAGTTGGGACTTTTTGCATATGTCTTAATCACATTGAGTTCCGTATTGTGTGCCTGAGTATAGTCAGTTATTGAGAAAACCTTGGAAATTTTTCTTGAAAAGATTTTAGTAAAGATAACTCAATAAGGAAAGAATAGTCTTTCCAACAAATGGTGCTGGAACAACTGGATATCTAAACACAAATGATGAATTTGTACCCTTACCTCTTACCATCTATGAGAATTAACTCAAAATGGATCAAAGACCTAAATATAAAAGTTAAAACTATGAGTCATATGCAAACATAGGTGTAAATTTTTGTGACCTTGGATTAGACAGTGGCTTTTTAGGACACCTGCAGTACAGCTGACAAAAAGAAAAAAGATAAATTAACTTCATCAAAATTTAAAACTTTTGTGCATCAAAGGACACTACTGAAAAAAGACAACTCGCATAATAGGGAAAACCGTATATCTGATAAGGGTCTAGAATCTTAAATAAGAGTTCTCTAACTCATACCTCATCTGTAAAATGACAAAAAATGGGCAAAAGGTTGGAATAGCCATTTCTACAAAGACGATACACAAATGGCAGTAAGGATATGAAAAGATGTTCAGTATCACTGGTCACTAGGGAAGTACAAATTAAAATTACAGTGAGGTGCCACTTCATCCGACTAGCATGGCTGTAATCAAACCAATTGACAGTCAAAAAGATGAGGCTGGAGAAAGTTGGGATATTCACATCCTGCTGGTGGGAAAGTAAAATGGTGCAGCTGCTTTAGAAAAACAGTTTGGCAATTTCTCAATACGTTGAACAATTACCATATGACCTAGCATTTCTACTTCTAGGTATATACCAAGAAAATGAAAAAGATACGTTCATATAAAAACTCATGCATAAATGTTCATAGTAGCATTATTTGTAAGCTCCAAAAAGGGGAATTAACCTAAATGTCCATCAGCTGATGAATGGATAAATAAATATGGTCCATCTATATAATGAAATCTTCAGCCATGAAAAGAAATGAAACACTCATACATACTACCATGTGCATGAATCTTGAAAACTATGCTAAGTGAAAGAAGCCAAGGACAAAAGGCCACAAACTGTATGGTTCTGTTTTTATGAAATGTCCAGAATAGGCAAATCCATAGAGACAGAAAGTTGATCTGTAGTTGCCTAGAACTAGGGAAACAAAATAATCAGGAGTGACTCCTGCTGAGTTTGAGGTTCCTATTTGGGATCATAAAAATGGTCTGAAAAATAGATAATGGGGATAGTTGCAGAACTCTTGTGAATCTATTAAAAGTCACTGAATTGCACATTTTTAAAAAGGTGGCTTTTATGGTATGTGTGTGTGTGTGCTCATTTCTGTCCAACTCTGCGACCCCACGGACTGTAGCCAGCCAGGCTCCTCTGTCCATGGGAGACGGGCAAGAATATTAAAGTGGGTTGCCATTTCCTACTCCAGGGGATCTCCCAGACCTAGGGATCGAACCTGTGTCTCCTGCATCAGCAGGTGGATTCTTTACTGTTGAGCCACCAGGAAAGCTGTTTATGGTATGTGAAGTATATCAAGTTAAAAACAGAAAGAAAGACACAGGGAGTAGACAATCAAAGACCTAAAAAAAAAAGAAGTACCTACCACATAATGGGGCCAAACCTCATGTTCTTTCCTAATAGGGGAGCACCTCAGGCCCTCATATGGAGTTAATTCTTATTTTAGAATCTTAAGCTCCAGCAGTCTGGATTATCCGATTCCTTTGTTGCACATTAAGCCAGTTTATCACAACATTTGTCCTCTTAAAAACAGCCCTTCCTCACCAAGGTGGCCCCAGCAGCCATTTTTATACTACACGATCTGATCAACTGGACCATAGGGGAACTTAACTCAAAAGGGCCTTCCTCTCCTCTAGATTGGTTTCTCTCCTCTAGATTGGCACTGGGAGAGAGGTAGCTCTTGGTTCTCTGCAAGTGAGTTGATGTAACTTCAGGGTTTGTAGAGTTGGAAGCCGAAAAAGGGAGTTTACAGAATCAAAAGAAAGAAATGGGCAGGCAAAGGGAGCAGAGGTGAGGATACTAAGAAAATGGCCTTTTTGGTTTCTGCTGAGTTTCCACTTCCTGGTTCTGACTCCTTGGGTCACTTTTGCCCTCAAGGTACCCCCATAAGCTTGTAAGAACTTCGTTTTTTTCTTAAGCCAGTAAACTTTTAAAAGTTGTGGTTGGAAAGGCTTTGGCTATGGCACTAGGTTCCAAGAGATGAAAAATGTACTGTCACTGGTAATGTGGGTGTTAAATGTTTGTACGAATGCAGCATCTTAGAGGTAGGAGGCACTGCTTGAGGCTACCAGTGCTAAAAGCAGCAATAAATTAATTAATAGCCTATAAAAAGAAGTTCCTATAAAAAGCAGAGCCAGGAACTCCAAAAGCCTCATCTGTCTGGGATCATTTAGTCGAGAGGCCAGCAGTAGCTGACCCTGTCTCATGTTAGGGCGTTTAATTGCATGTCGTTACAGTGGCCTTGAGCTGCAAACGGTCAGCCAGATGAAGCTGTATCTTTTGTTCAGGAGTATCTTCAATGAAAAAAAAAAAAGTTTAAATTACCGTTCAGGCATTTATAGATGCAAGATTCACTTATCTGGCACTGTAGACATTGTAAAATATGTCATTGTATAACATAATGACAGATGCATGAGCTCCACGTGTATAATTATATATCTCCAGAAACAGCACATTCCCTAAATAAAGAACAAGTTGGTAGCAAAAGTGAGGAATAAGTTACTTTTAATTTTACTGTTGCTTTTCCCATGGAGTCCTTAAGGCTGAAGCCTTTGTGGAACACAGCAGAGGAAAAAACTCTGACTCTTATCTAACAGGCCATGTGTTGATCATATCTGCTAGATCACTGGATCGCAACCCTGTCAGACTCAACATTCCTTTAAGAAGAAATATTTTCTAATACCCCATTAGGAGACTTGAAAGAAATTAATATGAAATATGATTGGCCTACACTCATATATATATGTGAATGTGCATTGTGCGTGTATATACATAAACATTTAGTTTACATTTTCATAATGATTAATGTTGAGCTTTTCATGTGCTTATTGGCCATTTGTACATCTTTGGAGAAATGTCCGTTGAGATCCTTTGCCCATTTTGTATTTGGGTTATGTGTCTATTTTAAGTTGTAAGTGTTCTTTATATATTGTAGTTTCAGTTCCTTATCAGGTGTATGATCAGCGGTGGGGAGGAGTTATAGCTTATCGAAATGGAAAAAGTGGAAAGTATATTCTTGCAGACGAGCTGGACCTGTTTTTGAAACTGTGTCTTGAAATCTCAGTACATTTGGTTTCTTGGAAGCGAAATGATATCAGAGACCACATCCTTTGAGTAGAGGACGGATAGGGGAAAAAGCTGTGAATACTCGAGGTGATGAAACAATTGTGAAGTCAGCCTGTAGGGAATTGTATCTGACGTTGCTGAAAACAAAGGTATTCAGGAGTGGATACAATGTGTGCCAGGCACTGGGATATGTATAAGATTATTTACTAGTTATGCATCCTTTAGAAGAGCTGTTTATATTGGGGGAGTTGGTTTCTTTATATGTAAAATGGGGGTCGAGGTTACTGTGTCAAGTATATCGCTTTTATGACAGTGATAACCACAGCTAACATGCTGCTAAAAAGTTTATAGGTTTCCTTTCATTCAGTGTCACATGAACTGTGAGGTAGACACTGAGAAATAAAACCGGGACTTGATCTTGCAAGGGATTGAGTCAGGATTTGAGTCCCTGTCTGTTTTAGTTCAAGATTTTTGCTCTGAAAGATTTCGTTATGTAGTTTTAAAATGCTGTGAAATTTTGTCCGTTCTAAATAATTGTGTAATATTACATGGGACTCTTTTTGTGGTTCCATTGCTTGGTATGTAATGTTAGTTTAAGCAATAATGAGGATTAGGGGGGTCACCTTGAAATGGGAGAAGTTGTGCTTGTGGAGGTGATCATTATTGGAACCCCCATACATTTCATCCTGTTTCCTGACGTTAGCCTGTAATGTAATATCTTTTCAGATTTACTTAGAAACTATTAGATACCTAAATGTTTGGAAGGATTACCTAACAGATTTAAGATAATAGGACTTCAAGAAAATAGGACCTCAAGATACAATCCTATTAACGTCAAATCTGATAACTTTCCAAGATGGTGTCTTAATTACTGTGGGAGGCAGAACAATGACCTCCTTGAGATATCCAGGTTCTCCTCCTCACGACCTGTGAATATGTTACCTCATATGGCATAAGGGACTTTGCTAATGTAATTAAGTTAAAGATTTTGAGAGACTGTCTTGAATTATCCAGTTGATTTTAATCACAGGGTTCTTTAAAAAATGGAAGAGAGGAACTGAAGAATCAGAGTCAGAAAAGGCCAGTGACAACAGAAGCACAGGTGAGCGTGATGAGACTGCTAATTGGAGGCCGTGAACCAAGCAATGAAGCTTTTTTCAAAAAGGTGAGAAGTGGATTTCCCCCAGTGCCTCCCTGAAGGAACACAGCCCTGCCAACACCTTGGTTTTTGCCCATTAGACCCATTTTGGATTTCTGATCCCCAGAACTGTAAAATAACATCTGCATTTTCTTAAGCCACTGTAGTTTGTTACAGCATCAGTAGGAAGTTAATACAGTTACTAACTCTATAGAAACACTATAAGCACAAGATTCTTAATTCAGATTAAGCCACAGAGAATTTAATTTACTATCTTTTAGTCTTTAATCTTGGGACAGCTTGATTTATTGTCTTTGGGGAGGATTTTGGTGTTGTTTTTCTATATATACTCGAATACATGGCAAGGGACGGGAGCTTGACGGAGACGTACAAAGCTAACTCAACTAGGTAAATCATTATTTCTCCCTACAACATATTTTTTATAAACACAGAAAATAAATCAGCCAAACAGGTTTGAAGTTTTAAAAAAAATTCAAGACTATTTGCATGAATTTAGATTTTTTTTCTTTAAAAAAAAGGTGGAAAATAAAGATCTTTAACTGAGTAAAAATGTTGCACCATTTAGTGTTCTTTATGACTTTTTTGTGGTAACTAGACGGGCCTTCTATTCAGTGGTAGAAAGAGGCTGATGATGAGATTGGTGACGCACAGAAACAAAGGCTGCAAAATACAGAGATTTAACTTGAAACATTTGTAGTACTTTGAATCCTGCTTTCGGTGTCTTGTTTAAACAAGGTATGGCTTCTGCAAGGGAGGTAAATCTTCAGATGATTGATAAACATCCTGGTTTGCCTGGGACTAAGAAGTTTCCTGGGATGTGCTTGCGTGCATGCTAAGTAGCTTCAGTCATGTCCGACTCTTTGTGACCCTATGGACTGTAACCAGCCAGGCTCCTAGGCAAGAATACTGGTATGGGTGGCCGTGCCCTCCTCCAGGGGATCTTCCCAACCCAGGGATCAAACCCACTTCTCATATGTCTCCTGCATTGGCAGGCAGGTTCTTTACCACTAGTGCCACCCAGGAAGCCCAGAGATGTAGGACTTTGCTAAAACTGGGAAAGTCCATGGCAAGCAGGATGAGTTGGCGAACGCCAGAATGACTAAGTCAGCTAGCTTCGGGAAGGCTCATGATAGTGTGGATTCTGACCCAGGGCCCCACAGGCTGTTGACGCCACCCACCCCACTCCACTCATCCACGTCAAGCTTCATTCTCTGGGGACTGGTACGGGTTAAACTGGAACTGCTGCTGCTGCTAAGTCACTTCAGTCGTGCCCGACCCCATAGACAGCAGCCCCCAGGCTCCCCCATCCCTGGGATTCTCCAGGCAAAAACACTGGAGTGGGTTGCCATTTCCTTCTCCAATGCAGGAAAGTGAAAAGTGAAAGTGAAGTCGCTCAGTTGTGTCCGACCCTCAGCGACCCCATGGACTACATACAGCCCATCAGGCTCCTCCGTCCATGGGATTTTCCAGGCAAGAGTACTGGAGTGGGGTGCCATTGCCTTCTCCGAAACTGGAACTAGATCTGTTTAAAAAAATAAAAAGACTTTTGCAAGAAGCAGGGAGCCTTTGTAAGAAATGTAGCCTCTAACTCATACTTCTCCTGATCTTGTATCAGATAACCTTATGCTTTCTTGGAAGCCTGAGTGAAAATGAAACACAACAACAAAAACCATCAAAGGTGTACCTTTTATATGATTTGTCGCAAATGAAAACCCATCAGCTTTCTTCTCTGGTAAAGACAAAAGAGTTTTCTGGAACATATAGACTGTCTCTCCCCATCCTCCATCCCTGCCCCACCCCTGCAATTTTTGGATTATTAGCCAAATAAACAGCCTGTAGCAAATCTAAATCCAGCATAGTGGGAATTCAGGTTTCTTTGGCCCTTCACAGCAGTTTCTATTTTGCAAACCACTTTCAAGTGAGTAATACTCAGAATCCCTTTTTACAGTTGAGTGAAAGCTCAGCCTCATGGTGTGTGTGTGTGCGCGTTCAGTCTTTGCGACCCTATGGATTTTAGCCCACCAGGCTCCTCTGTCCTTGGGATTTCCCAGGCAGGAATACTGGGATGGGTTGCTATTTTCTTCTCCAGGGGATCTTCCCGACCCAGGGATTGAACCCACATCTCCTGTGTTGCAGATAAATTCTTTACCTCTGAGCCACCGAAGAAGCCCAAACCTCATAAATGTTTTATAAGACATCCTGGAGTTTCTTGCTTTTTCTAGTTATTAGGCCTCTGTCAGTAAGAGATTTCTCTTCCTAATTGGTGGCTGGGAGAGGATAAAAGCACAGAGGAAAGCAAGGATTCATTAGACTCTAAAACCATCCACCTGATAATAATGACTGAATTTCTGTTGTCTGGATGTAGACAAGAATAACCTCTAAGTTCACATAAGCAAATAACAAAGATCCTCTTGGGATTTTCTCAATTCTTTTCTAACCTTAAGTGTAGGCCCTGAAAACTTAGTGAACACTGTGCACCTGAGTAGTTTTAGAACTCTCAGTGTTAGGTGTGTGTGACGAGAGCTGTGCTGTAGGGTGTGCTGACGTGAGCTGTATAAGTTTTAGCACAAACAACAGGAAGTGTTTGTGGAGGGTAGCATCCTATCTCTTTGGTTGCTTCCCTTTTTCTGTTTCCTTGTCAGTAGGAAATTCCATGGAAAATGGGGTGACAAACTGCAGTCACTTTCTTTGGGTCAGTGAGGGCAAAAAATGCCTCTTTTTTACCCTGAGAATTATCCAGCTTGCTCAGCTCCTCTGGCTCCCTGGTCTCGCCTCTTTACTAGGGGTGAAACACCATCAGCCTCAGCCTTCTGTTTTGCCCAAATCTGTCATTTGGCTTGGGTTTTAGTCTCAGCCTTTGGAAGGCCAGGTGGTCAAATGACTACTTCAGCACTGTGTGTGGCCTCTCTGAACTTGCACGTGAATGTGGGGTCCCATGCTGTGTGTGCTGTGCTGTGCTTAGCCGCTCAGTTGTGTTTTGACTCTTTGTGACCCCATGGACTATAGCCCGCCAGCCTCCTCTGTCCATGGGGATTCTTCAGGCAAGAATACTGGAGTGGATTGCCATGCCCCCCTCCAGGGCATCTTCCCAACCTCTTCCCAACCCAGGGATGAATCCAGGTCTCCCACATTGCAGGTGGATTCTTTACCAGCTGAGCCACCAAGGAAGCCCTTGAGTAACCATCATCTCTAATCAGAGCATCAAAATGTGATATGAATGAGGCCTGGGATATGTTGTTAATATGTGAACATTTAGTTTCAAATGTAGATGAGCATTCTAGTTATAAGTGAAGTGGAATATCTCCTTACATGTTGAAGTTCTATCTATAGTTTATACGTTTAATAGAATAAATTGATGGATAGACTATTAGGAGTTTTGTTGGCTAGATAATAATTTGGATAATAATAAAGGCCTCAAGATGTTAGGAATTTAAAATGTGAGTGAAGGAATAATCTTTCACTTGCTCTGGAAAATATTCAGAAAGTATCTTCAAACAGTGCACAAAGCTTCATTTGTGGGATTGCTCCAACATCCACCCGATTTTCAAGTTACGGAAGTTGAAGAGGACATATTTATCATGGTCATGTGCTGGCAACATGACAGGCTCTGTCCTGTTCTGACAGAACAGCCAAAAATATCTTACTTAGCTCCACTCGCCAACTGTCGTAAGCAAATATCTAAGCAATATCCAGGTGTTCAGTGGAGCAATCATAGGAGCAATCTTGAGGAATGAATGCTTGTATAGTATTGAAACCAAACTGTAAAACTTGATTAGCAAGGTATAAGAATAAAATGGAAATAGTAAATAAACATCAGGACAATTTTCAGATTTATTTTTGTCTCATGGACAGAGGAGCTGTCCATGGAGTCACAAAAAAGTCAGACACAACTGAGCAATTAAACAACAACAGTAACAGTAACAGTATTCTCTTCTATGGATACATCACATTTTGTGGGTGGATTCCCTGGTGGCTCAGATGGTAGAGTGCCTGCAATTGCGGGAGACCTGGGTTCGATCACTGGGTTGGGAAGATCTGCTGGAGAAAGAAATGGCAACCCACTCCAGTATTCTTGCCTGGGAAATTCCATGGACAGAGGAACCTGTCCTCTGTAGACTGGCAGGCTACAGTCCGTGGGGTCACAAAGAGTTGGACATGACTGAGCAACTTCACTTTCATATCCACATTTGGGTTGCTTCCACCTTTTGGCTGTCATGAATAGTGCTGCTGTGAGCATTCGTCTATTAGTGTTGCTCTGAATTGGGTTTTCAGTTCTTTGGGCTATATACCTAAGAGTGGAGTTGCTGAGTCATACGGTAAATCTATGTTTGGCTTTTTGAGGGACCACCAAACTGTTTTACTTCTTTGGTCTTCATATTCAGGATTGCTGCACACTTGTGGCCTGCTGAGGCAGAAATTCGTAGTTCCTCTGAGTTGCTCTTGAAATTACTAAGGTACAGAACAGTGTGCCTGTGGTGTGATCGGATCCCAGACACCTTTAGCGGGATTCCTTCTCAGTTGTCTTTGTTCTGGGCAAATCTGCGGAAGACCAAAACATCTGTGTTGAGAACTTATCTGACCTCATTGTGCTGGCTTATTGGGGACATTCATCTGTGCGTTCATCAAATAGTTGCTGGTTATCTGTGAACCAAAGAGACAAAAATCTCTGCCTCAAGGAGCTTACATTTCAATTCCAGGGGACAGATAATAGACGATAACAATACTAAGTAGGAGCAGTCAGGGAAAGCCATGTGGCTTTATTACCCCATGATCGTTTATAACTCTTTTAATATTTTTTTTAAATCCGTTGTGACTGTGGTTATATACTACTTTTTATTCTATAATGTGTTTGCTTCCCCCCTCCCTTTTCTTAGACACACCTCCAATAAGACTTCTATCTTATTAATCTTTTCATGGAAGCATTTAGTTTTCGTAGCGTCTCAGCTGTTCTGTATTTTGTTGATTTCTGCTCTCCTAGTTATTTTCTTTTTGTTTCTTTCCGTTGGTTCTGCTGCTGCTTTCCCCGTATTTGAGTTGAATGCTTAGCTCATGTCTTTTTCAACCTTTCTGGTTTTCTGATAAGCGTATGTGAAGCTATAAATTTGCCTTTAATGTAGTACTTTCACTGTCTGTGCCCCACCAATGTTGACATGTGGTGTTTTCACTATCATCCAATTTAAAATATTTCCAAGAGTCATTGAGCCATATTTTATTTGGTTTCCAAATATTCTAAGCAATTATCTTTCAAAAATTAATTTCAAATTTCACTGAAATGCCATTGGAGAACCTGATCTATATCATATTTTTCATTGGGAATATGTTGAAGGAGATACATACATGTTTATTTTTGTAACTGTTCCATGTGTACCCTAAAAGAATTTGGATTCTTGGTGGGTGTTGAATTCTCTATCTATTAGCTTCAGGGAGACCCTCTGTAAAGAAGTACTTTTGAACTGAGATCTGAATGTCCGGAAAGAGTCAACTTGCTGGAAATCAGTGGGGAAAGGATCTCAGGCCAAGGGGACAGCAAATGCAAAGGCCCTGAGGTAGGAATGAGCTTGATGTGTTCCAGGAATGTAAAGAAGGCCTGGAGCAAAGTGGGCAAGGAGGAGAGTGAGGTGAGGTCAGACCCTGAGATGTAGTCAGGGGCCTGATCAAGCAGGGCCTCAGAGGCCATGGTATGGATGTTTGATTTTAAGTAACAGAGTAAATTCATTGACCACACTTACCATATGATGTGCTATGTACTTTTTGTAAGCCTGATGTCAAGTACAAGTTCAGTTCAGTTCAATTGTTCAGTCTTGTCCGACTCTTTGCGACCCCATGAACCGCAGCATGCCAGGCTTCCCTGTCCATCACCATCTCCCAGAGTTTACCCAAACTCATGTCTATTGAGTCAGTGATGCATCCAGCCATCTCATCCTCTGTCGTCCCCTTCTCCTCATGCCTTCAATCTTTCCCAACATCAGGGTCTTTTCAAATGAGTTAGCTCTTCGCATCAGCTGACCAAAATACTGGAGTTTCAGTTTCAACATCAGTCCTTCCAATGAACACCCAGGACTGATCTCCTTTAGGATGGACTGGTTGGATCTCCTTGCAGTCCAAGGGACTCTCAAGAGTCTTCTCCAACACCACAGTTCAAAAGCATCAATTCTTCAGTGCTCAGCTTTCTTTATAGTCCAAATCTCACATCCATATATGACCACTGGAAAAACCAGACCTTTGTTGACAAAGTAATATCTCTGCTTTTTAATATGCTGTCTAGGTTGGTCATAACTTTCCTTCCACGGAGTAAACATCTTTTAATTTCATGGCTGCAATCACCATCTGCAGTGATTTGAGAGCCCCAAAAAATAAAGTCAGCCACTGTTTCCCCATCTATTTGCCAGGAAGTGACCGGACTGGATGCCATGATCTTAGTTTTCTGAATGTTGAGCTTTAAGCCAACTTTTTCACTCTCCTCTTTCATTTTCATCAAGAGGCTCTTTAGTTCTTCTTCACTTTCTGCCATGAGGGTGTTGTCATCTACATATCTGAGGTTATTGATATTTCTCCCTGCAATCTTGATTCCAGCTTGTGCTTCTTCCAGCCCAGCGTTTCTCATGATGTACTCTGCATAGAAGTTAAATAAGCAGGGTGACAATATACAGCCTTGACATACTCCTTTTCCTATTTGGAACCAGTCTGTTGTTCCATGTCCAGTTCTAACTGTTGCTTCCTGACCTGCATACAAGTTTCTCAAGAGGCAATTCAGGTGGTCTGGTATTCCCATCTCTTTCAGGATTTTCCAGTTTATTGTGATCCACACAGTCAATAAAGGCTTTGGCATAGTCAATAAAGCAGAAATAGATGTTTTTTCTGGAACTCTCTTGCTTTTTCCATGATCCAGCGGATGTTGGCAATTTGATCTCTGGTTCCTCTGCCTTTTCTAAAACCAGCTTGAACATCTGGAAGTTCACGGTTCACATATTGCTGAAGCCTGGCTTAGAGAATTTTGAGCATTACTTTACTAGCATGTGAGATGAGTGTAATTGTGCAGTAGTTTGAGCATCCTTTGGCATTGCCATTCTTTGGGATTGGAATGAAAACTGACCTTTTCCAGTCCTTTGGCCATGGCCATGGCATTTTCCAAATTTGCTGACATATTGAGTGCAGCACTTTCACAGCATCATCTTTTAGGATTTGAAATAGCTCAACAGGAATTCCATCACTTCCACTAGCTTTGTTCGTAGTGATGCTTTCTAAGGCCCACTTGACTTCACATTCCAGGATGTCTGGCTCTAAGTTAGTGATCACATCATTGTGATTATCTGGGTCGTGAAGATCTTTTTTGGATGGTTCTTCTGTGTATTCTTGCCACCTCTTCTTAATATCTTCTGCTTCTGTTAGGTCCCTACCATTTCTGTCCTTAATATTGAGTCCATCTTTGTATGAAATGTTCCCTTGGTATCTCTAATTTTCATGAAGAGATCTCTAGTCTTTCCTATTCTATTGTTTTCCTCTATTTCTGTGCATTGACTCCTGAGGAAGGTTTTCTTATCTCTCCTTGCTATTATTTGGGACTCTGCATTCAAATGGGTATATCTTTCTTTTTCTCCTTTGCTTTTCACTTCTCTTCTTTTCACAGCCATTTGTAAGGCTTCCTCAGACAGCCATTTTGCTTTTTTGCATTTCTTTTCCATGGGGATGGTCTTGATCCCTGTCTCTTGTACAGTGTCACGAACCTCTGTCCTAAATTCATCAGGCACTCTGTCTATCAGATCTAGTCCCTTAAATCTATTGCTCACTTCCACTGTATAATCATAAGGGATTTGATTTAGGTTATACCTGAATGGTCTAGTGGTTTTCCCCTCTTTCTTCAATTTAAGTCTGAATTTGGCAATGAGGAGTTCATGATCTAAGCCACAGTCAGCTCCCGGTCTTGTTTTTGCTGACTGTATAGAGCTTCTCCATCTTTGGCTGCAAAGAATATAATCAGTCTGATTTCGGTGTTGACCATCTGGTGATGTCCATGTGTAGAGTCTTCTCTTGTGTTATTGGAAGAGGGTGTTTGCTATGACCAGTGCGTTCTCTTGTCGAAGCTCTATTAGCCTTTGCCCTGCTTCATTCTGTACTCCAAGGCCAAATTTGCCTGTTACTCCAGGTATTTCTTGACTTCCTACTTTTGCCTTCCAGTCCCCTATAAGGAAAAGGACATCTTTTTTGGGTGTTAGTTCTAAAAGGTCTTGTAGAGTACAAGTACAAACGGATTTTATGCACTGGAGGAAGCACTATGAGATTAAAGGTAGCTTAGAGATCATACTTAGCCCAATCCTTTTGCAAATATGAAAACTAAGTTGAGGTTTAGAGGGGTTTCACAGCTAGCCAATTGAAGT